>NW_027187351.1:11022511-11186630 GCF_028583685.1 Petaurus breviceps papuanus
TGTGTGTGTGTGTGTGTGTGTGTGTGTGTGTGTGTGTGTGTGTGTGTAAGAGAGAGAGAGAGAGAGATTGTTCATTTACCTGTCCTTTTATTTTCATATTTTCCATCTCTTGAAAATGGTCTCTGCTTCTTCCTCCAACCTCATTTCCCATTACATTAAACCTGGTTAGTCTCTGGCTTTCAAGCTGTTCAGATTTGATTTCTCCTCTATGAAGGGACAGGAAGAGCAGATCTCAAGAGAAAAAAGGCACCATAGCAATCCTGCCAACCCAAGTATGAACTGTTACAATCTACATAGGTTTCTCCAGGAAAATCAAGGAGAGCAGGCCAAAAGACCTGTGGAAAGAGCCTTGGTTGGGGATTTACCAAAGAGAATGGAAGACCTGGGCAGCACCCACCGGGCAAAGCTCCACGGGAGACAGAATCCTATGGCAGTGCCCCACCAGGTCAGATGAGGGGAAACACTTCAAGACTGTGGAAGCACTATGACTAGGGAAGAGGAAGAGCCACAATTGCTAAGCTCTGACCATGAAGACTGAAGCTTTCCGGTACTCTGTCAGCAATAGCAGGGGAGATCAAAGCCAGTGTCAAAAGCCCAAAAGATCTAGACCAGAATCAAAAAGAACTTATTCAAGAATTCAAGAAGGGTTCCCCAATTCATAAAGGATCAAAGGATATGAACAGGCAATTTTCAGATGAAGAAATTAAAGCTAGCTCTAAGCATAGGAAGAAGTGCTCTAAATCACGATTTATTAAGAGAAATACAAATTAAAACAACTCTGAGGTACCACCTCACACCTATAAGATTGGCTAATATGACAAAACAGGAAAATGATAAAAGTTGGAGAAAATATGGGAACATTGGAACCTAACACATTGTTGGCTGATTCAACTATTTTGGAGAGCAATTTGGAACTATGCCCAAAGGGCTATAAAATGCATGCCTATACCTATATATCTAGCAATATACCACTACTAGGTCTGTATCCCAAAGAGATCATAAAAATGGGGAAAAGACCCCCATGTACAAAAATATTTATAGTAACTCTTATTGTGGTGGCAAAGATTTGGAAATTGAGGGGATGCCTATCAATTAGGGAATGGCTGAACAAGTTGTGGCATATGAACATAATGGAAATACTACTGCTACATGAGAAATGATGAGCAAAAACATTTCAGAAACACCTGTTAAGACTTATATGAACTGATGCTGAGTGAAATGAGTAGAACCAGAAGAACACAGTACACAGTAACATTGTGTGATGATCAACGGTGATAAACTAAGCTCTTCTCAGCAATACAATGATACAAGACAATTTCAAAAGACTCATGATGGGAAATGCTATCCACATCCAGAGAAAGAACTACGGGATTTGAATGCACATTAAAGCACCTTGTTTTTACTTTTTTTGTTTTTCTTTCTTGTGTTTTTTTCCCTTTTGTTCTGATTCTTCTTTTACAACATAACTAAGGTGGAAATATATTTAATATGGCTTTATAGGCAGGACATATATCAAACTGCTTGCTGTCTTGGAGAAGAAAGGAGAGAGAAAAAATTTAGAAATCAAAATCTTATAAAAGTGAATGCTGAAAACTATAAAGAAAAAAAAAAGAATGCAAGAAGGGACAGAGCCTGACCTTAGAACAAAGTACTAAGTCAAGAACTGAAGCTGGATATGTGAATAACCAGAAAAGACCAAATACTATGAAGAGATTGTATGATTCAAGAGATATCCAAAAGGAAAACCCAGAAGAAAGTAATTCTGTAACAAGCACAAGAAGAACTTAAAGGGGAAAAAAAATTCTTGACCACCAGGATTACAAGTTTACCTGACAAGGAACAAAGAGATTAAAAAATTTAATAAGAGCTCTTAAGGGAAAAAAATAAGAGTAGAAAGAGCTTATACCAGAAGGTAGGAACCTTTGCCCAAATAGCAGTCTGCCTAAAAATTAAATTAGACCCAAAAGAACTCAATGCCTTCATAATACAATTTAAAATATTAAAAGAAAATTAAGGTTGAAAAAAAGAGAAGAAAACCTAAGGTATTTACTATTTTTAAAATGGACCTGGAAAACAGTCAAGGAGAGATAATGTAAAAATCACTGGACTTTCTGAAAACCACAACCAAAAAAATTCTGGATACCATATTTCAAAAAATCATAAATGGTAACTACCCAGACTAAAAATTATAAATTGAAAATGGAAAGAATCTACCAGTTATCTCCTAAATGAAACTCCAAGATAAAAATTCCCAGAAATGTCCTAGCCAAACCATTCAGATTAAACAATGTTCTGTATAATCTGTATAAACCTGTTACATGAAAGCCGCTTTATTTATGCTGCCTTTGGCTACATTCTTCCTGTCTAGTCCTTTTTAATTGAAGATGAACTGTAAAAAGCATTCCAAATATACACACACAAGAGCTACATCATGTTTTCATTATTTCTCAGAAGTAATATGTGATACTTTCAAAAACACCAGCCCTCCTGTCCTCATAACACATTTGTTAGCTGTTTTTTGCTCAATGAATCTTCTGGGTGTTCTCTTAACTGAACAAACTCAATGTGAACCTCAGCTTAGGGGTCACTCTCCCCACACCAAGTGTAACATTACATAAACCAAAACTGGCTCTTGTCCTCACCCTATAATTCCTGTCATTTCTCTAGCCATTCACCATGTTGTGGTACCTCACGCTATTTTAGGGTTTGAACCATTCTGGTCATGAGGAATCATTCCACCTCAAAGTTAGCAAGTCTTTACACTTGGAGCAATGCTACTAGAAAGTCTTTCACATACTTCTCTGTCTCCTCTGGAGCTAACTGTGGAAAAGCTAAAGTTGGGAATTCATTCTTCACTTGTAAATGTAGAGCTGCACTCATAGAGTTATGATCTGGAGGTAAATCTGTTTGTATTTTTGAGAGTGACTAACTAGCAAAACACTTTTAACAGGGTTTAAATTTAGAAATTAAAAAACACAAATGGGATATCTGACCCATCCCTCTGTAAGAAGAGAAGGGCTGATAATAATACCTAAAATATCTACATTTTAGTGCTTTTCCTGACTTAAATGTGTCAAAAAGTATTTTTCATCTTCTTTCTTCATCTAGTTCATAACCAAATAGGCACACCTACCCTTCCTTAATTTCATCACTTACTGTATGTGAAGTACTCTGAATCTACTTTGTGCTGGGAGAAGGGGAGTGGGTAGGGGAGAAAGGATGAGCAATACCTTAGATGATAACCATGTTATCATGGGCTTTTTCTTCCTCTAACATTTATGTTGCAGAGAGAATGATGTCATTTCACCTAAAGTATATCTGAATCTATACAGTAATGAGCTAAAAAAAGCTCATAGCAAGGTTCTACTACATGTATTTTTTTCATCTCAAATGGTAGTAGTCATTAGGCAGCATTGCACCATAGAACAAGCAATTACTGAGGTAGGTTCAAGAAAGCTACCTCTGCCTGGAAATATCCTCCTTAGAGACCATTAGGGCTTCACCTGCCTGGTCCAATAAATGCTTTTCCCTAATTTGGCTTTGTCCATGAAGACAATGTAAGTCTGTGAAGTGTGTGATTAAAAGAGCAATGAAAAATGATAGCTAACCCACAGGGTATCCATTCATCCTTAAAACCTCTACACTATTAGCTGGAATTTTTTTTTAATACCAGCAGCTGCTATGGCTATTGGAGGAGATAAAGTTGATGGTTCAAGGAAAGAAGTGGCAGGGAAAAAGGAAATATTTGTAATTCTAGTGGGGTATTATTGTCTTGGAGTTTGGGTCCTGAGAGTATGACCATAATATGAGTTGGGTAAAATGGAGTTAAAAACTATTTGGTGGAAGAGAGATTACATTTATTCTGCTTGTTGGGGACTCTTCTGAGTCCCAGAAGACAGAACTAAAACTGGAGGGTTGAAGTTAAAAGGAAACAGATTTGTCTCACCCCAAAGACATATCAATAACTCAAAAGTTATACAACAGTAGAATTGGTTTCCTGTTATGACAGTGAATTCCTTGTCAATAGAATTTTTCAAGCAAAATCTGGATGACCATTTGTTGGTCAGGTCAATGAGAGGACCCATGGCTTGAGTAGGGTTTGATCTTCTTTCTAAACCCTAAGGTTCTCTGTTAAATAAATCCAATATCATTTATAAATCACAATATTTTTTAAATCTTATAACACAATTAACAGCATAGTAGCTGTTATAGTAAAAAATGTTAGCCAAGTTCAATAAATGTCATCTGATGATGCTAATGAAACAAAAACTGGCTACTATTTACTCTTCCACTTTCCATCGAACAAACTCATTCTACATCTCTAAATATCTTAATAGTTTGTGAAAGCAGCACTGTCCTTGGAGTCAATAGAAACCTAGATTCAAATCTTGACTCAGATACTTAGCCAATTGACCACTGGCAAACCACTTAACTCCTCTAAGCCTCAGTTTCATCATCTGTAAAATGGGGGTACTTCCCTCAAATAGGTGGTTGTAAGACTCAAAAAGTGGCAAGCGTTATAAAAACCTTAAAGCTATACTAAACATCATCTGCATAAAATATCAGTTATTTTTTCCCATTTTTCTATTTGTTTCATATTTTTTTTCTTTAAGTTCCTCCAATTTTGTGATTTAAAATATGTATTTCTAAAGACTTGGGATTAGTCTCTATTTTATCATCAATTATATCAGCAAATGATTTCTAAAAGTTATGTGATTTTTTTTAGTAGACTTACCTAAAGTTACCAATCTACAGGTACTGTTAAAGTGGAAACCTGTTTATTTTGAGTTTGATTATAAATAGTGATTAGGCTTCCAAGCTATTTCACAAAAGTCTATTCAGCTAACAATATGGACTGTGAATTGTGAATTGCTTAGCTATTCTCAGCAATACAAAGAGCTAAGACAATCCCAAGGGACTAATGATGAAGTATACTATCCACCTCCACAGAACTGATATTGTTTAAATACAGACCGAAGTGTGGCATTTTTCACTTTCTTTCACTTTCTTTTATTCAAGTCTTCTTGTACAAAATGATTAATATGGACATGTTTTCCATAACTGTACTTGTATAACCTACATCTGATTGCTTACCATCGCAGGGAAGGGGGACAGGAGGGAGAGTTGGAATTTGGAACTCAAAACTTTTTTTTTAATATTTAAAAAATGTTTGGGGGAGGCTAGGTGGTGCAGTGAATAGAGCACCAGCCTGAAGTCAGGAGGACCTGAGTTCAAATCCGGCCTCAGATACTTAACACAAAACTAGCCATTTAAACAATATCACTTAACCCCAATTGCCCTACCTTCCCCTCTCCAAAAAGCTAAAAAAAAAAAAAATTTTTGTTTTAACATGTAATTGTGGGGAAAATAAAATACATATTTAAATGTTTTTTAAAAGACAGTCTTACAAAGTTGCCTGAGGCATGAAGAGGTTAAATAATTTGCCAGGGTTCCACAGATAGTATATGTTAAAGATAAGATTTGAACCCAATTTTCTTAACTCTGAGGGCAGCCCTATATCCATTATGCTGTGCTGTTTTTTCAAACAACATTAAATATTATGTGTGAGAGCTAGACTGGGGTCTTAACTACAATTTATAAAATTGTGTCTGTGGAAAACTATATCAGATGGTAAATAGTGAAATAGGAATATGAAGATCAAAATCCATGTACCCATACCACCACTGAATGGGGCAAGGGTACTACCAGAAAGAACAAGGTGAGAAAATATCTAAGGCAATAGGTAGCATTAAGGAGTGATGGTGGGAGCAGCTCCCATTCACCCACCAAACACTTTGTCACCCAAACCAACTTAATGCCACATTCTCAGGACCCAGACCCTAACAGAGCAGAATACATTAACCTTCTCCCTTCTACCTCTTTTCCCTGCACAATCACTCACCCAAGTACTCTCCACCATTGTGTGGTTGCCTAGCAAGAAGGGAACATAGCGACTTAGGGTAGGGATCTCAAACCTCAAAGTCACAACAAGTTACTTATAACCTGTCAAAGTAGAATATTCAATCCTTTATCCTTTTGTTCAGAGAAGTAAGCAACTGGATTAACAGATATGGATAGTAGAAGTATAAATAGATGAGTGCTATAAACTTAAAACAAACATGAAATTTGAGTATGAGACTACTGAATAAAGGAACACATCTCATTCCAAAGGCTTTCAGACCTGCACATGGTGCAATGCAGTCATTTGCACATATGGAATACGCTGGAGTTGGATATTTGTAAGCCCAGACACAAGAACTGCTCAAGAATCTCAGCACCACTGTCCTTCATGCATTCATGGTATAACCAAACAGACTTACTAGTTATTACCAAAAAAAAAAAAAAATGACATTCTACTTCTCCCTTCAATGCCTTTCCACAGGTTGTTCCTCATACCAAAAATGTATTCCCACTTCCCCTCCACCTCTTAAAATAGCTTATTTCAGAATTCAACTCAGTTGCCATTGGAAGCCTTTTCTGAACACTCCCAGGTGTTAGTCTCACTTAAATTACCCAGTATTCATGTATCCGTGAACATATATAAAGCCCAGTAGAATGTAAACTCCTTAAGGACAGTGACTGCTTTGCTTTTGTCTATATTCTAGTACCTACCACAGTACAGTACCTTTGACTTTGGGGGAGGAGTCTGGATCTGTGATTTCATTGTTATAGGAACCTCCAGTGATGAAACTCCCTCTATCAATGCTTATCAGCACCTGCTCCATAACATCTTCTTAGAGAGTTCTCTGGAAGCAGTGAGAAGCTAAGTGATTTGCCCAGGGTCACATGGATAGTATGTGTCAGAAGCAGGACCTAAACCTAAGTCTTCCTGACTCAGAGGTCAGCTGTCTATCCATTATGCCTATGCTGCCTCTTGGCCTCACACATAGTAGTAAACAAGTGTTTGCTGGGCCGAGGACAGAAACAATGTCTTATCTAAACTATACATCTCTCCAGCACTAGTATACTGCTCTGCACACACAATTTTGGTGGGATCTGAAATATTTTAAATCAACATTCCCTTTGATCAAGGTACCAATCACTCTAGAAAAACTCTAAAGAGTATGGTCTTGGTCTTGGAACTTCTTTCCACACTTCTCACATTCTTGCCTTTACCTGTTCTTACCCCAGCACATGAGACATCACGATGCCCAATTGGTTTAAATATCATCTTATTCCCTGGGTAGACCACTTTCTTCCCCCTAAAATCTTGTCCATCTTGTGTTCCACTCCTTTAGGACTCTGCTAGGTGGCTTAAAAATCTTCCTCACAATGAGGGGTGGGGGAAAGAGAATAAACATTTACATAGAGTCTACTATGTGCCAAGAATTCGTTAAGCATTTTTATTAATATTATCTCATTAATATTCACAAAAGCCCTGTGAGGTAGATGGTATTATTATCCCCATTCTACAGTTGAGGAAACTGAGGCAAACAGAGGACAAGTGACTTGTCAAGGGTCACAAGTTAGTAAGGATCAAAGGTCACATTTGAACTCAGGTCTTCCTGACTCCAGGCCCCTAACTCCATCCACTGTACCAGCTATCTCTAATGGCTGATCAAATGACTTATTGTATTTTTTTGCCAGGAAAATTTGCCTTTTAAACAGGATATTTTTGGGAAAGCAATACTGAGCTTAATGGGATGAATCTTTAATGGAAGCATTTTTGGCACTATGTTGAGTACTGAAAGAAAATGATGACTATGTCTAGAGTAAAGCAGTTTCTAAGCCTCCAGAGGAATGTCAGTCTTTTAGGACATCCCAGGCTTCAACTTCTCTCTCCCCTTCCTATATAGCAACCATTCCCTTCCACCTCAGGATCCACAACAAAGATTTTAAAATGACTCTCCTTTCTATAGGATTCTTCTTATCCAACCCGCACCCATGATGGAAATATGTTAACCAAACCAGAGTAGGACTGGATATGTCCAGTGAAAAAAGGGCAGAGGAGAGAAAGCAGTGTACTGGAGTGTTTGCAAAAAAAACACTTGGACATACCTTGAACAGGATTCTGTGCTCTCCAAAAAATGGTGATAGATTTTCATATGTCCCTTTAAAGTAATGGAATAGCACCAAAACAAAAGAAAATTATACAATGGGTGAGATGCTGGGTTAGGATCTCTAAGGTAGGAAATCCAGGGCCATAATACAAGCAATCCCCACCCCACAAAAGCAAATAAGCAAGGATGGGGTGGAGGGTCAGGATAATATTCTAAGTTAATCTAGGGCTCTATGAATTGTGGAACAACAATAAAATCTACTACCACAAGAATAACAAATATTTATTCAGAACCTATTGAGTGCCAAGCACTGGGGGAAATAAGACACAATGGCTATTCTTATGTAACATCCACTTTAGGAGGGAGATAATAGATCAATAAAGACATAACTTTAATAAATGCTATTATATATCATTAATAGACAAGAGAGCTAAAAAAAATATACAAGGTGAAATCTGAGGACAGAGGTCATAAGCAATCAGTAGGAAAGGAAAAAAAAAAGTAGGGGAGTCAGAGAAGATTTCCTGAGGGAGAGAGCATTTGACATGGGTTTGAAAGGATAGGTAGGAATATGACAGGCAAAAAGAAGACAAAATGAGCATCCCAGGCAAAGAAAACCATATGAACAAAGGCCCAAAGTCAGGAGAGCTCACTGCATATATTCAGAAAGCAGAAGATAGTCCAGTTTGACTAGAATCATTACTGTTATCCCTTTCACATCTCAGGGGTTAGGGCTACAGCTCCCTAGTGAGCTGGAAAATCCACATACAATTTTTTGGCCCTTCTTCATACCAGGGAAAAAGAATTATGATATTAAAAGATAAAATACGTTGATATTATGTAATACTATGCATATATTTTATACATTTCTGAGTTTCTAACTTTTCCTGTGTCATCTGCTGGCCTTCAAGTATTGTCTGTGGCTGCCACAAAATTCCCCCAAAAAATCCCATTTAATTTCTTATGCCAATCCACTATATGTCAAAACCCTGATAGGTTAAGTCATGATGTGGAAGGCATGACTCTAGTCTATGTTGCTGAGTAATAGGAGACTAGGCTAGAAAAAGACAATGGTTCTAGACTGTGGGAGAGATTTACAAGAGTTTGAAATTTGTTCAGTAGGCACTAAGGAGCCACAGAAGACTTTTTTTTTTTTTTTAGCAAGAGTGACATGACCACATGGATGAGTTAGAAATGTTATTCTAGCAATGCTATGAAAAATGGTTTAGAAAGGAGAATAAGTACTATTAACAAGAAAGAAACTTATAAAAAGACTCAATAGTTAGGTGAGTAGGATTAAAATCTTACATGAGGGTGATGCTGGTGGGACTTGTATGGAAGAAAGAGATGCAAAATATATTGCAGAAATGAAACTGACAGGAAGTAGTCGTTAATAGGTCAGAAGGGAGGAAATGAGAAGAATCAAAATTAACTCAGCAATTAAGAACATGGAATACTATATAAATGATGGAGCCATAGACCTAAATAGGGACATAAGGAGGAACAGGTTTAAAGTGAAGGATAATGAACTTTGGAACATGGTGATTTTCAAATGCCAATAAACCAGTCCATACAGGTGATGTCCTGGAGGACAGCAAATGGTGTTAAGTTGAAAGGAGAGTTCAGGACCAGAAATAAAGATTTTGAAGTATTTGCATACAGGTGGTAGTTAAACCTATGGGAGTAAATTATACTGCCAAGGGAGAGACTGTAGAGAGAAAAGAGAAAAGGGCCACGGACATACCCTTAGGGAACACAAATTAAAGAGTTAGGAAAAGAACAGAGATAAAGTGAAGGAGCAAGGAGAGAGTAGTCAGAGAAGCAGGAGAACCAGCAAAGTGTAGAATCTTGAAAGCCAAGGAAGGGAAGAGTATCAAATAGGAGGGTAATAAAAAAAAGCTAATATTTATATGGCACTTTAATACTTACAAAGCATTTTTGGTAAATTATCTCATTTGAACTTCACAATAACCTTCTGAGGAAGATTCTATTATCATCCTCAAAAGATAAGGAAAATGAGGTTCAGAGAGGTTAAAAAAACTTGCATTTGAGTATGCAATTAGGAAGTGATGGGAGAAAGGAGTCAAATTCAGTTTTTCTTGACTCCAAGTAGTCCCAAAGAAGGGGCACTGAATTAATTAATCCACATAGAGGATAGTCACAGTGCTGAGACAGCAAAAAAGGAGCCAAGAGGGGTAACACTGGATTTGACAATTAAGATGCCAACCTTAGAGAACAATTTTTTCAGAGTAGAAGCAATAGAAGATAAAAGAGAATCAACACAGTCTAGAGTAGCTTTGGAAATCCAAATAAATACATGGTTCTTAGACCACCACAATCTCCCAAACCTGATTCTTCAATAGTAGACTACAATCTAAATTCTTACAAAAAGCTCTGGTATGGGGGTCCCAGAGAAAGAAAGGCAGTTGAAGGATTTCAGAGATGTCATGTTGACCTTTGCATAATAATAGTAATAAATGTCAAGTGCCCTCCAAAAGGGAATTATTTAACACTTGAAAAAATAATTCAATGTATAGAGAACATTCTGCAAGTTTGCTGACTAATAAGCATGTCTATGGGATGTCTCAAAATGTAAACATTTTAAATTCAACATATCCAAAACTGAAGTCATTAGCTTTCCTTCCAAGTTCTTCTCTATTTCTAACTTTTCTATTACTATCAAGGGCACCACCATCCTCCTGGTCAACTAGGCTTGCAACCTAGGTATCATCCTCAACCCCTTGTTCTCTCTTACCTCACCTTCCACATCCAATCGGTTGTTAATTTCTGTTGATTCTATCATCATATCTCCTGTATATATCCCTGTTATCTCCCCTCAGACTGCTACCACCCTGGAGCAGGCATTGATTCCCTTTTGCTTAGACTACTACTTCTGATTGGTCTATTGGTCTCAAGTCTCTCCTTGGTCCAGTCCAATCTTTACTCAACTGTAGACTTGACCTTTCTAAAGCATAGTGCTGACTATGTCATCCCCCACTCCCATTCAATAAACTCCCATGTGTCCCTATAACCTCCAGGATCTGTTTGGCTTTTAAAAACTCTGGCCTCTACCTACCTTTCAAGTTTTCTTTATGACTTATTCCCTTCCTCTACAATCCAATGTCAATGGTCTCTCCCATATTTCTCCCATATGATGTTTCATCAACGACTGTGCATTTTCACTGAATGTACTCCATGATTAGAATTCTCTCCCTCCTTATCTCCATTTTCTAAAGGTTTTTGTGAAGTCCCAGCTAAAATCTCATTTTCTAAAAGAAGTCATTCATGATTCTCCTCTAACCTTCCCTCTGTAATTATCATCAATTTATCTTACATACATTGTATTTGTACATAGTTGTTTGGATGTCTCCCCCGGCCCCCCTTGATAGCAGGGTTGGTTTTCTCTTTTGCTTTGTTTTGGGTTTGGGGTTTTCTTTCTGTCTTTGCCTAACACTTACAAAGTGCTTTAAAAATGCTTGTTGATAACTTACTTGATGAAATAAAAGTCTGATAAATTGAAATGAAGTGCTTGAAGACCTAAAGCAAGGGGAAATTCACCACTTCCAAGAGCAGTATAACTGTTAGGAAGTTGTTCCTTACATTTAAACTAAACATGCCTTTTTGTAATTTCCACTCATACCCTCTAGAGTCAAACACATCTAAGCCCTCATGGAAGCGACAGGATTCAAATACCTGAATTCAGCTATCATGTCCTTCCTGTGTCATGTCTTCTCTAGGCTCAACATCCCCAGCTCCTTCAAGAGAGAGCCTCATTTGGCATCGATTTAAGGCCCTTCATCATCTTGCTTGGCCTCCTCTGAATCCTCTCAAGTTTACCAATGCTCTTCCTAATTGTGGCACCCAAAACTGAATGTGATACTATACTTGAGGTCTGATCAGGGCAGAGCAGGGTGGAACTATCTCCTCCTCTCTTGGAGATGTTATAATTTTCTATAATCCAGCCAAAGATCTCTTTAGCTTTCTTGTCTTTCATATCACACTACCAATTTAATGAGGTTGCCTGAAAAGTCATATAGCCACATGTTGTGCTCACATCACTGATGTTTTTTAATCAAAGTGAAAAACCTATCTCTACTAAATTTCTATTTATTCAACTGGATCTAATGTGAAGATCACTTCAAATCCTGAATCTATCATTCAGTGTATTGGTTATCTTTCCTAGTCTTGTGGCATCTGCAAAATTGATACGTATACCATTTACTATGCGTATTTTTTAAAGTAAAGAAGTATACAAGTGAAGAAACATCATTGCAATAAATTAATAAAATATTTATTTATCCTAGTGATGTGGAGGAACTATGAGGAAGAGTTTTACACACACACACACACACACACACACACACACACACACAAACACACACATGAAAATACAAAGTTGCCCAAATTGTGCTTATTTCCAAAAGAGAAGTTGAGGTTTACCACGTAAATTGCAAATGGAAAGTTTGTCAGAAATAAAGACAAGGATAACAAGATAGATGATATCAGCATAAACTGATATGTTCACACCTCACAGCTTCTGTAACAGAAATCCTGCTCATAAAATATTTAGAATTCTTAAAAAAAAACTCATCTCATTTGAAACAAAAGAGACTACTGTCTGGAAGGAGTCATAGGAATCATCTAATCCTCTTATTTCTATTTTTTTGGGGGGCACACAAATAATTTTAATATAGGAACTACCAATGTAAGCATAATCTCTTAATTCAGTTTCAATGACCTGTAATTTCTTTTTTTAAAATTAAATTGATTTATTTACTTTTAGTTTACAACACTCATTTCCCACAGTCCCTTGAGTTTCAAATTTTCTCCCACTCCCTCTACTCCCCCCCCCATCATGGTGGCATGCACTCGAATATAGGATCTACAAATATCTTCACATTAATCATTAGTCAGGTTGTAAAGAAGTAATCCTCATTTTAAAAAATGAGGAAGCTAAGGTCCAGAGAAGTAATGTTGCTTACCCAAATCCACACCATGACAGATTGAAGTCTAGAGAGTTAATATGTAGAATCCAGGTGTTTGGAGTGGGTTCTTCAGCTTTTAAAAAATATACTTGAACAATTTAAAAAGATTCATGATAGAAAATGCTATCCACATCTAGAGAAAGAGCTGGTGGAGTCTGAATGCAGATTAAAGCGCACTATTTTTCCTTTCTTTATTTTTTCATGGTTTTTCTCCTTTTGCAAACTACTTCTTTCACAACATGACTAATATGGAAATAGGTTTTACATGACTTCACATATACGACCTATATCAAATTGGTTACCTTCTTAGGGAAGGCGGAAAAAAGAAGGGAGAAAAAAAAAAAGACTACTGGAGAGAGGAGAGATACATGACTTAATACAAATATAGGTAGACCACAACTACTGGACCCATAAGAAAATAATAATAATAATATATTTGTGAAGTAGGATACTTTTTTTTCCCTCTTTGTATTTCCTTGAAAACCTAAACGTGGTATCTAAGTTTCATGTGCTTTCCTCTACTGCTTCTCAAATATTTAAGTCAACCAACTTCTATGAATGTCTACTACATGCCAGGCATCATGCTAGCTAGCAAAGAAAAAAGAACAGGTCCTGTGATTTCCAGGGGATTTGAAGAACACACTAACATGGGTGGGGAGAGGGACAGCAGAAAGGTTTTTTGTAGAAGGTTAAACCTTGAAAGAAGTTAGAGATTCTAAGAGGCAGAGATGAAGAAGCATCCTCACATGTGAGGAGGGAATGATAAGGATGGGTTTTTTTTTTCATTTATTTCAAAGGAATGTATTTTTTTCCTAATATATGTTTTTTTAACATTCTTTTTACAAGGTTTCTTTAATACTTGCCATTGATGGATTTGCATTCCTAAAGATAATATAACAGGTCTCTTATTTACTAAACTGAAAATCGTTGCTTAATTGTTAAACAGTGTTTTAACTTTCTAAGTAATGAGATCAATTTTAATTTTTCAAAAAGACCCCAGGTTTCAAATTTTTTTTAATGGAAAAAGTTTTTTAAAAAGATATATTATCAGGGGCAGCCAGGTGGTTCAGCGAGTAAGAGCACCAGCTCCAGTGTCGGGATGACCTGGGGATCAAATCTGGGCTCAGATACTTAGCACCACACCCTGAAATAACTGGCGGTGTAACCTTGAGCAAGTTACTTAACCCCAATTGCTTAAAAAAACAAAACAAAATTTAAAAAAAAGATATATTATCTTTTGGTCCTGTGTATTTGCCTTAGTGTATATAGTATATTTGCTTAAAAAGTGTGTAAACTGAAATTTGTTAATGGATAATATTTTAAATGCTCTAGAAGTATTTAAAGAAAACCTATGGGGGCGGCTAGGTGATGCAGTGAGTAAAGCGCCAGCCTCGGAGTCGGGAGGACCTGAGTTCAGTTCTGGCCCCAGACACTTAACACAAAAATAAAAACTAGCCATGTAATCTTGGGCAAGTTACTTAACCCCAACTGCCCTCCAAAAGGCAAAATAAAAAATAGAAAAGCAAGAAAGAAAAGAAAACCTATGAGCTCAATAAAAGGAAAACTCATGAGTCCTATAAAATGAATCATTCCCAAATTTATTTGCTTCATAAGTTTATCTTTTGTATATGTAGGCACTCAATAATTATTGAATTAATTTCTTAAAGCAGGGTATTTACATACTTTGACAGCATCAAAGAAGCTTCTTTTCTGTATTTTAAAATGAAGAAAGGAAATAAAAACTTATGAAAGTGATCTAGCTTTAAAAAAAACTCACTATATTACAGATTCAGTTATGCTGCAGGTGTTTACATAATATATGGCCCTTACTGTAACATGGAAAGTGTACAATTCCAGTTATTTTAATCATCATCACATTTTTTATTAAAAATGATTCTGCTATATTTAAGTGAACTACTAAGGTATACCCTCATTGGCATCTACTTCTCAGAAAGCATGTTTTAGGAGGTCTTTTTCTTGTTTTTAATAATGAGAATGAGAAAATTCTAAAATAATTCATATATTGTCTATGGATGTGTGTGTGTGTGTGTGTGTGTGTATACAACGATCTAGTCTGATCCATACATGAAAGGATTCTCCATTAAAACCCATACAATCACATCACATATATGTACATAAACTATATCAATATATATTTCATATAGAAATTAGGAAATATTTAAATGATTATATAAATTTATTATCTTAAATTCCTGTGTACATATGTACACATGTGCTTTTATGCTTCATTTTGGTGATAGTGAGAGGAAGGTGCTATTCCACTTTTCATTTACCAGCCATAATAGATAATGTTCCTTTGGTCTGCATCCTTCAGTTCCTTATGCAATTGTCTCTGCCCCAAGACTTTCACTAGAATCAGAATTATTTATATTTCAAAAAAGTTAACTCCATTTGGCAAACAATTATTAATGTCCCCTACAGGCAAGTATCTGTGGCTCCCAGCTGAGATAAATCCAACGTTAAAAATATTTAGCAGGGGCGGCCAGTTAGCACAGCGAGTAAGAGCACCAGCTCCAGTGTTGAGAAGACCTGGAGATCGAATCCCGGGCCCAGACACTTAGCACCCACCCAGAAACACCTGGCTGTGTAACCTTGAGCAAGTTACTTAATCCCAATTGCTTAGGGGCCGCCAGGTGGCTCAGCGAGTAAGAGCACCGGCTCCAGTGTCAGGGATGACCTGGATCAAATCCGGGCTCAGATACTCAGCACCACACCCAGAAATAACTGGCCGTGTAACCTTGAGCAAGTTACTTAATCCCAATTGCTTTAAAAAAAAAATATTTAGCAAACACATCACCTTTCTTCTTAACAATATCTAGTTTATTTAGTATACCACTATTAGGTATATAGCTAGCAGAAAGGGGGAAAAAAGTATTTTAGCAGCACTTTTTGCCATAGCAAAGAACTACAAAATGAGTACCTTTCAGATAGGAGGATGGTTGAAAAATTATGGCATATCAATATAATGGATTATTATTGTGCCATAAGAATGAAGAAGGAAACAGAGTCAAAGAAACCTGGAAGATCTTTGGGAATTGATACAGAGTGAAGTGAGCAAAATGTAGAGGAAAAATATACACAACATAAAGAAAAACAACTTTGAAAGACTCGGGAACTATGATCAATGCAGTAACTGATCATCACTTAAGAAGACAAATGATGAATCATGCTTCCTACTTCTTAGCAGAGAAGAGGGAAATTATAGGTGCAGAATAAGACAAAAAAAAAGACCAATTCATGAGTTATATAATATAGCTTTACAACTATATAAATATAGTTAAATATCTGTTATTAAAAAGGGAGCTTTTGTTTGGGGAATAGGAGAGTTGTGAGAGAGAGTAGGGTAGGAATAGTGATACAAAAAAAATGTCTCAAAGAAACATTTTTAAAATACACAAAAGAGAGCAGAAGAAAGTTCAGAATGCAACACATACAAGCAGGACAGGAATAGTATTATCATACTAAATTTAATATATATTTTAAAATTCATGCTGTATGTGATAGACATTCACAGTTTCATAAACACATTTTCTTTTCCGTTATTTTTGGAATGGAAACATTCATTTTTGCTTATGTTTTCCAAATTTCTAATTCTTAAAATAATTTTTAAGTTGCTAAGTTGCTCTAAATCAGAAATCTGTGCTTCCAAAATTAAAGGAAACAATAATTTAATAATAAAAATTTGTATTTCATTAAAATGGTCATAAGTAAAATGACAGATGTATATAAAACCAACCAACACTTCATTGTCAGAGGTAAAATGCCCCCATCTACTAACCAAGGATGCATTTCTTAGCCTTTTCCCCCTTGAACCACCAAAAAAGACATAACCCAAGTTATTGAATAATCTGAACCCATTTGCACCATGGTCTAACTTTAAATGTAAAAAGGCTAAATGAAGAGAAAAGCCTGGTGGACTGAAACTGATGATGTATGCTTTTAACCTCAGTTTTGTTTTTTGCTTTATTTTACCGAATTGCTAAGAAAATTAAATAAGTCATTTGACTTCCTTCTTCTATCTCCTCATGTGTTTGATGATTGCAAGCAATTAATACAGAGAGACTGTATAAAACTGTATAAAGGTCTGTTTGCATCAACTGACTGCCCCTGGGTAATATCAATAAAGGAATTTTCCCATATAAAATCCATGTGAATTGTGCATTTTTAGTTTATTACTTTTCTACAAATCAGAAGGTAAAGAATGGTGACCCCCTGGAAATCATACTAGATTTTATAGTATATCGTTACTGCATTTCTCACATTCCTAAATGTGTGTGGGGGGGAGGGGTCTTAATAAAAAGCTGCTTTTTAAAGTCATACAAAAAGAACGTAGTTTGAAAAGCATCCTTCTAATATGCCTCAGGCATTTACATGGAAAACTTTTCCATTAAAAGCTATATAAATTAGATTTTTGGTAGCCAGAGTATTTCTTTCTCATTACTATCATAATGTAATTTAACAACTGTAATTTAATAGTTGTTTCAATTACCAGTGGAAATATAACAGAGAAGGAGCTTTTCTGTGGCAGTTAAGCCTACTCTAATCAAGTTATGCTGGAAATTTCCCCAAAACTCAGGGTAACGGCTCACATTAATGAAGAGTACTAAAGTTTGTAAAGTACTTCATACATTTTCTAATCTGATCCTCTCAAAGTCCCATGACATAGGTAGTACAAGAATTATTTCTTCAATTTTATGAATAAAGAAACAGACTGTGCAGTTCAGTAAACTGTTATAATCTAGAGCATTACGTATCAAACTAAGATTCAAACCAGTTCTCTTGTCCAAGGCCGATTCTGCTATACAACCTTAACACCAAGTTTAGCATAAAAGATTTAAAAAGCTGACAATATACTGATAGTCTTGTGAATGTACCAATGTGAGTGAGTCATCCAATGCTACAGTTCCAACCCATTCATGCCTACTCATTCTATGTAATTCTAATCCATCTTTGAAATTCACCACCAAAAAATCCACAAAAGTTGAAGGCCTCCATGATACATTGTTAATATAAAATAAAAATCAAAGTAAAACACATACTTGCCTCCTTGAAAAAACATGTTTACAAATAGTTGAAAGGCATTTATTTATACAAACTTTTTTCCCTTAACCATTAATAGCATTTACACATCTCTCACCATAATCCTTTGTAGACATTTAATCATCAGTGGCAACTAAAATGTGTGAAACAGAAGGAATGTCAAATAAACTTTCGGTAAGTTTAAATAAACTTAAGCAATGTGATCAAGACCTGTAGTGGAAAGAATACTGGGTTAACAGCCATTAACTAGGTCTGGGTTCAAGCCCCAGTCCTGCCACTAACTTTAACATAGGAAAATCATAACCTTCTTCAACCCTGTTTCCTTATGTGTAAAATATGCATAGTAAAACTTCCTCAGAGAGCTGTTATGAGGATCAAATGGGATAATGTATAAATATGCTCTGAAAAGTATAAAACTGTGGACAGAAGATAGAAGACAATATTAATGACAATACTACCAAATCTATTAAATCTACAAAATTCCCATACAGCAGATATAAAGTTACACTTCAACATCTCAAAAGATCTGTGATTTTGTTTACTGTAGCAGCAAGCACCCCAGAGTCCCCAGGGTGGCTGCCAACACAGATTCTTACATCTGCTTTTCTAAAGGAAAGCAACTCAAAATGGGTTAATAATCTTGCTTTAATCAATCAAACATAACATTTACCTAGTTCAGGGGGAAAAGTTCAGCACCCTGAACTGATTCAGAGTATACAGACAGAAACATTTCAAGCAGACAGGCCTCCAACTGTCCAACCATTACATCCATACCAAATCACAGTTGCCAGAGAGGGAAGCATCAACATCTGGGTTTTTCAAAGCTGGGGGGCTCTCAACGGCTGCCCAGAGTCTCATCTGGTCAAATCACTCAACACTTCTTAAAGTGAGTCCCAAAACAAAGTCTCACAACAGGGTTTATATAGCCTTCTCCTGGCTCAGAAAATGTAACAACCCTCTTGACCCCACTGCCCAATCACAAAGTATCTCCCGAGAAATAATCCTCCTACCACAGGCTCCAGGTACACTTAAGCCTAGGGGCAGGGAAGATCTTAAAAATTTACATTCCTATAACATTATCAAGTTATTCCCTTCACCGACACAAGAAAGAATCCCTCTATATTTTAATAGTGTTGCTAAGACCAGTCAATAAGCATTTATTAAGCACCTCCTATGTTCCATGCACTATATTACTCTGGAGATACAAAAGAAGACAAAATATCAACCCTGCTCCCAAAATGCTCACAATTGAATGAGGAAGACAACATCAAAACAACTAGGTATGAACAAGATAAGATAAACTGGAAACAATCAACAGAAGGAAGGCATTACCATTGAGAGGGTCAGGAAAGACTTCTTACAGAAGATAGCATTTTAACTGGTGTTTGAAGGAATTTAGGAAAACAGGAAATAGAGATGAAAAGGAAAAGCATTACAGACAGGAAATAGTGAGTTGAAAATGCCCAAAGTGGAAAGATTTACATGAATTTATGTGAATGAAGTGAGCAGAACCAGAAAAACATAGTACAAAATAACAGCAACATTGTGTGATGATCAACTATGATAAGACTTAACTCTTCTCAGCAATACAATGATCCAAAAAAAGTCCAAAAGACTCTGATGGAAAATGCTATGCACAGCCAGAGAAAGAACCATGGAGTCTTAATGCAGATTGAAGTCTACTATTTTCACTTTTTTTGTTCCTTCTTTCTCATGGTTTTTCTTTTTTGTTCTGATTCTTCTTTCACAACATAACTAATGTAGTAATATGTTTAACATGATTATACATGTATAACCTATATCGGATGGATTGCTATCTTGGGGAGACGGGAGGGAAAGAAAAAAATTTGGAACTCAAAATCTTATAAAAATGAATGTTGAAAACTATCTGGAACTGGAATGTCATGTAGAAAGAACATTAAAGAGGCCAGTATCAATAGATGCTGAACATAAGAATGATTGGGGGGAAGAGGAAGCGGAGGGACAGATTATTAAGAACTTTGAACACCAAACAGAGAATTCTACAATTGATTCCAGAGGTGATAGGGAGTCACTGGAGTTTACTGAATAGGAGGTGAAATGTCAGATCTGCACTTTAGAAAAGTTAACTTGATGACCCAATAAAATCTATTTTTCATTGCCAGTATTCTAATGACAAATCTCTCCAAATGTAAGCTAGTCTATTCCTCATCAAGCAATCACAAGATTCATGTTCAAAAGTCTTTCTTTATAGTACCAGAGTTTATAATCACCTATCCTAACCTTTGAAATCCAGTTTAAGACCAACATAAGATATGGGAAAAGGACTTTATTGGGTCACAGAAAATTATTAAACTTGAGTAGATATCATGAAACCAAGAACTGAAATTTCTTTCTTACCAAAAATAACAAAAATGTCATTTAAATTCTGCCACCTACATTTCAGAGTTTTACATTAATTCATGCAAAATTCTTCTTCTAAAACAAACTTATACAAAATGATTTAATTGTTCACACCCTTTGACCCAAAGATGACTGATTCTGACAAGCATATATCCCAAAGAAACCAACCATAAAAATAAAGAGATCTTATATTGTAATGGCAACCACACTGGCATACCCACAATAACTGTTAGCACAGGTTTTTAGATCTGCTTTACTAGGAAAGATAGCTGTTTAAGGCATCAACAATCTTTCTTAATTACATTCACGAGTTCAGGTGAAAAAAGTAAGCACACTGAAGTTCAGAGAAAATACAAGCAGAGAAATAAAGACCAACAGATAGGGCTCTGACAGCCTGAATCAACTATGCACTTTATATACGTCCCTGCATCAAGAGAGCCTTTACATATGAGCAGTCAGGGAGCTCTGAACATTCCCTACTCCGAATCTTGACCAGAGGAAAACAAAATCCTTCTCATAAGCAAGCCCGCAAAGCAAAATACAAACTCAAAGTATATATGCACTTCTCAGAGACACAAGGCATCACAACCCTCATGACTCAGTGCCTAATTAGAAATTAACAAAAAGTGTAAAAGCCTTTCCACAAGCAAGCCTCCCCTAAGCAAGCTTCCCTTAATGGGCTCCATGTGAGGCCTATTAATGGGTGGAGAAGATCTTAAATCTATTAACATTATATATATACACCAAAATTTAATAACAGAACCATTGGAAGAGTTAAGTGAATTTTTACAAAGTAAGTATAGAATCAAGAAAACAGTGTATATAATGACTACAACAATGTAAATGGAAGTTGTAACAATTTTTTAAAAATGAAAGTTAAGGCTCTGAAATAATAATATCCAAGTTTGGTTTCAAAGAAAAATTTGAGAACATTCCTGCTCCCTTTTGCTGAGGTGGGAGGCTATGGCTGTGAAGCAAACATATAATGTCACACTTGGTTGATTGTTAACTACTTTTGCCTAACTTTTTTCCCCTCTCTTTTTTGCTTGTTATAAGGAATAGCTCTCAGGTAGGGAGACAGAAAGATGAGAGATATTAGGAAATGTAAATAACATAAAAATATAAATTAAAATCTTTCAATAAAAATGACTTACAAATAAACCACCAAGAAAGAATCATAAAATACTATAATTTCTCATGTCTTTATCTTTAATATAAGATAATGATGTGCAAAGTAGAAGACTTTTCTTCTAGATGCTACCAGACTTTGAACAAAGAAATACAAATTTCCCAGAGGTGAAAGTAGATGAGAAGGAAGAATTTTAAGAGTCTTTGGAGATAAAAATTGGAGAAAGAACCTATGGTCATATTCTGATTTTCACAAAATCAATTCTGAAGTTGAGCAAAGTTACATATATTTCTTTGTCTGGGTCTCTTTTTTGACCTTATCACACTCTATCTTGTTCTATACTTATTCATTTATACATCATGTACTCTCCTGGAATATATAACCTCCTTACAAGCATGGTCTATGTCATTTTAAATCTGTGTATCCTCAGTCACTGGCATAATGCCTGACACATAGAAATATATTGAATCTGAGGAAAATATTCTAATGAAATCATATGTATAAAACGTTTTTCTAACCTTAATGTATTTCATCAATGCTGGCTATTTTTATTATTTTAATGTGATTGCTAAAATGTAGAGCAAAATGTTTCTATACTCATAAACATGGTTGCTATAAGGCCAGAGATCCCCATTTTACCAAAACAGGTATTAGTGTTCTTTAAAAGACAACAAGAGGCCTGATTGGCCTCCACCTCCCTTGACACAGCTTTCTGATCACCCAAGCTCATGAAATGAGTCCTTACCCATGGGGAGCCAGGGCCCCTCAACCTTGGTGGATTTCTGAAAACTAAAGCAAAGCAACATACCTAACCCTGACCACCAGATGTATTTCTATATGCAGATGAGGGGAGCTGGGTCCAGAGAAGCTAGGTACTATTGTCTCCTTGTTGCATATCCTTGTGGTTTATGGTTAAGTAAATATCCTTTTGTTAAATGATGAATGATGAGTGAGTGCCTCATTTTATCCCAACACTGAACCTGAACTGACATGGTATTGGTGCAGTGGATGAGGATGTAGGGTCCTTTTATATTCTAGCACTTTACTGAATTCAAACAGATCAGAATCCAATGAGGTAATTATTTATCTACTAAACAATTAAAGTATTCTCTAGTCCTCAGCATGTAAAGTTATCTTAATGACTATGAAATAAACAACAATTTTTTTTTAAGTTAACAATATGCTTGGGCATTCAGAGTACTTGCACTGTTGAGACTCTACTAAGAAAATGTCATAGTGGGGCACCTAGGTGGCACAGTGAATAGAGCACCAGCCCTGGAGTCAGAAGGACCTGAGTTCAAATTTGATCTCAGACACTTAAAAAAAACAAAACAACAACAGCCAAAAAAAACTAGCCATGTGACCTTGGGCAAATCATTTAACCCCAACTGTTCTACCTTCCCCCTCCAAAAAGCAAAAAAAAAAAAAAGGAAAGAAAATGTCATCTCTAATGGAAGATGCAAGCTACAACAAGTATTGTAAGGAGTTTAGCTGGATAGCAACAGATTTCTTTAAAAGGATCTGAAGGTTTTAGTTGACTGCAAAATCAATATGAGTCAGCAATTTGATAAGTCAAGCTTAAAAAAAAAAAAGCTATTATAACCTTGAGCTTCATTAAGAGATACATAGTTTCCAATAATAAGGAAATTATAATCCCGCTATACCTTACCTTGGTCAGAAAACATCTGGCATGTTGTTTTCTGTTCTCTAACAGTTTAAGGACAATAATAAAAGCATGGAGCATCGGGGGACAACAATTAGGATAATAAAGGTACTTGAGTAAAGATCAAGAGAATTGGAGATGTCTGGTCAATAAACAAGTAGACTCGGCATTAACAGAACAGTTTAGTAGTCTTCAAATATTTAAAGGATTGCCAGCAAAAAAAAAGTGTTGGTTTTGGCTCCAGAGAGATTTTATTTTTTCCGTTTGACCCCAGGGGGTAGAATCAGGAATTAATAAGGAGAAGACACAAAGACTTAAATTTAGGTTTGATGTTGGGGAAACCCACCAAACAATTAAAAGCTATCCAAGAGTAGAAAGTACTGCTGAAGGAGGCAGGTTCCCCCTCAGTGGAAGTCATCAAGGAGGTGAAGATGAACATTTCTTGTGTATGTTATAGCATGGATTTCTTTCATGTGTGGGTTTGACTAGGATAGTTGATATCTCTCCAACTCTAGAATTCTGTGAACAAATCACTACAGTAAAGGACATCCAGAAAAATGAAAGAAATATATTGACTAGTTCTATACTATTCTCTGTCCAATTACCCTTAATTGCTTTTTTGGGAGAAGAAGTAGCAAATTTAATTCAATAATTCAATTCAATAAACATTGTACACAAAGCCCTCCAAGAGCCTGACTTTCACATGTAATTGCAGAACATGGACTAATTTCTGTCTATTCTTAAAATAGAGCAGCTCAACTAATTTTAGCCCCAAGTGGTGTAAAATGTCAGAGCTAACAAACAACTGGATACCTGAGTCTCAGACTCAGTAGCTAAAAAGTGTACTGAAGCAGCTTTGATATTCTCCACTTAAAGATAGAATTAGGGGGCCAAGTTTTGTGAATCCTTAAGCAACCATCCTCAATAGATGAAATATATTCATTCATATAAACTCTAAAACAAACTTCACATTATTTAAATGACCTATTTTTAACCACTGTCAAAACAACAATAATAATTTATATTTACACTGCATTTTGAAGTGTCTGCATAAAAGTTAGCCCATAACTGTTTAAAATGAGTAATATTTCCAAAGTTCCAATCTAAATTGGAATATGAAGGTTATAACATAAAACAAAGTATATAAATTGACATACATACATACTTAGCTTTACAGTAAGACTGGCTATTGGGTAATGTTTTAATTCAGTAAGACTTTTGTTTCACTTGTTTCAATATTCTGTTGACTACCAGCATTCACTGTGAAATATTTTCACCCACTAGAGAAAAAGCAAGGCTTTGTCAACTCTGTATCCTTTGTCAATTCTTTTCAAGAAACATTTCAAGCATGCAATAAGACAGCCACATTCATAGCTGACATTTATAAAGCTTGCTTTGAACTCTCACACGTCTCAGTTTCCTCATCTGTAAATGGGAGGGTGGCACACTGAAGTAGATGAACCTTAAGGTCTTTTTAAGCTCTAAAATTCTAAGAGTCTAGCACCTAGGCATAGTACTGGGCACATAATAGGCACTTGATTTAATGCTAGCTCAAACATTAATGGGTCTATAACTCTAAATTCACACTGAAAATACCTTCATGAAAATATATTTTCCTTTCATGTTCCTACTCATTATTATAAGTCAACTTTAGCTACAACAATTATCAATGAAACATTCTATTCAAAATGTTTAGAGAATTACAATACAATCTTTCTTAACAATATGAACTTTGTTCCATGTAATAATTTACTGGCTTGGAAGGACAGTTTTATAATCAGCAAGATATAGTTTCAAGTCTGATACTAAAGAACCATAGGAAAGTCAATTAGCTTTGTAGAGTCTCCAGATAATACTCTAAAATCTACACAAGTGGAGATAGTTTCCATACCAAACATTCCTCACTGATAAAATTATGGGTGTGCACAAAATATTAATGATGGTGATGATGATGATGATGATGATGATGATGATGATGATATAGCATATCCCTAAGGGTCTTGATGGCCACCCTAATCAGAAATCTAATTGTCAGAAAAGCTAGATTTGCAACATTCCCCTGTCAGACATGACTTTGTCCATATATCTCTCTCATATACCCATGGACACATCTATTTCCCATCCCACCCCACTAGCACGCATATATCACTTGTTCAAACATCCATTAAATATATTTTCTAAGCAAAGTTTTATGCTAGGTATTCGGTGATATAGATAAGAAGTCAAAGCCCTGCTCTCAAATAATTTCAATTTAATTGGTTGGGGAAGGTGGTGGGATATAAATAACTATGACATAAGAAATAGTTAGAGATGTGCAAAGCACAGCAAGAGAAGTGAGGAGGGGAAAAAATCATTTCTACCTGGTTGGGGAGAGAAGGAGTTGAAGAAAAGAGGAGATTAGAGAAGGCTTCAAAGAGGTAATGGCATCTGAGTTGGGATAATAATAATTATTATAGCTAACATTTATATAGCAGTTATTATGTTCTAGGTACTGTGCTAAGCACTTTACAAATATTATCTTATTTGAGCCTCACAATGACCCTAGGGAATAGATGCTATTATTGTCCTTAATTTACAGTTAAGGAAAGTGAGGCAAACAGAGGTTAAGTGACTTGCTCAAGGTCATCCAGCTAGTGTCTTAAACCACATTTGGACTCAAATCATTCAGACTCCAAGCCCTTCATTCTATGCACTACTCAATCTAACTAATTTTAAGGAATGAAAAGTTAGGAGATGGAGATCAGGGTGGGGTAGTTCCTTGGATGCATAAAGCTAAATCATAGAGATATGAGCGGTCAAGCCCAAAAACAGGAAATAGAAAATAGCCCAGTTTGGCTGCAACAGAGAATACATAAAGAGAAGTAGAAAATAAATCTGAAAAGGCCACCCTCAAGAGTTTAAACTTGATTTGAGAATCACTAAAGACTTTTGAGGAACATTGTGGCACAAGCAGACTGGAAAAGAATTGGCAAGCTGTGTGGAGGATGTATTAAGAAAGGGGATATATACATCTTCAAGTGTTGAAATCCTTATCCACAAAGTCCTTTCTGATGTCCCAATTAAAAATAGTCCCTTTTTCTTCTGAACTTCCCCCAACACTTCCTTTATACCTTTCTTATGAGCTTTTCTATTTCATATTATACTTTCCCATTCCCACTCCCACCAAACTAAATTCCTTGACCTCAGGTTCCATACAATTCTTCCTCAGAACCAACGTAGCCCTGAGAAAGACACTGTGTATGTATTAAGCGCTCAAAAAATGTTAGTTGAATGGAAATGATAAGCACCTTCTTTGCATACATATATTCACAAAAGATCTGTAGTTTCATCAGTCTAAGAAATGTCCTTATCCAATCCAGTCTATGACCTGACTGTAATACTAAATCCTAAAGAGTTTACTAGAATTTAAAAAAAAAAAAAAAGGCTAAGCAACATGCCTAAGATGACAATTGGTGTCAGGTGAGGGACTTTAACCTGACTTTAAGCCAGGAACTAACATTTGGAGTTCTAGTTCCTGTTCTGCCATTTATTTATGAAGATCACACGTCTACTCATTAATCCCTGTTAGTCTCAATTTGAGTACAATTTGAGGGAAGGGATCTACAGGCACTTCCTCCTTCAAGGTTCTTTAAGAAAAATATTTTGTAAAGCTTTAAAGCATCATGTAAATGCAAACCATTTTTATATATGCAAGTCAGGACTGAAAATTTATGTGAAACAACTTTAAGCTGGCAATGAATTTCTGCTACATCAGCATATTTACACTATCAAACTCTGGCTATAAAAATAAATTGCCCTTACTTTTTTTTTTTTAAGAAATTCATCACTTACCAGAAATTGCAATAAACAAATGGGGAGGGAGGGTCAAATTGGTTTAAGGCTATCTTGGTTATTCTTGTAAGTTTACGCACATGTAGTGTGCATTCTGTATATTTTTTTAAATGTTTCAATGACCCACTTTGGGGAGAAGATTGTGAAAGCAGTCACTTACTATAGTTTCTCATTTGATTTATTGATCATCATTTAATCTGGTATAACATACAGGGTTTTACCGGAAAGAGTTATGTGGGAACTGAGCAGTCAATTTTTACTTCAGAAGTCATCATGACTGGAAGTCAGGAATTCTTAAAAACCTATATAATAAAGGATTGTCCAATAAGCCCAGTCCTTATGGTTATGCTCAGATGGTTTGGCTGAGACAATCTCCCACTTGGAAGAGGCTGAAGAGCTTGGTAAAGGTACAATGACATATAAGAAAAGTACCTTAAGAGATAGTTGGAACATGTACAAAAATTCCATAAATGTTTTCAGTTTGCCATCCCTTTAGTGAAAGGAACTTTTCATTTGGCTATACATCCATGAGGAACTGGGATTTATTCCAAAAAGCCCTAGTTATCTAAGGCCAATTTTTTTGGTGTAGGCTATTTCTAGACCTGCCAGAAGCAGAGAAGAAGGAATGATGGCTGATACCCTTCAAGTGAGAAAGGGAACTCAGGTCCTCTAATATCTGGATCTGGAATGAAGCTGAGTGTGTTAAGGCCCTACTGTTGCTTTTTCTCTATTGGGTTCATTTTTTTTTTCCTGATTCCAGGTGAGGAGGATGGGAAATGACTGCTGCCAAGTAAGCTCTGAAAGTTCAAAAAAGCAAGTACTCAAGGTACATGATTAGAAGCCAGGCTAGGTTTCCAACCAGTCCCAGATTAAGAAACTAGAACCTAAGAGTCAGATGAGATGAGGACTCACTTACCATTTGGAAGCGAACTTGGTAGAATGAATGTTACATAAAAACTGTGCTAAGTCTGAGCCCCTTCTCCCTAGAGACCAAGGTGTTATAGAGGAGAGTGTATCATCCTCAGATATGGCAAAGAAAAGTAGATAATTTCTGTCCTTATTACACAGTCAAAGCAAAAATCCTTTGAAATGTTAATTAATGTTTATTCCTTAAATGGAACAGGAACATTAATCACAAGCAGCTAACAACTAAACGATCAGACTAGAATGAGGCTTGAGTTAAGAACATTAAAGATACTCCCAACCCCAGAGGGTTGCCCAGACAACTTCTCAAAGATAATCCTGAGAGGAGGAAATAGATAGTTTTGCTCTAGACTTAAAATGTTATATGGCTAACCACACTATGTACTTAATCAAAAATTTTTTCCCTCACCCCACACCCCATATTAAATTAATAGCCAAGTTTTAACAATTCTAATTCTGCAACATTCAACATCTGTCCCCCTTCTCTCCATTCATATGGCCACCATCCTAATTCAAGCCCTCCTCACCTCTAGTCTAGACTAGTATAATAGTTTCCTAATCAAACTCCATAATTCCAGCATCTCACTCCAATCCATCCTCCACATAGTTGTCAAACTGATCTTTCTAAAGCACAGATCTAATCATATCACTTTCCTTCTTCAAGAGGTTAGAATGGCTCCCTATTACCTAGAAAATAAAATACACATTCCTCTATTTGTCATTTAAAGTTTCTTAAAATAGGATTCCAATCAATCTTGCCAGACTAATTGCATACCTTTGCAAAAGCTATCTCCCGTGTATGTAATGCTCTCCCTCTTCACTTCCATCTCTTGGAATCCCTGGCATCATTCAAAGTTCAAATCAAGTGCCACACTGTAATAAATCTTTACTGATTACCAACATTCCCTAGTTGTTAATGATTCCCCAACAAAATTTATTTATTGTGCATTTACTTTGTTATTATGTTATATTTACTCATCCATGTACATGTGTTACTCTGCAATAGAACGTCATTTCCTTGAAGGTAGGAACTTTTCATTTTTGGCTTTGTATTCACAGTGCCCAAGCATCCATCAGATTGCTTAATAAAGATCTGTTGAATTGATTTCATACCAGCAAATAAACATTACAAATATGGAAGGTCCTCATATTTTTCTACAGAGTCTACACAAAAATAGAGGGGTGCTCTATTCCCTTTCTCTCCCTTAGTAGATATAAAGTCCTATAGAATGATGGTGGCTGTGTATCTTTCCATTTGTCAACAGTCAATGGTACAAATTCTTAAAGTAAGATTTAAATTATAAGAGTCACCTGATGGTGAGACTATGGCTGCCAGGATCTTCTCTTTCCCAGCCAGCTCTGAAGAGTCTGGCTTTAGACCTGTTAGATTTTATTACAGTCTCTCATTTCAAGATGACCCTTTGGAAAAATATTCCAGTTCCCCACAGAGGCAGAATTCATGGCCTTCCAAGGCATGCACAATTAGATAGTAGCTTCTTTAAAAATTTCTTTTACAAGCTGATATATCCATGTCATCAGATCTTTTTATATATGTTTTGTACTTAACACTGCCACCATGAGGAAAAGAATTTTCCCCAAAATTTACCAGTTACACAGCCCAAAATGAAAAATACTTTTTTCATTCCACACACCTGAAAAATGTAAAGCTCCTGTAGTAAAAGGATTGTTTTTGCCTTGGATCTTCAGTGCCTACCACACATCCTTTGCTAGTAGCAGGCACTTGATAAATGAATGTTGGGAGAGACCTCTAATCAAAGCCTATTAAACATATGAATTAGTAATATGGATGAAATAATTACCTGGATCTCTCAACACTAGGTGAATACGTTTTATAACATCACCACAACCAATCCTATAGTTGTGGATCCTGTAGTATTGCCACTGATACTTCTTGGTCTCTGCTGAACAGAGTGGAGGAGCTAAAGGTGGAGATGGCCCAATACATCTCAGGCCAAACTACAGAGTGGCCCTATGTCTACACAAACAGTAGAGGAGCTATGTGAAACATCTGACCTATAAATTTGGGTCAGAGTAATCTTAGTAGTCTGCTTACACAAAGAAATAGTTGGGAGAAACCAATATTTTTGGATCTTTGTCATCCATGCCTGGATGAAGCCAGTCTACAGTGATCCATTTAAATGAAAATTATACTTGGGACAATCTTCAGAGGCAGGCTGTCAGCATACATGTGGATGTGGCTTTGGTGAAGCAGCAGAGGAAGAGAGTGATTCAAAACACCCAGGACAAAAACTGCCTTTGAAAGGGTTACCTTAAGGAAATTAACCTAATTTTGAAGGCAACTGCCATCATCTATGACTTTGCTTTGACTCTTGGAATATTGTGATTAAAATATTTTAAAAGATTTAGAAGGAAATGACATTAACCTTTAGTTAGAAAGGACCTTAAAGGTCAGCTAGCCCAACCTTCTATGCAGTCTATTGATGTTAGGACAACTCCCCAAATTAACTAAATGGTGGATTTTAAAAATGGAGGACTAGATCTATGATTTCGCTGGTCTGAGGAACTCTTAAGTAGGAACTCCTCTAGCAGTGCACATCAATAACTACTCTGTAGCCTACAGTCTTAGAGAATTGCCAGAGACATTGAGGAGTGAAGTGTTTTGCCCAATGTGTCAGAGGCAGAACTTAAACCCTAGTCTTCATGACTCTGAGGCCAGAATATTAGAGATGAATTGGCCTTTAGGGATCAATCATGTCCTCCATTTCACACTGCTCCGCCCCACCCCCCCATCCTGCTTCAATTTTACCAAAGAAGAAACTAAAGCCTAGAGAAATTAAATGACTTATCCAATGTCAGTCAGCAAACAACAGAGACCTGAACACGTCTTCCATCTCTCACAATGAGGTTCTTTCAACTATACTACTATATATAATTTTCCTTATTTACAGTGATAAAGTTTGAGTGGATGTCATTATAATGAATGAAATAAGGCAAAAAAAGGGAGTGGGGCGAGGAAAGTTGTTAGAGAGGCAGAATGGCAGAGTCAACCTTGGAATCCAAAGGATATAGGTTCAAGTCTCAAGTACTCTGACAAAAGTTACTTAACCAGGCAGGTCTCCAGACAACTTCTCAAAGATTATCGGTTGCATGAAAGGTGCCATTCTGCATTAGTATAGGAAGTTCCTCACCAGGAACTACTAAAAATTATGAAATCACAGGTCTGCCTTTAAAAAACAAACAAACAGGATGAGACAACATAAAACTTCACCATAACACAGTCTATTAACTGAGGGTAGATTTAAATGGCATCTCATTAATGTAACCAATGCTTTAGGCTAGTCTAACTCTTCAAAGTAAAACAATGCTATTAGGGGTTCAGCTATTCCTTTGTGTAAATCATTCCATGCTGAGTTATAAACAAAAATAACATACTTTATTCTATAAAGCAAAAGTGCTGGATAATTTATCACAGATATCAAAACAAAGGCATTGCCCTTGACAACCCCTAGAATAAATAATAACAAAGAAGCAGTTTTTTTCTTCATGAATAACTGGCTTTATTCAATCCAATTTTGGCAGTGGCTGAGGTAATGTGATTTTATGTTATTGCTTTTTTTAAAAAATCAGAGGCCATGGATATTCTGGCTATGAATCAGTTTAATAAGCATCAGTAGTAGACTATGAATAAGAACACTGCACCGTTTTCTGTGTAGCAAACAAGTGTTCTGTGCTTTCCCGAATTTAGCACACAGTTGCCCATTTACAGTCAGAATTAAAGGACCAAGACAGAGATACAAGTGGGCAGACAATACAAATTATTTAGGGTTTGCCATTATTCTTATTTTTCCACGATATTCTAGAACCTTGAAAACAATCCAAGGCTATCTAAGAACTTTGACTTGCCTCAACTCCCAAATAATTCCTCCTCATGTGGCTTTAGTTACTTCTAAGCTTCCATGTTGCAGGCAAATTTTGAATTGGTTACAGCTGACTGTACCTCTTACACTATACAACAGCTGAGACACATATAATAACTTAGCGACCCCAAAACATTCTATGTGAACACAAAGCTACTCTCTAATAAGAGAATATGTGTGTGGAGAGAGAATCAAGAAAGTAAAGCCTCTCTGGGTTCAAATGGGAGCCCAAAATGCTTGCTATAACACATGCTTTCAAAGGATCACCAATGGTACTTTTTAAAGTTTAGTAAACTGGCACTCCCTAGTCAAAGCTTACAATTCTTTTCTGATTAGATCAGCTCCCACAGCAAGTCATCAGTAGAATAAGCACTGTAGTGAGGTCATCCTATTGGGACACTGATGGGAAATCATAACTGGCTTAAAAACACATTGGAAAATAATGTGTTTTCCAGGACTCCAATTTTTCATGTTGTCCACTAGCCAATATTTCTATCTTCTTTCCAATGACCAAAAGTAATACAATATAGAAAAGATCAAGCCAGGTCTCTATCTATATTCCTTTAATGCAAAAGGAATAAGTAAGCAAAAAAGAAGGCATTAAGCTTCATTGAAAGTATTTAATTTAAATTCTAAACATATATTTTAAAAGCATTTTAAAATATATTAAAATTCTGAGAATTGTGAATTATTAATCAGATGTGATCAAAAGCAATGGTATTTTCAGATCATGAATTTCATGTGAAAAGGACAATATTTTCTATAAAGCATATGCTTTTGGAAAATCTTATTATAACTAAATCAGTATTTCAACTATTTCTGCTTAAGATCTGCAATTCATCTTGTATACAAGTATTCACCATGCAACACATAGAGAATTAGGTTGATAAACAAAATAACACTTTGTCAGAATCTCAGTTAAGTTTAACAGCTACATCTATAGAATAAAATTCATTTGGGGGGTTTCAATATGTCAATTTAAAAAGTTGTAAGATTTTTAAGATATTTGATTTTTTTTTCCAAATCAAATGTATTGATGCAGTGTTACTTTTGTGAGACTGTTATAAAAGTCATGCTATGGCTCCATATAAAAACTGACAGACTCAGCTAACTATATTAACTTTTTAAAAATGCTACCAAATTAATCTAACATGTTACACCTGCTCAGCAGCTGCACTTAGTACAAAGGAATCATGAGTTACTACACTGTTTATATTTTACCCAGACCACCGGGGGAAAAAAAATTCTTTGTTTTTCAGTTTTTCCTGTTAATTTTTCCCACGAGCCTAAAACCATTAACAATTAAATATTAAAACCATTAATGAGTGAAGAGCTGTGTTGCATTTTAACTACCTGGTTTCTGTCCAGTGTATGGAAGGTCTATGGCTCAGTCCCATGCAGACATTTGGAAAGACATAATACCATCTGAATTTTACCCAGAAAACATAAAAAAAAATTGCTATTGCTGATTCTCTGTAGCCCACCCTTCAGCCACCAACTATTGGAATTTTTTCAAGTGCCATAAGAAATTCCATAATATGTCTATTGCTTTGCTATGTATATTCCAGTACCAAAAACACTTTTAAGCAGTGATATTTTGTCTTACCTAATAATCTCTCTTCGTTTTAACTTCACAGTTAAGATTTAACATTAACACAATCCTGAAAATCAATGTTTCCCAGATATTTTTATGTATTTGTGTATATGTATATACACATATATGTTAAGTATAAAGCTCATGACGGGAAGCAACACACATAAGATGAACTACATTCATTTAAATTATAAAGATTTTTCAGTGATTAAAGTCCCTCATATATCAACCTATTTAATCATTCTCATGTCACACAGGAATGCGCATAAGCATTACACCAGATTAAAAAAATAATAACTGTTCTTTTTAAAGGGAAATGATCTAGTTATCTTTCCAAAAGTGATGGTTTGTTTAATCAATTGCAGGACCCGTGGTCTAATTTTCTATGATATGAACTAACATAACTCCAGACCAAGCTGGAGCTGCAGCGTCTCTGGGTAATCTCATTGGGCTGTCGGAGGTATCTGAGACGCCCGAAAGAATTATGCGCAGTTTAAGAGCTTTCAGAAAAAGGAAAGCATCAGACTCCTCCCTGGTAATAAAGCCCCCCACAAGAAGACACCGTGGTCAATCTAAGGGCGTCTCCGAAGCCGCCACCCCCAACCCTGCTGGCTCTGCTCTTGGACTGATGGGATTACATCCCAAGAGTAGGAGAGGGATTTCCACCCACCCCCGCCCCTCCCTCCCCGCCCCACCATCCGTACCACTACTTGTCCTAACACCTGTTTACTTGCAACCAAAAATTCTAGATTTGGGGTTTTGTGTTTGTTTTTTAATAATGTAACATAAACTCAGCTGTCCCAAGATAGGACCACAGGGCAGTGCCCAAGCAGGTCCGGAACCGGCGGGGTTACGATACCTTTGTATCGCTCCAGGACATCTTCGTAAGCCTGAAGGTACTCTTGCTCCTCCACGTAGAGGTATGCAGCCGGAGACAGGTAACCGGCCATGGCTCAAGTTCCTTTCCAAAGCCGAAAGATTTCAGCTCTCCCCCCTCCCCACCGGCCCCCAAGGCTGGAGTCCACAAGCAGCCTCGGGACCTAGAGAGGGGGAAGGGGAAGAAAACTGCAGAAGGGGGAGAAGGCTCGGAGCCTAAGGCCAGTGTGAGCCCCGAGCTATCCAAGGACACGCCCAGGCCCCCTCCCCACCCTGGCTGCTGTAGCAGACGGCCTGGCCTCCAATGGGAACACGTCTGTGCTCCAGGGGGCGGTGACTTAAGGGACCCTCCGGACTAGTGTCCGCACAGGGGCAACGCGGACGCCAGGAGCCAGGCTAGCGGAGCGAAGGCGGGGTGAACACTGCACCCTACTGCAGGATTCTGGAAGGGGGACGGGTCGTGAGGGGCGCCCACTCACTCTTCTTTTCTTCCGCACCCTGCAGAAGAAGTAGCGCAAAAACGCCGGGTTTCCTTCGAGAGGAGGGAGATTCTGCCTGGGCTCTGGGATGCGCTTTTCAGCTGCGGCATTTCAGGCAGCCGCAGAGGCAGCAGCCGGGTGGGTGCTCCAGCGGAGGATGAGTTCAAGGGAAGCGAGATGGAAGGGGACAGAGCAGAAGGTCAGCCGGGGCTCCGGCCTCTCCCTTCAGTGCAATGCTCCAGGGCCCCCCGGCTCGGACGGCTCTCCCCACCTCCCTCTGCAGCCCAGGCTTCCCACCCTGGTTTATCACCTCGTCTGAGCACGCCCACTCCCGGAGACCGGCAGGCCGGCCCCGGAACCCAAAAGGCGAGGTTACTATTTGGGACCCACAACAGGTGTCCTGGAAACCAAGCCCTGCAAAGGGGCAAGCGAGGGCGGCTGCATTCGCCCTCCCAGAAGGAGGAGGAGGAGAAAGGGGTGGGAAATATTTTTTCCCTGCCCAGTGAAATTAGGGGGTCGTCTCTGCCTTCGTGTAGTCTGCAGCATCTGCTTGGTCAGCGCAAGGCCTGGGTGGCACTGAGCAGCCTCCCGGGGGCGAGCTGGAAAGGACGGCGATTTGCCTCTGCAGGTGGCCCCACAGCTCAGAGCTGTGACAGCGGGAGCGGCGCCTGCGCTCCAGCTGTCTACCGATGGCCCATCCCAGCACCCGCCCCACTGAGAATCCGTCAGCCCTTCCAGGTTCCTCCTCCTCCTCCTCCTCCTTCTCCTCCTCCTTCTGCCCACCCCCCACCCCCGCCTTCAGAATCACTCCTGCTCCTTGTTTGTCTCACACGTACAGGTCAAGAAGCTACAGCATCAGCACTATCCTGGATTCCTTCCGGTTCCCCTTCTTTCTTCATGATTATTCGAAGTCATTTTGTAACGAAGGGAAAGTACGAAGCACCCTTTCCTTCAGTCCTGAATGCAGGCTTCCATTTCCCCGTAGCTAATTAAACTAACCTTTCCATCCTTTTCATCATCACCATCACCTAACATGCTGATAATAGATTTCATGTTAATATCCTACAAAGCCTACTAAGTCCTTTAAGATTGATTCCCCTTAAATCCACTGCACAACTGATACATGGTCAAAGGATATGAACAGGCAATTTTGACAGAAAGAAATCCGAGCTATCAATAGCCATATAAAAATGTTCTAACTCACTAATAATTAGAAAAATAAAAGTTAAAAACAACTCTGAGGTTCCACACACACCTCCACACTCATCAAATTGGCAAAACTAAAAGAACAGAAAAATGACAAATGTTGGGGGACTTCAGGAAAACAGATACACTGATGAGCTGCTCAGAATGGTCCTGCCATTAGGAGAAATAATTTGTAACTATGCTCCCAAAGCCTATATATCCCCCCCCCCCACCAAGAATCAAAGAAAAGAGGGAAAGGATGTATATGTACAAATAAAATTTATGGCAGCTCTTTTTGTAGAGGCAAAAAGCTGGAAACTAAAGAGGTGCCTACCAATTAAAGAATGGTTGAACAAAGTAAGGAATATGACTGGAATACTATCATACCATAATAGCAAAGGGGACTTTTCAGAGAAACCTGGAAAGACTAGTGTAAAATGTTATAGAATGAAGTGAGCAGAACAAGGAGAATAATTTATACAATAACACTGTAACAACAAACAATTTTGAGAAACTTAACTGATCAATGCAAATGACCAACACAATTCTAGAGAGCCAGTGAGGAAGCATACTATCTATCCACCTCTGTAGAGAGGTGAAGATGGATTCAGGTTGCAAAATGAAACATGTTTTGGACATGGCCAATGAAATTTGTGTTGCTTGACTACTAATATTTGATACAAAGCTTTTGTTTTCCTTTTCTCTTTTTCCCAGATGGTAGAAAGGTAGGAAGGAAGAAAATAAATTTTTGATAACTGAAAAAGATATTAAAAATAAAAGGAAGAGCTTTTATTTTCCAAGGACGATACCCCATTTGTTGCCCATTACTATGTATGCATTTGTATACAATTTAATGTACTGTCTTTTCTTTCCTCTTTTTTGGACCTGACCTCTGTTTTCATTGGCATAGGGAAACCATTGAAAGGAAATTCCCTCTACCAGTGCAACTCTGAAATTTAAATCTTAGAAAGTTGTTTGGGAATACTGATAGATTAAGTGCCTTGCCCAGAATCCAAAACCATTGTGTGTCAGAGATAGGACCTGAATATCTCGATTGAAGTCTTCTTCACTCACAGACCACAGTATTCTTTCTGTAATAACATTCTATCCCTCTGCATTGTCATGCCTGTGAGATAACTTATGAGTAGACTATTCTTACACTGTGACCTGGGAAAAGTCATTTCCCCCTCTCTGGGTCTCAGTTTTCTCCTCTGCAAAATAAGGGGGTGGACTTTGAATGAGTAAATTAATTTGAAAGCATTTACTTTGTGCCAAGGACTGTGCTAAGCACTGGGGCCACAAGCAAGCAAGGCAGTTTCTGCATTGAGGAGCTTATAGTCTAATTGCGGGAGACAACATATATAGGAGAATTAAGAGATGGGAGAGAGAGAGGAGAGAGACAGATAGATAGACCTGGCAAAATGGCTTAGAAATTTTTAGAAAGTGGCATGGAGGCCTAGTCCTGGGCAAATAAGGCAACAGTTCACTTATGAGAGTGCAAAATTGCAATGGCAGCATCCAGATTCCAGTGACAGGGGGATGATGAGGATGGCCAAAGAGCAGACTGAATACTTTGAAAATGGTTGGAAAGTCTAAATGATTTCTAGGTCTCTTTCAGCTTCAAATCCTAGAACTGTAGATCCCTTATGATACTTAAATTGACATAGTCCATATGTACTAAAATGTAAGCTACTTCAGGACAAGGACTATTTTAATTTTATCTTCACATTTCCAGCACCTAGCACAGTGCCTTTCACATCCAGTATGTGCTTAATAAATGTTTGTTGACTTGAATATATGAAGTTGTAGGTGTGTCATTTGTTCTTGTCTTCATTAAGCCTATAAGATATTTGAGATCAGAATCACCTTATTTGTGTTGTAGGGAGATTGAACTGGAGTACTTATCCTGGAACTGAGCATTTATACTTTGGCTAGGTAAGGAAGGAAACATGGTCACCCCTTAATCATGGAGATGCATGAAAACCTACCAGAAGTCATTGGCAGTAAGAGACCAGAGCTTGTGTCCCTCTCTATGGAACCAAAGCACACATACCCAATTCCACAGCAAGTGCTGTTCTCCTCCTCTACACAGACACACTAAGATAAGTAGTACCTAAAAAAGTGTTATGTATATAACATTAAACTTAGCTAGGTGGCACAGTGGATAGAGTGCTGGAACTGGAATTAGGAAGATCTGAGTTCAAATTTGACTTCAGATACATACTAGCTATGTTACCCTAGGCATGTCACTTAACCCTCTTTGCCTCAGTTTCCTCATCAGTAAAATGTGCTGGAGAAGGAAAAAGCAAACCACTCTAGTATCTGCCAAGAAAACCCCAAAAGGGGTCACAAAGAGTCAGACACAACTGAAAATGATTCAACAACATAATATTAAATAGTTTGGATGGGCTTTATGAATACCTAACCCAGGAACAATGGATCATACTCTCTATTATCTCATATTCTCTATTTATGACTTCAAAGACCCAATAATTTATCCAGAATGTCCATATCTCTAGAAGCAAGAGTTTACATGTGAGTTTTTTTAATATTACAAAATCCATCTTTTCAGCCAGCATATTCAAAAATAGCCTTTGTATCTATACCAACACTCCTTGACTGCAAATACCCTACTTATACATGTCCCGAGCATAATGAACAGCTGGCTTGAACTGTGCCTCTTGGCTCCCCCAAGAGAGTAAAAAGTGTTCTTGCAGTTACCATATTCCCTAATCCTGACCCATGTCCAGAAGCCTCTTTATTTTAGAGTAAGGACCAAGTCATTTTTTATTTTTTTATGCTCTGTGCCTAGTACAATGTTTTTAACCACAGGATGCACTTCAGAAATGTTTGCTGAATTTAACATAGCTATCTATTGTCATTTAGTTATACTGAGCTGGCCTAGGAATTAACCACCATTTATAAGATTGTTTCTGTGGCAAAAATGCATTCTAGGAACCCAACAAACAACTTAAAAATTAACAACTGTACTTAGATTAATGACAGGCAGGATTCTGGTCATCTCAAGAAAGTCACTTGTGCTCTCTGGGCCTCAGTTTCCTAATCTGTAAAATGAAGAAGTTGGAATAGAGTATCTCTAAGATTCTTTCCAGCTCTGACATTCTGGGTGTGTATAAACTTTTGGAACACAGGTCAGCTGTAAGATGAAAAACTACAAATGTTTCTTTGAAAAAGTTGAAATATTTTACCTGTAAAATCTTAAAGTATATTAGTATGGTCTAAGGTCAAAGGCATATAAAGGCTACCAATTTGCTCAATTATGACTCTCTCTCTCCATATATATACACATATATGTGTATGTGTGTATATGTAATATATTTTATATATGTACATACATATATACCTATTGCTTTGTAAACCAAAAGTGCTGTATAAATGCTAGCTATTATACTATCACAAAAAAAGAATCACTATTTGCTATAAGCTTTCACAAAATACATAGAATTGAATGACTTTCATTCACCAATACAATGAGTTATATAATACACTTTTCATACTTTTTCTACCTTTAATATACACATGCACATATTCCATTACATGTCCCCATTCCATTGCATAAGTTGTCTCCCATGCCTAGAATTAATAAATCAATAAATATTTATTAAGCACCTACTATGTAGGCTAAGTACTAGAATGCATTCTTTCCTTTCCTCCACATTTTAGAATTCTCTAGCTTCTTTTAAGGTGGTACAAGTGAGACCTTTCCTGATTTCCCCCACTGATCTAGTCTAGGCCTGTCTAGAGTCAGGAGACCAGAACTTCTGCCAACTGCCTTTCCAATACCAAAATTACCTCATATTTACTTTAAAATCAGTTTGTACTTATTTGTGTACATGCTCTTACTCCTAATAGAATGTAAGCTCCTAGAGGGCAGAAAATTTTTTTCATTTTTGTCTTTGTATCTTCATCCCCTAGTACAATGACTGGCATGTAGTAGGTTCTAAATAAATGCTTGATTCATTGGTTAGATTTGTACCTTACTTCCTACTATGCAATACAGTTTCTATTTTTTTGTATTCAATGTCTATAGCAATCTCTTTTTTCTCTCACCCACACTCATCACCTGTACCACACTCCTATGACACCAATTCCATCACCACCAAAAAAGTACATCACCAACATCGTTACCTAAATACTTAGGCCAATGCCATCTACAACTAATATATACTCACAGCAAACACCACATCTGTGTTCTCCAGACCCTTGTCTAATATATACAGGCTCCAAGGGTCTCTTTTCATCAGCATAGTCTTTTTTTTCCTCTTCTTTTTCTTCCTACTGGGCTATTTACAGCTCGTCCCAGCAACAATTCCCTCCTCCCCGCTACCTCATACGGCAGGATTTTTTTTTTTAAAGGAAATGACATTTCTAGGTAGCTAAACATATTTAGTAGATTCAGGAAAGGCTGTGTGCTAGCACTGGTGCAGATTCTTTCTTTCCTTTGATTCTCTCGGCCCTTCCTTCGATCTCTCACTTTATTCCAAAACACTCTTGATACTTTTCCCCTTTCCCACCCCTCATCCCCTCTCCTCTCAGACAAGGGAGACAGGCCAGCATCTCATAATACAAGCCAAAAGCTGTTGCCCCAGAAACCTGGACTAGGAAGCTACTGGCTCTGGATTGTTTGCTTTTCCTGTAATCATGAAAATACTCATGGGGGGACTTAAGGGGGAGACTCTGCTTCACTCCCTGTCTGGTGCAGCAGTGGTCTGGATCCTAGATACAGACATCTTGGTTAGTCCCCTATAGGCCCCCCTGCAAGAAAGCAAAGTACCAACTTTGCATTGTAGTGAAAAGGCAAGAGCCTCTTTTAAAAGAGGGTGTGGGAGGGGTCACAGGAGTTGGAGTTGGGGGCTGGGAAAAGGGAAGAGGAGGGGCAAGAAAAGAGGTAAAAACTGAATGCTGTAACACCAACTCAAAAGGCCTCTTAGAGAAAGAACTACCCAGGGCACACACAATCCAACCCTCAATACATTAGCATGATGCTTTGGAAATAAAGTGAGGGAACAATAACCTCAACTAGTAACACACAGAGACACACTCATCACCGTGTTAAAGTATTAATTTACAAACTCTTATCAGCTTTCAGCTAGGCAAAACAAGATCTCTGTCCTGCTTCAGCTTTTACCACCCAGGCAAGGGAACACAAGTGCGATTGAGGGCCAGCGGTCCCTCCCTTATATTAATTAATCAGGGCCTCTGGATTGTTGAGCCCTGAGCAGTGTATAATGTTCAAAAGCTACTAGAGACACAGGTTCTGCCAGCGGTGTTTCCGAAAAGGTTAAGGGAAATGGTTCAGATGACCGTCACTCTTTCATCCAGGAAGATATACAAACCCAGACCTGTGCCTCTATCTTGATGCAAATGCCAATTTGGAATGCTCTCTTTTTCTGAGTTACATGGTTAGCAAACACATACCCTGAGAAATCACCCAAGTTAATACTTTCAAATTGTCACACTGTCTAATGCATTTGGATATGAAAGTTTAATGTGGATGCCTGTCGATATTTCCTTTCATTTAAGATGCATTGATTCATCCAACCAGAAAACAGAACCAAATAGCTTAGTCACTACTCAAGGCATGGAAGACTGTTCCCTCTATAAAGAAGGTAAACAAAATCATTTCACCGCTGGCACCCTCCCCCATTTTTGGCACAAAATCTCTGCAATGTGCATTCTCTCTATCATTTGACCTCCCTTGGAGAAAACAAATTGATGAGTCTCCATGACACTCACCGGCCCCCCACCCCCACCCTTCTCCCTTCTCTCTCCTGGCTTCCCTTACCTGCTATCCTCAGCACAGCTCTCTCCGCAGGGTCCAGCACTGAACCACCTTGAATCTTTCTCTTGGATCTCTCATGCTTAGGGAGATTCCAGGGTAATGTGTCCCCTGGAGCCGGAGATGCAGAGCCTGATTTCTGGCTGAAATCATCTTCATCAGAAAAATCCGCAGAGGAAGACATAGAGCAGCGATAGGAAGCGTTCCCAGAGCTCTGAGGAGAATGACACAGAGAGCATTAGCAACTACACTCACACACACACACACACAGATGTCCTTCGATTTCAGCACACGGAGGCAGCTCTGCTGCTCTGCATCATCCTCCCTTGGCCAGGGGGGATAAATAAAATCAAAGCAAATACAGGGCTCACCATTTCCCCCCTCAGGTAGCTCTCAGATGACAACAATAATCCTGACAGTAAAAATACATGAGAGGTTCACACGGAAGAAGTATGTGGCCTGTGGTCAGGGAACCAGCTCACAAATGACTGGCCCAACAATGAAGCCAGGATCAACAGCCTTCCTGATTACAAATCTGTAGTATTTGGCTCCCCCACCAGGACAAAGGAAACATTTTTCCGGCACTAGGCTGCTGGTTAATTCATTAATGCAACTGTTTCTAAGTTTAAAAAACAAAACACAAATACAGGATCTTGATTCCCAATTCCTCCATGATTGGTGAAACCGAACCAATGCTTCCTCTAATCACCCCCTTTTTTTTCCCTCAAATTTTCTCCATGGCAGGTTATCAGGAAAAGTGTCTGGAAGGCACAGCAAGGAGGGCGGATGGGCTGTTTGTCAGAACAGCCCTTCTCAAGACAGGGAGAGCACAAAAGGCCATTTTCATAAGTCCTTTGCCAAGGCAGCTCCCATAAACAAATGTCTGAACCAAGTTTGGAGTCCTTGAAATACTTCACACTTTCAGCAAAGTAGCTGAATCCAATAATGCAAATAAGAATGATGTAGGCATTGACAGGAAATAGAGCCATTTCTGAGCTGCTGATCATTACAGAGTGAAATGGGAAATGTGATGCTTTTACAAGAGCCTCTTAGATGAAAGGTTGCTAGTCTATTCATCTATTATGCGCAAGTCTTCAGAATTAGTCCTTGTACAAAGGGACTTGGACACTATGCAGACAGGAAAATGACATATGATGTTACTTAATCTTTCCTGTTTTGCTGAACAAAATTTACTGACCAGGTTATATTATATTTACTGTTGTAAACCACCATGGCAGGGACAATGACTATAATCTTCAGTCCCCAGCAGGATTGTAAATGAAACAATGCTCAGTGGAAGAGGGAGAGTCTTCATCCCTGAATCAAGATCTTCACATTAGTGAAGCAAAGAGTAAGAAGGAAAGACTGGAAAAACTTGAAGTCATGCAAAGAAACTTTGCAGGGTCATCAATTTTTAGGAAGCAATTAGCATCAAGGAATCAGTGAGGCAGGCTCCAATCTGAGCAAAAACATTATGCTGCCTACCAAGTAGAAATGGTTGCTCAAGCAGCAAACAATGGACTCTGAGAGCTCAGTCCAAAACCACCTACCCAAAACACAGATGACAGAAACTCAGCAGGAATAGGAAAACTCGATATCAACCAGTTTATGCAATCCCATATGCACATAGGTGAAGAAGTAAGGCCAAACTCATAATTTTAAAATATACACACTATCTTGTATTACATGGAATTTAAGGTTTATCTCTGGAGGTTTTTTCTTCTACAAAGTAGTTTTCTGCCTGTTTCATAGGAACTGTCACTTAAGTAAAATAAAATAAATTTTATTTTATGCATTTTCCATTATATTTTTAAATAAATAGATTATATTGATTTTCTGTATCATGTGGTCATAGTCCACAAAGAACTGCAAATTAGTCACAGTATGCTATTACCAATCTAATTTATTTTTTCTACTTTTCTAAAAATCATCTTGATGTCCCTAAGGTTCTGTTGTTTGCTGAATCATTGGAGAGGGGTGACATTCTTAGGGACTCTTAAAAGGGTATTGGATTTCTTTGAGAGCCTTTCTCTCCTTCCTTTAAATGACTTCATACCTGCCCTTACTTAAGGACACATTTTATCTATGAGATTATATTTCTTATTGTTGTATGAACTATTTTTGTAAGCAGAGAAATTTGACTGGGTATATTTGTAGATAGATATAGATGAGGGAATTAGTAGCAAAAAGTAAATCTTTTCCAAAGCAACTATTTATTACCAGCCCTCTTTTTAACTAAATGAAAAAGAAAATAAGCTGTTGTCACAACTGGGTGAACAATGGAATTCCCATTATGCTTTTACATGAACATTAATCACATGCAACCAGATGGTTACAAAATTACTACTACTGGACCCAGGGGTGCCAGTTAGAGCAGACCTAATCATGTCAATGATATACAGATAAGAGAAGGAAAGAAAACACAACACAAAAGCCAAAAAAGACATCTCAGAAGGAAATCACTAATAGGGACTTCTGAATGTATGTATGTACATTTTTCCATATATGTGTATATATACACATACACACATATATACACACGCGAACTTTCCAAGATGCTATTTAAAAGATATTATATCAGTAGAAAGAGTCATAAATAGAGGAAAGACCATTTAAAACCACACATTCTATGCCTGCAGACTGGTGCAAGGCTTTAAAAGAGATGACACTAAAATAGGATGAGTAAAACTATCATAATCTTTATTCATTTATGATGTCTCTAAAATACGTGATATTGATAACCTGGAAGAAAAAAATGTTTGGATTAAGCCCATCACTTTTTGGACTGAGTCTGTGATTTCATCAGTGAAGGGAGCTCTAGGTGAGGAATTTCCTCTACCAATACAAAGTGTCACCTTCTTTGTAACTTATAGTCACAAGTGCTTGGGACCCTGCAAGGTTAAGTGATTTTCCCAAGGTCATACAACCAGTGTATATCAGAAAGAAAACTTGAATTCAGGGCCTCCTGACTCAATGGCCAGTTCTCTTGTCACTATACCATGTCACTTCTTTGGAGCTGATCATAACTACTGGGGGGGAGGGGGGAAGCAATCTATTTTATTAATTATGGGTAGAGGCAGAGGCAACAATTGTTAAATTTTCAATGTAAGCATTTACACTTTGAAATTAAGAAATGCTACAAAATTTAGTTTTATTTATCATTTTGTTATCTAGACTTAAGAAACTAAGGGAGAAAATGTTTGAAATGCAAATGAAACTTAAAAGTATGTTGTGAGTACTCTTTTTTCCCCATAGAGTTGGTTGTTAAACATTTACCTTCACACTATTGGATAAAGTAGTCTTCACAAAACCTCTTTTCTAACCTCCAAACCCTCAAATGCCAGAAATTCTACTGTTGGAGCTTCCTCTTTCCTTTAGTTTGAGTAATTGATCCTCATTAAATATATACACACACATATTCTTTAGTGTTATCTCTTCCCAGTGTTCTCAGGGATGTCCTCTAAAGCTAGAACACCAAAAGTAAGCTCAGCTGGTGCCATTTATCTACACACAACACACACCACCAAACTACTATTCTCTCTCTCTCTCTCTCTCTCTCTCTCTCTCTCTCTCTCTCTCTCTCACTCTCTCTCTCTCTCTCTCTCTCTCTCTCTCTCTCTCTCTCTCTCTCTTTCTCCTTCCCTCCCTTTATCCCTCCTTTACAAATGTCATAATGTTACCTAAGGAAGGTCACTAATACCTTAGGAGACTAACTTCTCTCAGTGAATACTCAGCTTCCCAGAACACCATTTCACCCCACCAAATATTATGTAAGAGCCTCAGGAGTTACCCAGCTTATAAGATGGAGAGGGAGACACATTCAAAGATGGTATATACTGACCCTAGAGGAGATAAGCAACATGGTAAGCACAGAGTGTAGGATTAGGCCTTATGTCTCCAGATACAGAATGATTTCCACCACTACCTCTTTGGTGAATTACTATTTCTATTGATATTTTCTTGGCAGAAGGTCCTTCAAAAAAACAAACTAACTGAAACAAATAAATAAAAGAGGGAGGAGACAAAAAAGATTAGGTGAGATCTGCAAATAGAATAATAGGAGGGAACAGAACATTTGTCTTCCAGAAAGAAGCCCTATCTTGGATGAGGAATATAGAGAAAATAAAGAAAGAACATTTAGACAAAGCAAAAAACCAAACTGTGGATGCAAGAGTAGAAGTGAGAATAACCTAGACAGAAGAAGAAATAAGAAGGAAGACAAAGTAAATTAATACTTCTTGGAAAGGGGTGCAAAAATGAGTGAAGAGGCTGGATGGTGCTGGGAGAAGAAAACTTAGAATTATAGACATCTGTTGGGAAATGTAGTGTAAAGGGGGTAGGGAAGCAGAATAAATTAAATGAGATATTAAAACTTTACAGAAACTATCATAGGATTATAGATACAGAGATGGAAGGGACTTTCAATGTTATCTAGTTCAACTCCCTCATTTTACAAATGAAGAAACTGAGGCCTTAGAAAAGTTAAGTGACTTATCCAAAGACACAGAGGTTGTAAAGTGGTAGAACAAGACTCCCAACAGTCCCTCTGACTCCAAATCCATTCAAAATATAGAATTATATATTAAAAGCTAGAGGGGACTTTCAAGGTCATCTAGCCTCTTTTTTAATATGTAAAAACTGAAACCAAGAGAGGTCAAATAACTTGCCCACAGTTGAATATATTTTAAGTAGTGAGGCTAAGACTCAAACCAGGAACCTTTGATCCCAGAACTTTTTCCATTATGCCACAAAACTGCTTCCATGAAACTTGGGATACAAGGAAGAGTCAGCCTATGGAAGAAGTGTCAGTTCAAATTAGTACAAACAAAACTTATCCCTGGGCCCTTAAGTGCTAGCTTAAAAGAGGAAAAATAATTTAAAAAAAAAGAATTAAATGGAAAAATAGCAGCTATAACTTAAAATGTGAATGAATTTAAAATCCCCAATAAAACCAAAGAGCAATAGCTGGATAGCTAAGAAAATGAAACCCAACAATTTGCTGCATTAAAGAAATATATTTTAAAAATGAAGGAACATACAAAACTAAAATAAGTGGCTGGGACAAAATGTACTACTCATCAAATGATTCCCCCATAACAGGAATTGCCATCACATTATCGATTTAGGCAACAATGAAAACGTCACAATATGAAAAAGAGATAAACTGAAAATACTACATTATGCCAAAAGGAACTATACACAATGAAAAATTATCAGCATTAAGCATGCACCAAATTCACAAAGGAAAATATGATCAACTTTTTTAAAGACATAGATAGTAACAGTAATTGTAGGGGACTTTATTGTTCTCTCAGAGTTGGCTAAATCTAACATATAAAAGAATATTTAAAGACAATAAAGCTAACAGGTTTATAAAGATACTATATTTTAAAATTTTTGAGTGTGTTCTGAAAAAATATACATACTTAAAGTGTAATACAATACTCTTACAAAAAGGAGATATTGCTAGGCACAAAGAAACATAAGTATAAAGAGGCAGGAATATTAAACAACTTTTATAGATTATGATACAATAAAAATAGCAATTAATAGAGGAAACAGGCAAAACATGCAGAGTCGAAGAAAGACTAAATAAGGACATCCTGAATGAGTGGGTCAAAGAACAAATCATAGAAATAATAACTATGTAAAAGAGAATAATAACGAGACAATATAACAAATTTCAGAGATTGAGCAAAGTATTAGAGTAAAATATATATCTCTGAAATATTTAATAACAAAAGAAAAGATTAATAAACTGAGCATAGGTTTTTTTAAATTAGAAAATAAATTAACCAAGCAAGAATAAATGTAAAAGAGGAAACATTACAAATTAATAAAGTGGAAACAAAAGCTATGATATTATGATGAAAACAGAGCGTTTTTAAGCCAGAAAAAAATGTAAAACTTTAGCTAACTTTTAAAAAAAGAGACAAGAAATTCAAATTATCAAAGTCAGAAATCATCAAGGCAAATTCCCGACAAAAAGTAAATAATTAATATTAGAAGCTATTGTACACAATTTTATGCCAGCAAAATTGAAATTTTAAAGGAAATAGAGGCCCACCAACAGAAAATACAAAATATTCAAATTAACAGATGAGAAAGCGATATTAAACAACCTACTCTCAGAAAGAAAAATCAATGAACAATTTTTAAAATGAACTATCTATAGGAAAAAACCCTGGGGCAGAAAGACTTACAAATGAATACTATCAAATTTTAAATAAAAATTGATAACTATATTACAAGATTTTCCAATTATAGAGAAAAAAACACTCTACTCAACTACTTTTATGAGACAAATATATTCCCAATAATCCCAAAAAGGAAGAACAAAGCAAAGAAAGAGAACTATAGAGCAATCTCACCAAAAAAAGAGTGCAAAGATTTTAATAATAATAGCCAAAGGACTACAGCAACATATACAAAAAACATTAACTATAACCAGTTGGATTTATACCAGGGCTACAAGTATGATTCAACATTAGGAAATCAATTAGTGTAATTAATCACATTAAAAACATAAACAACTAAAATCACATAGTTATATCAACAGATGCATAAAGACCTTTGACAAAATGTAGCATTTATTTATGCAAAAAAATCGAAAAGGTACAGCCATGGAAAATAACATACTGGAAGATTTCCCAATAAATATTATTGTTTAAGAGACTTCTAGAAATGTTATCATTGGACATAAGAAAAGAGAAAAGGATTAAGGCATAAACAAAAGCAAAGAAATAAAATTATGTACTTGCAGGCAAAACAATAATTTGCTTAGAAAACCCCAGAGAAATAGCAAAGAAATTTACTAAGATAATAATAAATAATAATTAAGATTTAGTAAAATAGGACACAAATTAAACCCACAAAAGTCATGAGCATTTCTATATAGTAGTAACAAAAAGAAGAAACAACTTAAAGAAAGATCCATTCCAAATGACTACAAAATGGATAAAATATGTGAGAGCCAAACTACCAAGAGACTATCACTACAATAACTATATGAACACACATATGGTGAACACATAGCCATAGAATTGAACATTTCTGTGTCCTGGCTGGGGCACTTGCCATGAAATATTGAACCCACACGCTGGTCACTTCTGGGGACACATGCTCCATGCTGAAGAACTTTGGCACTTTGATATTGTTCAGTACTATCAGAGTCATCCCTTTGTCTTCCTACCTGTGAAGAAGGGTATTCCCCCAAGTTGTACCAAAGCTGAACCAAAGAACTGACCACTGAACCTTTCAATGTGAAATTGAAATTGAATGTGAGCTTCACATTCAAATTTTAAAATGCCTCCTATCTTTCATCCCTCTCTTCAGAGAATGAATCCTACAGATTTTTCTCTGGGATTTATCACGAGCAATGGGGAGAGAAAACTTCCTCTCTACCCCAATAGAAATGGCAGCAAGCTAATAATACATGAAAGACAGAGCAGGTAATCAGCTAAGTGAGCTTTGACCTGGGCCTGCTTCTTCTACTTTGTGTTTCTTCCCCCAAGCACAGGTAAAAAAAAATAGTGGTTCTGAGATGAACACTTCCAGTCTTAGAGGTAACCCTGTTAGTTCAAATGCCTGGAGCTTCTGAATCCTTTAGGAAGCACTATGAAAATTACTCCCTATAGCTACTACATCTCTTGTTGTTTTTGTTTTTGTTTCTGCTTTTTTTTTAGAGGGCAATTGGGGTTAAGTGACTTGCCCAAAGTCATACAGCTAGTAAGTGTGTCAAGTGTCTGAGGTCAGATTTGAACTCAGGTCCTCCTGACTCCAGGGCCAGTGCTCTATTCACTGCACCACCTAGCCACCCCCTACATCTCTTCTTGGAGGAGAAGATGACTGCCAACAAAAGGAGGCCAACCCTTGACCTGCCACCTGCTTTGCTAAAAGAGATGGTTCTAAAAGTGAACAGTATCATTTCTAGGCAAAGGTGAAATACCAATTCAGCAGTCCTGCAAAATGCCTGATGTTGTTTTTTTTTTAATATCAACCTACCAGGAGAATATAATAGTAATTATAGATTATTGCTCCAAGTATAAGTTTTTGTCAATGACTGTGAGTCTTCTATAGTTTTTTTTTAATCATTTCTTTTGTGTGGAAGAAATAAATAGCTGACCTATACCTGGTCTATATTGTCTCCCTTTTGAAAAGAGATCCAGACATGAGTCAAACCTGTTTTAACTAATTTTTCCCAGAAATGTGGGGTGGGAGTATAAAGACACAGAGAGTTAAAAAAAAAAGGGAGGCTGACCCTTTCCAGAATTCATGGGTCACTAGAAGTTATCAGGACCCTGGTCAATGCCCATGCATTTTCCATAAGATGGCCACTTTTCCATACATACATAAATATGATTACTAAACAACCTTTGTAGACAAAAGGAAGTAATTTAGTTATTGAAGAAATATTTGCTGTTGATGTTTAGTCCATACCAACATAATAAAAATGATGACAATATTTAAATTAATTTACAATTTAGTTATAGCAATTAAATTACCAAAGAATTGCTTAATACACAATCTCCATTAGATAAAATGAAAAAGATTTTATATAAACAAAATCAATGCAGCTAACACAAAAAGAGAAATTATCAAGTGGAAAAAACTTTTTATAAAGCAATTGGGGTTAAGTAACTTGCTCAAGGTTACACAGCCAGTTGTTTTTTGTGTGGGTGTTAAGTATCTGAGGCCAGAACTGATCCAGGGTCCTCCCAACTCCGGGGTTGGAACTCTTACTCACTGTGCCACCTAGCTGCCCCATGGAAAAAACTTTTGATGCAATAAAAAGAACTGAACTTGAGGTGTTGAAATAGACATTATAGAAACTTAGTTCAGATTCCAGCTATGCCACTTACTACTTTTGCGACCCTGATTAACTCATTTTTTTAGAGAAAGAATCTAGTTTAATATATCAAAATCTAATAACAATATCTTACATCTGCACAGCACTTGATATTTTGCAAAATGTGTTCAAGAACAAGATTTCATTTGAATCTTAGAGTAATCCTGTGAAATTGGATGGATAACCTCTTTATGACTCAGCTTCTTTTTCATGTGTAAAATAAGGTTGTTGGACCAGCTTCTAGACCACAAGTGTCAACGGAAGACTCCCATCTAGTGGAATCAGATTAAAATATAATTGGGAAATATTTACAAAATACAATAAAACATAAATAACATTAAATTTTAAAAGTAAGTCCATATGCAGCCTTGCATATATGCAACTATGCATGAATGAGTGGCCCCATTCTATTTCAGTTTGATACCACTGCTCTAGAATCTAAGGTCTCTTCTAAACTGAAACCTATCATCCTTTGACCTCTGAAAAAAGTCTGTAATACAAAATATATAATAAATTGAAACAAATTTGTAACAGGACCAAGAACTGTTCCTTAATAGATAAACTGGCTGAAAGATATGAATAGTTTTCAAAACAACTACAAAATATCAGCCATATGAAAAAATGCTCCAAATAAAGAAAAATAAGAAAATATAAACTAAAACAACACTGAGGTTTTGCCTGCCATGCATCACACTTGCAAAAAATAAAAAAAGATGGAAGTAGTAAAAAAAAAAAAAACTGAAAGGACTGAGGGAAGACAGACACTCTAATGTGGTTGATGGATCTGTGAATTGGCCCAATCACTATAACAAACCATCGTCATAGCTTCCCAAGCTTCCTTCAAGTCTGAACTAAAATTTTATCATGTACAAGAAGCCTTTTCCATTTCACCTCAATCTTGGTGCTTTCTCTCTGAGATTACCTTGAATTTATCCTGTATGTATCTTGTTTATATATAGTTGTCTTGTAGCTCCTATCCACTTTATGTAGTTCCTACCCACTATAGCAAATATGTTATCCCCCCCCCCATTAGACTATGAGCTCCTTGAGAGCAGGCAGAGCCTGTATTTTTGTTTTGTTTTGTTTTTGTCATTCTTTGCATCCCCAGGTTAGCACAATGCCTAGCACAAAGTAGGAGCTTAATAAATGCTAGTACACTGACTAACTGAAATTTCACAAGAAATGTAACTAATATGTTCATGGCATTTTTCCAAATAATCTCACAACTATGGAAAGAATCCAAGGAGGACAAAGACAAAAAGTTGCAAATATAATAAAATACCTTCTGTGGTTGCCAAAAAGAAAAATAAAATCTTGAACAATATTACATCCCCTTAGATGAAGGAATAACTGAACACATTCTGGAATGGAATAGAATAGAATATTATTGCATAGTGAGAAAGGGCAAAAATTAAGAATTCCATGAAATATGGAAAATTATTTGAATTGTCAGGGTAAAGTAAGCAGAAGCAAGAAAACAACATAATCAATCGATAAATATTTATTAAGCACCTACCATGTGTCAGGAACTGCTAAGCACCTCCCTGCATGTTAGTGTGATGAGGAACATTACTGGGTACAAAATATTACATAGATATGATCATTGTCAGGTGATTTTGCTTACCTATTTTTATTTAAGACCAAGGAGAGATCTGTGAGAGTAGAATGTGAGGGAATGTGGGGTGGAAATATCCAGGTATTATTGTGATGTAAAATTTCTAAATATCAACAAACATTTACTACAGAAAGGGGAGGTTAGCCAAAAAAAGTTTGGGAACATAGAATATCTAGGGTTGGCAGGGTGAAAGTGAGAGGGGGTGAATGAAAGCACTTATAGAAGACAAGGGAAACAAAGGGGAGGTAAAGACAATTTTCCCATGATTCACAGATTTTTCTAAATTTTCCAAGTTTGTGTTGATTTCCTATATATCTTATATATCAGACTTTTAACAGAGGTTAAAGGATCATAGAATTCAACTTAGAAGAGGTCATAGATTCTAGAGGATCAGTCTTTTCTATATGAGGAAAAGAAGAGTGAATATAGATGAGGCCTGTACAGCTAACTGTGCCCACAAACATTTTTTTTTACATTTTACAACTCTAGTAATGACATAAGTCTACAATGTCTAGATTGAAGTTGGGTCAGTATAGAAAAAAATAAGTAAGCCATGGCTGGTTGGTTTCAAAAATGGCTAAAAGCATTGAACTAAGAGCCAATTCAGCCACATTATATAAAAACAGTAGGGATCTTTCTATGCTGAGATCATTACATCACGTAATACTTTTAGAAGAGGAAGTGAACAATAACTTCTCTAATTGAAATCCCTGTGGGGAATTTGGGATAAGTACAATGGAATTGCCTGAATTGGAATTTGACCAGCATTAGCACCCTAGTCTTTCTAAAGGTGCCAGGAAATTGGCTTTGACCACAGGCATTCTATAAAAGAAAACGAGAAACAATAACAGAGATAAGAAAGAACTCTTAGTGTTTGTTAAATATCCAGACCTTAGAAAATCTAATTACACAATCCAGAGACTGAAGGATAGACTGTCATAAACCCATAAAGACAAGCCTGTTTTATTTCTTTTTTTGAGTTGTGTTCTGTAGGAAAGAATCCATTCCCATCCTTATGGAGTGAAGCCTTCCACTCATAGATTTGTTTGTTTTTTATGGTATATATGTGCCAGGAATTATTTCAGCATCAGTGTGATCACCTCAACCTATTATCGGGTCATTTCTCTAGGTGTCTCTTAATAAGGAGCACCCAAAGAAACTTGCTGCAATGGAAAAGAGTCAAAAAGACTTACTGAGTTCTAAGCCAGCTCTGTCACTGACTCTGTGATCCTGAGTAATTTACCTAATCTTTTTGGACCTGAAATGTTTCATCTATAAAATGAGGGGGATGGATTAGACCCCCGTCAATTCTAAGTATGGAGTGTCAGACTCAAAGGTTTACCTAACTTTCCCACCATACAATAGTGAGTGATCCTCCCCCAAATCTAAGTAATATTTCCTGAAGGGATATGTTTTCCTTTCTCCCATACATGAATGTAATACATGTTCACTTGAACACATAGAAAAAATGTAATTCAATATTATGTAATATAAATTTTCTTACTACTCACTTTAATACATAACATCTTACTACCCACTTTAATACAGAACTTCAGAATTTAGAAAAGAAAATGTTTCCTTTTCTTCTACAAAATCTTACTAAGATGCCTCATCATGTTATAACAGGGAGCCTGGATTCCAGAAGTGATGTCCCCAAAGCACAAACTCTAGCTGGTTTTGCCACAATGGAACAGTTTTAAATATGGGCCAAGCAAGAGACTATGTCTGCCCTCCAAGAAAGAGACAATTAATCCATCAACAGGGGCAGCTAGGTGGTATATTGGATAGAGCACCATCCCTGGAATCAAGAGGATCTGAGTTCAAATGTGATCTCAGACACTTGCTGTGTGACCCTGGGCAAGTCACTTAACCCTGATTACATCCAAAAAATATCCGTTAACAAACACTTATTAAGTACCTATAATTAGTGAGGCACTGTGCTGGGAATGCAAAGACAAAACAAAAAAGAGCACTTCCTCCTCAAGGAGTTTATATCCTGTCAAAGGAAATAACATGTATTAATAAAACTAAATATGAAGTATATAGTAAATGGAGGGTAATTTCAGGGTGGAGAGGAATTAGCAACTGTCTAGCTAAGCACAAGTCATCACAAATAGGCTGGATACTTAAGTGATGAAATTTTTGTGCATGATAACCCCCACAATAAAGAAAAATACAAAATGATCCTCACTCCTGTGTGGGTTTTTTTCCACTCCTACATCAGTGGTGGCAGAGTAATGGGAAATTAGGTAGAGGATAATAAGAATCCAAGCTTCTGAACTGTCTATAAATATTAACTTAGCTGTTAACCCTCTAAATAAGAACTCCCTATCCAGAGACCAATAAATGTACATACTACTGGAGGAACTGAATCATATTAATCATTAACATTTATTTGCTAGGTTATATTAATCTTGATATAATTCACTTTGAACGAATGCAGAACACAGAAAGAAGTCGCAACTAAATGGAAGAATTGCTTCTTGGTTCTCCTTGGAGAGACAAATAAAAGAACTGGAGGAGTTGGTTTTATCCTGTATCTAAAAGCAACAAAAAACATGATTTCATGGGGCATTTGTTCATCTAGTGTTCAGTGTTTATGATAAGAATTTGCAAAAAGATCACAACAAAAATGATTGTACCTTATGCATCAATATCTATCACAGACTATACAGAGTTAGAAAAACTCCACTGAGAATCCGATAAGATCTTCCAGAATAAATCAACACTGATACTCAGTGACTTCAATAAAAAGGCATAGGTGAAGATCATGGAAAAATAGGTTGGAAAACACAGTTCAGAAGTAAGGAATGAGAGATGCCCAAGGCTTACAGAAGCAGTTAGGTAGTACAGTGGATAGGGCACTGGACCTGGAGTAAGGAAGACTGAAATTCAAATACTGCCTAAGGCACTAACTCTGTGACCCTGGGCAAGTCACTTAACCTCTCTGAGTCTTGTTTTTCTCATCTGTAAAATGAGGATAATAATAGCATCTACTTCCCAGAGTTGTTGGGAGGATTAAATGAGATAATATTTGTAAAGCACTTAACATGGTGTCTGTCTGTAATGCCCCTTTAATAAGCCTAGAAGAGTTTGAAGACCTTCCCTGATTTGAAAACAAACTCTGCCCCCTAATAGGCTGAATGTAGTCACATGGAGCCTGTGGTGGGAGGAGTTTGCTGAAGGGTTGAGCAGAGCCCACAGGAAGCTGGGAGTCAAAGCCAGAGAGATGGTGGGAGAGAGAGGATGCTCAGGCAAGGAGATAGATAGGTTTGTGAGTAGATATCAATATTATATTGTTTTGTGGGAAGGCTAAAGAATAGCATGGTTCTCTGCTATGTTGTGGTGCATTAACTTCTATGTTTCTATGATGGATTTGGTTTCCTGGTGTTGGGATTTGGTTTTCTGGTGTCTACATAAATGCTTTGCTTCCGTCTTGTATATGGAGAGTTTGTTATATTTTGTGATCAAGCGCCATGTAGGACTATTTATAGTCATGGTTGGTATACAATAGATACAGCACTGGACCTGGAGTCGGGAAGACCTAAATTCAAATCCTGCCTAAGGCACTAGCTCTGTGACCCTGAGCAGGTCACTTAATCTCTCTGAGTCTCATTTTTCTCATCTATAAAATGAGGATAATAATAGCATCTACTTCCTAGAGTTGTTGTGAGGATTAAATGAGATAATATTTGTAAAGCACTTATCATGGTGTCTGTCACATAGTAGGTGCTTAATAAATGCTTGTTCCATTTTCTTCTCCTTATAAACTTCACAGAACAGGGCAGCTAGGTGGTACAGTGAATAGAGCACCAGCAATGGAGTCAGGAGGACCCAAGTTCAAATCCATCCTCAGACACTTAACACTTACTAGCCATGTGACCTTGGGCAAGTCACTTAACCCCAATTGCCCTGCCTTATCCCCTCCAAAAAGCACAAAAAAAACTTCACAGAAGTCTTTTATGACATCAAACAACAGTCTGTAAGAAAGCCCCTCTTTTTAACACTAGCATTCTGTAATGATAATGGAAATTTGAAGACCTTCTCTGCCCTTTAATAAGCCTAAGAGAATTTGAAGACCTTCCCTGCTTTGAAGATATACCCTGCCCCCTAATAGGCTGAATGTAGTCACATGGAGCCTGTGATGGGAGGAGTTTGCTGAAGGGTAGAGCAGAGCCCACAGAAAGCTGGAAGTTAGAGCAGCTAGGCAGGAGGGAGGAGTGGACGCATCTGAGGGAGACAGTTAGGCTTGTAAGTAAAAGTTGGTGTTTGCCACTTGCTAAGACAGCTAGGCCTGTGTTGGTTTATGGGAATGCTAAAGGATGCTGTGGCTCTCTGTGCTGTTGTGGCTTATTAAATTCTTTGACCATAACTACTACTATAGAGTTGGCTTACTGGTTTTGGGATTCAGTTTTCTGGTGTCTGAATAAATGTTTTGCTTCTGTCTTCTATATGGAGAGTTTGTTATATTTTGGGATCGAGTACTATGCTGGTATATTGACAGTGACTGTTGGCAGTGTGAATATTGCATTGGTGCTACACATTCTTCCCATATTGCTATATGATTGAGAGATATGAAATACCATGTCTCCAAAAAATCAGCTAAAGGATCACTTAGAGTATAGCACATTACAAATGAGAAAATATAAGGCAAAAATAATCTGAACAATGCCATTACAGAAACATATAACCAGGGGAAAAAATGGATTTATTATCCAGCCAGAGCAAGGATAACCAACTGACAGTTTGTGTGCTCCATTGACAGCCACATAATATTAAGAGATTGTGAGGAAAATCCCCAGACTTTGGTTGTCCTCCATGAAGTGAATTTATGGGATGGTATTGGCAAGAGTCCCACAGGACTATGATCATTATCATAGGAGAGAATGCCCACAATTTGGCGGTCACAGATCCCTTAGGGTCCTGTATATAATCTCTCTCTACTAAGGCAGACTACATGCACCTTATCAATAACAGTGGATAAAATCTAGTGAGCCATCTCAGGTACACAGATTAAGTGACTCTCAGTCACACAGTGTCAGAAGTGGATATTTGAATGTCTGATTTCAAGGCCAGTCTTCTAACCACTATACAATGCTGCCTCTCCCTTCTACAGCATAGTCTACAGCTGGTCAAGGGCATACTTAAATTCAAGTAAAATACTATCCCCATCACTGTACTGGGAACTGAAAGAGGTTTTATAAAAGAAAACACACACACGCATTCTCTGCCATCATAGAATTTTTTATAGGGAATATAACAGACACACAGCTAACTATAATACAAAATCATATAAAAGTATATCATGATATGTAAAATGACTCAGAATTTGAGAAGGAAATCAATAAATCAACAAGCAACTAATAATCATGAAAATAATCAACCAACAATCATTTTTTATTACTATTTATCAGATACTATGCTAGATGCTGAAGATACAAAGTCAAAATGAAACAGTCTCATCCTTAAGAATTTTATTGGGGAAATATGCAAATATCAATACAAAAAATATACAAAGTAAATAAAAGATAATTGGTGGTGAGAAGTACTGTAGCTGGTACTGAGGCAGAAGAAGGGGAGAAAACAAAAAAACTCATACAGAAGGTGATATTTAAATTGAAATCTGAAGGAACTGAGGGGTTTTAAGTTTTGGAAGTGATGAGGGAATGTATTCCAGGCACTGGAGACAGTTTCTACAAAAGTACAAGACAAGAAGTAGACTGTCAGGTTTAATGAATAGCAACAAGTCAATTTGGCCAATATAGAGTGTGAAGGAGAGTGACATAATAAGACTGGAAATATAGATTAGAGCTAGATTGTAAAAAGTGTTAAATATCAAAGGAATTTGTATTTCATTCTAAAGGTAATAGGGAACCACTGGAAGTTAATGAGCAGGAGAGTTTTGTTTTATTATCATTGCTTTGGCATTATGGAAAGAGAAGAGATATGATGCAAGGAAACCAATAAAGAGACTACTACAAGGGTGTAAGCAATAAATGATGAGAGTTTGAACTGGATGGAGACTGAATAGAGAGAAGGGGATAGATGTTGTGGAGAAAGAATCAACAAGACCTGGAAATTTACTGGATATGTGGGAAAAGGAGAATGAGGTGAACAAGAATGTTTGTGAGGTTGCAAACCTAGGTGACTAGAGTGGGGAATTTTAGGGGAGGGGTGGTTTTAGGAAGGAAAATTAGTTCTTATTTGAATATGTGGAGATTGAGATGCCTATGGGACAGCCACTGCAAAAGGAGCTCACAAAAGAGACTAGAGCTAAATAAAAAGAAAGGGGGGGGGGGGGGGGGGGGAGGGGGGAGAAGGAGGAGGAAGAGGGAAAAGGGGGGAGGAGAGGAGGAGGAGGAGGAGGAATGGGGAAGATAGAAAAGGGCTTGGAGCAGAAAAGATTAGACACTTATGGGAAATCAAAGAAAATAAGGGAGGTTACATTTGAGATTTAAAAGACTTTAAAGAATTGGTAGGATTTCAGGAGACACAAAGAGAAGGAGAGTATGCCAGGGATAAGGAATAGCAAAAGCAAAGGCAAGAACCAAGAAAATGTTGCATGCATATGTGATATATGAAGTGGTATGTATCAATTGAAATAGAATTAAATAAGATGAAACAGGCAAAGTTGGGTTACATTAGGAAAAGTTATGCTAAGCAATTTGAAATTTATTCAGTAAAGCAATGGAGAGATTTTTAAAGGGTTTTAAGCAGAGGAGTGATATAACTCTTCCATTGTGAGGGATGGTTAGAAAGAGTGGAGGTGAGAAAACCTAATAAAAGGCTGTTCCCACTTATTTAGAAAGATGATAATGAGAATCTATACCAGTATGGCAGAAGTTGACAAGATATATGTCAGAATTAGAATTTAAAACATATTTTACAACTGATTGGATAAGACGGTGAATGACAAAGGAATTCAACATACTACCAAAGATGCCAAAAGGGGTATAAGGTTGTCTGTCAGTGGCTCTACCACACACTCTTCTTTGGGAATGAGAAATGGAGACAAGTTAAGTTATATTACAATATAATAAAACATAGTAGATATAATATGATCTTACATTTCTCAAGACTGCTTGCTCTACACTGGTACATCCTATATGGGCGAATTAGACTAAACTAGGTCACAAAGTTGAACCAAATAGAATATAAGCTCATTGAGGACAGGGGCTCTTTCATCTTTCTCTTTGGATTCTCAATGACTGGTGCTTAAGAAATGCTTATTGAACTGAATTAAATTGAGATAAATACCAATTAATACACCATAGTAAATAATAACAAGGAAAATTGTCCATGAAAACTTTTCCCTTTTGCTCCCTCCTGGAACTCACTAAATATGCTCAAGCCAGGTAACAAAATGGTTAATATGATCACTGACCCTCTTACTGATGCTCTAATATCCTTTGTAGCAAGGGTGATCTCACATTTATCATCTTTTTTTATACAACAACAATCTGCCTATTTCCTGATTCCCCTAATTATTCCCTAACCCGATCACCCTCATGGAAATGCAAATGATCATTTCCCTCCATATCTACTTCTAGAGTAGTGAAAACTACTGGGGATCTTTCTGCATTAATCAATTAACAAGCTTTTATTTGCTGTTTACTATGTTAGGCATTGTGCTAAGTGTTAGGGATATAAAGACAGGTAAAAAAACAGTTCCTCCCCACAGAGTTGACATTATAACTAGTGAGAAAGAATGTATATAAATAGGCACATAACAAGATACAGAGAGAGTGAGTGGAAAGTAGCATTAGAGGAGAGGTTTTTGCAGCAATGGAGCACCAAGAGACCTGCTGCTAACAGTGGTGTTTGAGCTGGGGCTTGAAGGAAGTCAGGGATTCTAAGAGGCAGAAGTGAGGAAAGAGAACATTCCAGAAATAGAGGACAGTCAGTAGAAAAAGCATCAGCTTGAACATGGAGTGCCATATGCACCAAATACCAACTAGACCTTAATATCTCAATCTCCTGGAAATGTTAGCCTTGATGAGTGGTAGTAACCCTAAAGAGGAAGAAGCGGGGCAGAGTTAGACTATCACATACCCTCAAAAGTGGGCAGTTATGTTTACTTTATTGCCAACCAATTCTTCTAGCTCCAGATATGTTATCTGTTTTAGATAGCAACCCGCTTTCTATTTTTTGAGCTCTATTCCTATAAATGACCATCTGGTTCCAGACAGCCTGCCTCTTAAATCTGGCCCCTCATGAACTGTAATATTACTATTTATGACTTTCCACTCCAGTACTGTACCCATGTGCCAGCAACATGGAGGATTCTCAGCTACAGACCCTGGCCATCCCACCATGGTCACAACCCTGAGGGAACCCAGGTAAAACAACATATCTATTTGAACAGAGTAGAAGATAGCAGAAGCAGCTGAAGGATCTCAGAAAAGAAATCAGAGCCAGATTGAGATTTAATTTTCATCTATAAAAAGGTGATAGCTGAAGTCATGGGAGTGAAGAAAATTACCCCAAAACAAAGTATGCATAGTGAGAGCAATAGAGCAGAAAGAAAGGGCAAGGAAGGAAAGAGAACATAAGATAGTACTTTGGGGGAATGCCTATAGACAGTATCTGGAAAGAAAAAAAACAAATGAAGGAGATAAAGGATTAGTTAGAAAAAATGTGTCGTTAAACATATATGCATTATAGAGAGATACATATATGCATGTCTTCTATATATACATGTGTATAAGTATATTAGGAAAAAAGCTCTAACTTGGAGTTATGAATACAACTTAAATTCCTACTCTGATATTTAAATTGTGTGAGTGAGAAAAGTTCCGTAAGTCTCCAAGCCTTAGTCTCCTTCTCTGTAAAATGAGGGAGTGGGACTAAATCTGCATCCAGAGAAAAAAACTGATAAATAGATGTATAGAATATTTTTACATATGTATCATATATATAAACCTATTTGTGTCTAATGGTAGCAATCTCTGAGGTGGGAGGGAGAGAAAAAAGGGGGGAAGGAAATTTAAAGTATAACTTTGTTGGGCATTTTAAAAGAATAACAAGTTATACAGAGTGAATTTGCAGTTTCATATGCAATCATCTTTTTTATTGTACTATGTTATGGAAATGCCTATTTTATTCCATAAATTAAAATAATAAATATTTTTAAATGAGGGGTGGGACTAGATCAGAGGTTCTCAATATTTTTTAGTCTCTGTACTACATGATTTTCAGGAAACCTCCCTATGCCTCTTATTCATATAAATAGGAAAGAAAGAAATTCTAGAGTTTACCATATATATTTGCAAATAAAATAGATTATTTTTCATAAAGAAAACTTTATTTGGTACATAAAAACATTTTAATATTATGAAGTTGTTCAATATTTATCAGAAGCTGATCAAATAAATGAGTAAGACTCCTTGGTTCTGCTGCTTGTCAACCAACAGTTTTATCCGCATATACTTGTTTCTTGCTTCAGATTTGATAAGCAACAAGACTGAGAATCTTGATTTATGGAGATAAGTAGTTATAACTTTCATTAAAACCTTGTACACATTTGGTAAGAACAGGAGATACTTCTTCAAAAGTATGCCCCCCAAAAATGTAACTTTGTTAGTTGGAAATCAATTTAGAGTCAAATCTCATTTATTTAGTTTTCGTTAGGAATTATTTCTTCTGATTTGTATTTTTTCAATTGTACTAAATGTTCTCTCCCTCCCTCCCTCCCTCTCTCTCTCCCTCTCTCTCTCCCTCCCTCCCTCCCTCCCTCTCTCTCTCTCTCTCTCTCTCTCTCTCTCTCTCTCTCTCTCTCTCTCTCTCTCTCTCTCTCCCCCCTCCTACCTCTTCATCATCCTCTCTCTGACCCACAATTTTTTTCCTGAATATTGCTACTTTTGAAATACTTCAAGAGAATAATAATATTCACCAAATATTCCCTGTACCTCCTTTACAAGCTTCTCATATTCTGTAGGGGTATGGGTACCTCAGATCAGGAACCACTTCCAATCCTAAATCATATAATCATAGAATCTCCTGGAAGCAAATGCTTGCATGAATAGAATAAGCAGTAAGAAAAAAAACAGCAAAAATGGCCTAATTCCAGTTCTTTACTGAAGTCATTTATTCAGAGATCTCAATGATAAATATGCTCTGTCAATTGGCATAGAATGACATCTGTGTTCTGCTTTCCTGGAAAATTCCTATTTAGTGCTGGCTTCTCCCAGCACCTGTCAGGAAATCACTGATAAAGGAAGCTGATGATCTCCAGTGGGCAGCTATATTGCTTATAAAATGTTCACCCCTTCAGTAAAGAATGCTATGTGGCACAGTGAATAGAGCACAGGCCTTGGAATCAAGAGGACCTGAGTTCAAATATGGCCTCAGACATTTAACACTTACTAGCCATGTGACTTTGGGCAAGTCACTTAACCCCAATTGCCCTAGCTTCCCCGCTCCAAAAAGAAAAGATAAAGGAAGCTTAAATGATGTATATATTGATATTTACGTGACACTTTTCTCTAGGTACACACAGCATGCTTCTTTGCCTGTCACTGCTATGCTCATTCAACCTTGACTAATTAGCACCTTTACTTCATTTCTCAACCTTCCATCCATATAGTCACTGGTTTCTGCTTGTGGTCTCAGGGAATGAACAGATTAAAGGAGACCTAGCTCTGCCAAGTACTATATAAAAAAGCCTGATCTTCACACAGATAGCCTATAAACATCCGCAGTCTCCAAGGCAAAGGAGTATGGTTACCTATCCTTCCTCCATTCCATATGCCCAGAATGTTCCTTTTGCAATTTTTTTTTTCAGGATTCTCCCTGCATATTGTTTTTTAAGAAATGGAGCTTGAAAATTGGGAAGGGACAAGGAGGGAAGAAGAAAAACAGCAGTAATAATAACCTTAAACAGAGACCCAAATTCAATAGACTCTCAAAAACTTCCCAACTTAAGTTGTTCAAATATTTAGTTGTAACAATGAATTTTTGAAGAAAAAAAACTTCAATGAAATGATTTTAAATGTCTTTGCTTGCTACAAGAGAAGTTATTCAGAGAAAAGAATGCCTGCATTTTAAATTTTCTTGGACATGTATTAAAAAAGACAGATAGCAGAAGGACAATATGAGTGTTGCTTTGGTATCCATGAAATAATAAAAGGAAGGCCTCTAGTGAATCAGGGAAAACTTCTTGGACTATTTATGGAAGCAAGAAACAACATGAATGAGTTGCAATCCTTGCCCACACCAATGAGCACACAGAACCAATAAAAGGTTTATTGAACAGTATTTGCATAGTATTCACAATTTTCAAAATGCTTTCAAATTCATAATTTCCATTTGATCCCCACATGAGTCAGGAAAAGCAAGTATTTTAAATGAGAAATTAACTTTAATTTCTCTGAGCCTCAGTTTCCTCACTTGGACTCTAAGCTCTATAACCTAAATATGTGGCTACTTAAATATTGGTCAGTTACTTAACATCTGATTACTGCAGTTTCAGTCAATACACAAGGTTTTCCCAGAATCTCTGAGTTGGAAAGTATCTCAAAGGTCATCTAGTACAACTCCCTCAGATGTGGTCTGAACAGGGCATAGTGCAGTGAACTATAAGCATCCTGATTCGAAACACCACATATCACAAGGAAGTCTATTCTATGCACTTTTTTGATTGCCACATCTCACAACTGAGCTTGCAGTCAATTGTAACTTCCCAATCATTCTCAAACAAACATCTATCTAGTCATACTTTGACCCTCTTTTATTTGTGAATTTGATTTGGAGGAGAAAGTCAGCTGTAGGACTTTACATTCATTCCTAGTAAAATTTATCTTATTAGATTTGGTCCAACTATTCAGCCCCCTTTAGATCCTGATTCTGTGACCCAACATGTTAACTTTCCCCCTATACATTTTTGTAAAGATATCATCTATGCTTTCATTCAATATTGATTTTTGTAAGTGTTTTGGTTGTTTTGTTTTTAAATCACAAGTGAGTGCAGACGGCAGAAACGTAGGAACAGTACCATGAGTTTCTCTATTCAAACTCCTCTAAAAGATCTGGAAAATGTAGCAGACTGATTCCCCTCTATGGTTCCTGAATTTCTTCATATGTTATCTTCTTAATGTACAACCTCCCCTCACCACCCCCCTCCCTTTATCTATTCTGTTTCTTCTGAATAGTGTATATCCTTTCAAAGTCATATTCTAGTCCTAGGTCCCATCTCATCAAGTCTCAGTGATACCTATGGTTTGCCTCCATGTTAGGATTCTTCATTCCATACGTATCCATATTTTTGTCCATATGTACATAGAACTTTGAAGCTACATGTTCTATTGCTGCTTCTTCACTTGGGCTCTATCTCTTTTTGAGTTACTCAGTGTCTCTCGTGTTATTCTTTTTTCCTACATTGTAGCGATTCTCTAGAATTGTATCTAGATTGACCGACATACATAAGCTTTTTTCTCTATCCTCCCTTTTCAGTTTAAAGCCTTTCTGATTACATTTTCAAGATTCCAGGAAACTTATTGAACAACTACTATATGCCAAGCACTCTGCAGGCTCTTGAGGTACAAAAAAAATTAAAGATCTATAAGATGTGGTCTTCCTACCTACACAGAGCCAATCATTTAAACATTCTTAACATGGGATAATTATAATTTTAAAATATATATTTATACAAGTGTTATGAAGATAAAATGAGTCTCCCTATGGAAAATACTTAGAAAAATTAAAGTTAAAGCTACACAAATATATGGTTCAGGAGCACTGAGCTCCCCATAAAGGGCTCAATGACCCCTGGATTTTCACAATTAGAAATTAATTCCCTGGGGCGGCTAGGTGGTGCAGTAAATAGAGTACCGGCCCAGGAGTCAGGAGGACCTGGGTTCAGATCTGACCTCAGACACTTAATTAAAAAAATAAAACCTAGCCATGTGACCTTGGGCAAGTCACTTAACCCCAATTGCCCTCCAAAAAAGCAATTCATTCCCTTAGTTTAAATATTTTGCATTCAAACCAGGAAAACATTGTACATAATAACAGCAACATTCTGCAATGATCAAGTATGATAGACTTAGCTCTTCTCAGAAATAGCCAAGACAATTCCAAAAGACTCATGATGGAAAATAGTAACCAGAGCCAGAGAAAGAACTATGGAGTCTGAATGCATATCAAAGCATACTATTTCCACCTTTTTTTTAATTTTTGTTTTTTTCTTTCTTGTGATTTTTCTTTTTTGTTCTGATTCTTCTTTCATAACATGACTAATGTGGAAATGTTTAACATTATTGTACATATATAACCTATATCAGATTGCTTGCTGTTTTGGGGAGGATAGAAGGGAGTGGGGGAGGGAGAAAAATTTGGAGCTCAAAATCTTCCAAAAATGAATGTTGAAAACTATATTTACATGTTATTAAGAAAAAATACTGTTAAGGAAAAAATATTTTGCCTTCTGTTAAAATTAAACCTTAGTGTGAATAAATTTTCTGCAGAGTGATTTTTGTAGAGAAGAACAGAATCTTAGACTTTGATTATTGTTCAGTCATTTTCAGTCATGTCCAATACTTTGTGACCCCAGTATGTCTTGGCAGAGATACTGCAGTGGTTTGCCATTTCCTTCTCCAGCTCATTTTACAGATGAGGCAAATGAGGGTAAGTGACTTGCCATGGGTAACATAGCTAGTAAGTGTCTGAGGCCAGATTTGAACTCAGGGAGATATGTCTTTGCAGGCCCAGCATTCTATCCACAGTACCTATGGGTACAGGAAGACAAACTTTGCCTGTTTACAAATTATAATATTAGCTTGGATAAGACTTGATAATCTATCCTTAAGGAATGTCAAAATACACATCTAAAATTTAAGAAGTGTTTTTGTAAACAACTGACTATTAATTTTCCCTGGCTTTTTTTTTTAACCTTAACAATGTTTTGATCATCCTCAACACCCAAATGAACTCAACAAGCAACTGGAAAACAACTTGACTATAAATCCAGGTTAGGATTAGGGGATTACTCAGTAATTAATACTTTCTGGAGAACAAATTTTGAATATGAATTTAGCAATTTTCCCTCTTTTTAATAACACAGAAAAGTTTCTAGTCACTTTCCTCATTAATAACCAATAGAACTAGAAATGTTTTTTGTCTCACCCACCTTCTAGTTACTCTAGCCTTAGCATAATCTTGACACTCTGCATCTGATGATTTGTTTATCATTTTATGTGGACTCAGGCAGTCTGACAACAAACATTTATTAAACCCCTGCTATGAGCAAGGCATTGTGCTAAGAGGTAGTGATTTAAAAAAAAATAGATAGTCCCTTCCTTCAAGAAGTTTACATTCTAATTAAGGAAAATAACATACAAAAGGGAAAATGAAAGTGGGAGAAGGGAGAGGAGGGCTAAATTCAGAGAATGAGGAGTGGGTCCCCAAAATGGAGGTTCTGGAAAGAACTCACAAGTTGGAGAAGGGGCTCCCAGGAGAGGAATAAGGAATAACTGAGGAAGAGGCTGAGTCCCTAAGATTCAGAGGACACCAAAAGGTCCAATAGCTCCCCCTCAAAAAATTAAAAAATAAAATGTTTTAATTCTCTTCACTCACACACTATGGTTTCTTAAATCCCACCATTAGATATTTCGTCTTGAAAATTCTTTTACCCTTATGATCCTTTTTAAAAATTAAAATAATCTTAGGAGGGCTGATATTAAATTAATTCCCTCTAACAGGAAGGACAGGTTTTCCAGAGCCTAAGGGCACTAAAGAAAGAAGAGGCCCACAGGTTTCACAGAGAGAACTTGGAGCAATAGGTGAAAGTTTCAAAGAAGCAAATTTTAGCCTGATGTTAAAAAAAATCTTAATTAGAACTGTTTCGAAGTGTGTTGGCTTGCTTCAGGACATAGTGTGTTCCCTCTCACTGGAGGTCTTAAAGCAAGGTAGTGAAGGCTGCATGTCCGGTGTGAAATATAGGGAATTCTTGTTAAGATACAAGTTGGCCAAACAGCCTCTGAAATCCCTTCCACACCTAAGATCCTGTGATTCCGTGAATATGAGAGCTGAAAGGGGCCTTAGAGATCATCTCAATTATACTTTAAAAAAAAAAAAAAACAGGCTTGGAAAGAGGTCCAGTATCTGGCTCAAAGTTACAGAGATTTTCTGACTCTTAAGTGAGGTATTATTCCTCATTATGGAAAAGGGATAAGAAAGTGTGAAAACCATAAATGAAACCAAACCTAAATCACAATTTTGCCTAAGGTAGGCTTGATTTTTCCTTTTAAAAGTTATCTATCATGTCTGCAAGCATTGTGTTGATTGTAAATTTGATGTGAGCACCCATTAAGCAACTGGAACTCCAAGATTACTTAGGTTAAAAGGAATTAAGAGAGAAACATACTAAAACTAAAGGATAATACAGCCCTCAGAAAGAGGATTGTCCCCTGATAGGGAATTCAGAGCAGTGGGCAGTTTGGGACAACTCTAGCCCTTTCTGTGTCCTCTCTAATTTAAGGACACTGAAAACTTCAGCTATATGATTTCCTCAATTTTTAGTATTCAGTCCCATGGAATATTTATAAATGTGTTCTGATAAATTTCCATACTGTTCTTATTAAGATTAAAAAACAGGAAACAATGATTGTCATTTCTTCATGAAGAACAGCCTTCCTAAGTTTGAGGAGAAGCTATTTTTTTTTTTACTTCCCTAGGATCCTGAAAACCGAGGTCTCAGACTTCCTGATTCCTCTCCAATAAACATAGGAAAGTACTTGAAGTCATGGGGATGTCACGTTTCAGAAAATAAACTTGAAAATTCTCTGCTCTAAGCAACATTCTTTAGAGTGAGTTTTTAATTTGAAGTCCATGGATAGATTTCAGAGTATCTATGAACACGAATGAAAAAAATATTATGTTTTTATTTTCACTAACATCTAACTGAAATTTAACATTGCCTTCATTTATGATTTTTTAAAAGCTTTTTCCTGAGAAGGGATCTATCAGCCTAACCAGACTGCCAAAAGGGTCTATGACACAAAAAAGACCAAGAATACCTACTTTAAAAATTATAGCATTATTAAGTTATTTTTAAAAGCATCTTTTAACCCTAATTTGTTTTTAAATATTTAAAAGAAGTCTTTTTTTCCATTTAAACATTTTTAGAATTGTGAGGAATATATGTATGTGTGTCTGTGTGTGTGTGTATAAAATACGTGTCTGTGTGTGTTTATATATTTAGTAAGAGAGGCAGCCTGACAATGACTAGAGGGCTAATTGGAGTCACAAAGACTTGGGTTCAAGTCCCACCTTTGATAGGTACTAAAAATGTGACAGTCAAAGCACTTAACCCCTAAGTATCCTGAACAAATTATCTAAGAGTTGCAGATAAGTTGCTAACATGCATTGGTAAAGGGAGTTCCCCATACCGAAGAAATCAGGGGAAAATAGGAACATTAATATACTGCTGGTGTAGTGAACTAGTCCAATCATTCTGGAGAACAATTTGGAACTGGGTCCAAAGGGCTATAAAACTGCATACCTTTTGACCCAGCAATACCACTACTAGGCTTGTATCCCAAAGAGATCAAAGAACAAAGAAAAAGGACTTATATGTACAAAAATATTTATAGCAGCACTTTTTGTGGTGGCAAAGAATTGGAAAATGGGGGATGCTCATCAATTGGGGATTCTCTGAATGAGTTGTGGCATATGATTGTGATGGAGTATTAATGTGCCATAGGAAATGACTAGGGGCATGGTTTCAGAAAAATGTGGCAAGACCTATGTTACCTGTTGCAAAGTGAAGTGAGAAGAACCAGGAGATCATTTCCAACAGTAACAACATTGTAAAGATGATCAACTGCGAAAGACTCAGCTACTCTGCTCAATACAATGATCCAAGACAATTCTAAAGGACTCATGATGAAAAAATGCTTTCCACCTCCACAGAGAGAACTCATGAACTCTGAGCATAAATTGAAGTATAATTTTCTTACTTCCTCTACTTTCATTGGTTTTGTTTTGAAATATGCTTAAATGGAAATATGTTTTGCATGATTTCACAAGTATAATTGATATCATACTGCTTGCCTTCTCAGTAGGTGGGGGAAGGTGGGAGGGAGGGAGAGAACTTGGAATTCAAATTTTAAAAAGAAAAGAATGTTTTAAAAAAAATAGAGTAAAATACTAAAAAATTTAAAACTATTTAAGACATTCTGTCCAAATAAAAAAAAAATCAAATCCTGTATACCTAAAGGACATTTCAATAAAGTACTAAAAAATTTTTTAAATAATTTTTAAGATGACATTGCTAAGATCTATCTTGCTCTGTAGTCTAGTTTCAAGAAGACAGCATTTTATAAAGACTGTTAAAGGATGGTATCCAAGCTTATAGATCTTCTAGTGCAACTAAACAGGGGCCTTCCCTGTGTGCCAATACAAACACAAGTTTGGATATAAAGTCAGGTGGGGACAGAGTATACGTAACACTATGAAACAAAGGCAAAACTTATTAAAGGAGGACTGAATCAGGCACAATCAGCCTGCTCAAACTCCTTATATCTTGCTTCCTGATCTGATGCTGACCTCCTGGATTTTAAATTGGCATTTCCGCATGTAACTTTCCACTTCCTTCTCAACCCATTAGATTTTGAGCATTTCAGAAAAAGGCACTGGTCCCAACCCATCCTGGCCTTTGGATTATTACTCTCTTGGATTCGTATTTGGATCCTGTCACTCTTTCCTCAGGAGGGAATTACCCTAAACCTTACATATGTCATAATCACTGGCACATGTCTGCTCCATGGCTGGGGAGGTTACAACACTGTCAGAGGTTAAAGGATCAAGACAGTAACAGTAGCATCATAAAGACTATTCCTTATCTACTACTCCCTTCCCTGCCTAGACCAGCTGATATAGATGATACACGGGTCAGGTAAATAGCTCTAGGAGCTACAGGAGGTAGTTTCTCGGTTCATGCTCTAGTAGGAATATCCCATAAAGGTGCCTATGAAGGGCTCATGGGCCTTCCAACTGCTACTTTAAGCTTTGTAGATGTATTCCATCAATCCAATGTCTAAAACCAAGATTTTCTCATTTGTGCTTGATTCATTCAGGCTATAGTATTATAGACTTTAAACTGGAAGAAATCTTAGAAAAGGCAGTATGATACAGTAAAGAAAATGTCAGAGGATCTAGATTCAAATTCCATTTTGATACTTACTAAATTGTACAATTGTATTTGTATAACTAAATTGTATAATCATAGTCACATCACTGAATCTTCCTGGGCCTCAATTTCCTCATCTGTAAAATGAGAGGATTTGAACTAGGTAGCTTCTGAGGTCCCTTCTAGCTCAAGATCTATGATCTGCTAATCTCATCCAAACCTCTCATTTTTAAAGTTAAAGCCATAGTCCCAGAAAAGGTAAGTGATGTGTCCAAAATCATACAAGTAGTGGCAGGGTTGGGATTTGAACACAGCTCCTGACTCTAAAGCTAGTAGCCTTATTGTTGCATCATGCTGGAAGGTAAGTGAATTGAATTTCAGGGACAGAGGAGCATAGTTGTGACTCAAACCCAAGTTGTTTGGCTCCAAACCCAATAGCTTTTGAGTACTGGGATAAGGAGAATTCCTCATGGATAAAACCTTTAAGTTTAAGCTTTTATTCCAAGTTCAGAGACTGCAAAAAGAGGAAAAGAAAGTATAGTAACTATTGATTCATGCCTCTTCAGGTTAAGTCAAGTCAACAAATATTAGAAAGCACCTACCATGTGTGAGTCACCGGGATAAGCATTGGGGATATAAAGAAGGCATAATTCATAAAGTACAGAGTAAAGCAATGACAAGAGGGGTGGCTAGATGGTGCAGTGAATAGAGCACCGGCCCTGGAGTCAGGAGGAGCCGAGTCCAAATGCGGCCTCAGAAACAACACAAAACTAGTCGCGTGACCTTGGGCAAGACACTTAACCCCAATTGCCCTACCTTCCCTCAAAAAAAAAAAGCAAAAAGAAGAATCTAAAAAAGAAGAAGAAATAACAAGAGTGGCTCTTAACACAATCCAGTCCTCTAAGAGAAATTCAAAGGATGCTGGATAGGGATGCACTGGGAAATACTATAGAGGCTTTTACTAAAGCAGAATCACCAGCCCAGGACGAGGAAGCCACAGCAGCTTAGAGCATGGAAATGTGGAAAGATGGGAGAACACCTACACCATGAAGATAAAGTGAGGAATAAAAATTTTAGAGGGAAAATACTTTTACCACATTAGGAAAAACAAGACATCTAAGCTGTGGGTCCAGCCAGAAACAGATGTGGACACAAGTATTAAAGACTAAATCAATATTTCTTCTACTCTAAAACTGACTATCAGTAGTCAGTAACAGCAGGCAGGAACATACAATCTAGGTCACAGAGGGGTCCGTGGATAGGTTTCAGGGGTTCCAGAAACTGGTACAGGAAAAAAAATTATATCTTTATTTTCACTGACCTCTAATAGAGACTTAGCATTTCCTTCAATTATGAATTCTGGAAGCAAAAAAAAAAATCCTTCTGAAAAGGGTTCTTATAACCTTCACTAGACTGTTAAAAGGGTACACAATAGAGACAAGTTTAAAAAACCTTGCCCTATGCTAATACTTTCAGGATGGTCCACTTGTACTCTAGTTGCAGAACTGAGTGTCCTGGGAAGAAGCTGAGAAACACAGTCAAGTGATACCTGGCCATGATGGAAGAGCATGGCTCTGCTAGCCTGGTATCCCTGGTATAAGTCAAGCCATGTGACAATCTTCCTGGAAGCACAAGCATAGAATATACCAAAGGGCATGGCATATAAAGCTGTATTATGAGGTCATCAACCGTTGTATCCTTGACAATTCCTTCTAAGCCCTTCCATATTATCTAGGCATGCCTGTGTCAGAGGGTCATAGGACTAATGCAGTAGAGGAAATATGACATTGATCACAACCCCCCCCCCTTCTCAAATATCTTCAACAGTTCCATATCACTTACTTAGCAAAATCATAAGTGTGGCACGTTAAGACCCTCCCCAATCTGGTTCCAATCTTCCTCTGTAGCCTTATCTAGCATTATTCCCCTTCACACATGCTATATTCCAATCAACTGTATGCTTTCAATTCCTTAAATGCATCCTATCCTGGCCTCCATACCTTTGCTTAAACTATTGCCCCCATTCCTATAATATCTTTTCCCCTAGATTAGATCCTACGCATATTTAAAGTTCAAACATCAGTCAATCTATGATCTTATCAATGTGGGATTTTCTTCCAGTCATGCAGATCATAACCTACAGATATTTTCTCATCCCATGTTCAGGGTATATAGTCAGGAAGACCTAGATTGAAATCCTTTACTAACTGTATAACCCTGGGCAAACCTCTTAGCTTCTCTAGGTCTTAGTTTCCTTATCTGTAAAATGAAAACATTGTACTTGATGAATTTGAAGGTCCCTATGAGTCGACTCCTGTTCATATCCTCCCATAAATCACCCGCAGAAGGTCTACCCAATACATTCAGGCTTTCCTCTAGACACTGAGTAGATACAAATGAAACATAAAGATTATTCCCTTATAGTGGCACATCTCTTTAATTATATCCCATATCCTGCTTCTCCTGTGTAAAAATACTTCATTTGTGTTGTGTTATAGACATACTCATAATGCAAGTTTAATTCAATTTAATAGAGAAGAATCATGTGTTATTCCACCACTCACAGCTAAATAACATCACTAGAAGAATTCTAGGTGGAATTAATGGATAGAGTTCTGGGCTTGGAGTTAGGAAAATTTTATATAAATTCCACCTTATACACTCACTAGCTGTAGGACCCTGGACAAGTATTTTAATCTGTGTCTGCTTCAGTTCCCTCGTCTGTAAAATGGAGATAATAATAGCAACAAGCTAGGTTGTTGTGAGGATAAAATGAAAAGCTTAAATCACTATAAAAGTGTTAGCTATTACTATTAATACCAATGTTTAAAAATACACCTTCATCTGAGAGAGAAGCTTAGGATCCTTAAAAACACAACACTGCTTCCTTAAAGGCAATTCATTTCCTTCTTCTTCTATTCAGTTCCAAGCCTTTACTGTTCTTTCACAGAGTCTGTGCATCCAAATGTATATCAGAGTCTGGGCAATAAATATTCTTCATCCACTTCATTTTTTCTAGTATGGATAGGCAGGCTAATGTTTTTTGAACACCTATCTACCTTTGGGGGTTTTCATCACCCACTATACAATAATAGAACAAACTGAACAGTAAAGTATCAGAGAGCAAGGTTTGTACCTCATTTATTTCCTTCATTGCCTAGAAGAGTACTTTGTGCTAAGTAAAGTCTTAATAAATGTTGGATGGATGGATGGAACGAATGTGCAATGAGGAGGTATGTTTAGTTTAATCTAAAAAAACAATGTAAACCAAGTTTATCTCCAGTTCTATTTAGGGGAAAATTTGTCAATGGAAAATTAAAATTAATTTACATCTGAATTTTGAAAATGAATTAAACATTCAATGATTACCACAATTACTTTTCAACACTTCTCAACAATATGAACATGAATCTTGGCTCTGCAAGAAACAAAATTACTCTAATCTCTTACTCTTAAGTACATTAAGAACAAGAGACAAGGAAATTGGTTGATTGTACTGTATGGTACTTTTCAACTGAAATTATACTGGATATAACAATTGAGAGACATATCTTTGCCTCCTTATTTGTTAGTTGCCAAAATATGGCTAAGCAGTACAGTGATATTGTGCAATAAACCTTCTTTATTATTTCCATCATAAAAGTTATTCAACTGCTTTACTGAGCTCTGAACACTGACACCAAAAGTAAAATGTGATTACTCTTGAAATTTGAAGAGACCTCAGAGACAATCTAGACCAGAGGGTCTCAAAAGGTAGCCTGAGGATCCTGAGTGGCAGGGGAGGCATGTTCCTAAGACCTTTTCAGAGGATCCTTGGTGTCAAAACAATTTTCATAATAATATTAAGAAGTTTTAATTTCTAATATAGTAAACATTGATAAATAAAACCCACATAAACCAAAGGTCCTCAAGAATTTGTTTTAAAGAGGTCTTGAAGCCAAAAGGTTTGAGAATCATTGATCTAATCCAACCTATACCTGAACAAGAATTCTCTGAACATGACCTTTTGAACTCCATTACCATCAACCCTCCTATTCCCTGGTCTGGTCAACTGAAAAACTTGATCAATTTCCCTTGTCCTAAGGTTAGTATGCTTTTCTACCTTCTACTTCTCAAATCTCTGATTTGAAGTCACAATCAGATCTTTCCCCAATACCTTTCTCTATTCTCAGAGATATAACTAGGAATTCTTGCCTATAAACAATTTAGTAACTTTTCTTACACAATTTTAAATTATTTGTCAGAATGGTTGGACCAATTTAGAATTCCATTAGCAATGAACTAGAATATTTTTCCCCCTCACAGCCCATCCAAAAATGAATGTTTTCAATTAAACATTTTATTGTCACTTTTTACATCTCTCTCACTTTCCAATGGCCTGCTCCCTTCTCCACCCCACCCCCAGTTTCTACTATTACTCTTCTGGAAATAAAGAAATAACAGGTAAACAAAATTAATCATTACATTGGTCCTATCTGATATGTGCCTCATTTCATGCATATAGTCTATCACCTCTCCTCTGAGAGGAAGGAGGTATGCTTTATCAATAGTTCATTGATATCACCATCATCACTGCCTTGATTGAAGATCTAATACCTTTTGATATTATTTTCTGATCCATTACTTTGGTCACTATTTAAATTGTTCTCCTGGTTCTGCTCAATTCACTGTGCATTGGTTCCTGTAAGTTGTCCCATTTCCCTGCATTTTCATTCTTAAATCACAATGAAATATTCTATCACAATCATATACCACAGTAAGTACCATCTCTGTTCCAGTTCTTTGATTCAATAAAAAATATTATCACAAATATCTCATAAGTATGAAATTTTTGCAAATATATTAACTTTCTGTGTCAGAGGATATATACATTCACATTCTATTGGTAATCAACTACCCTTCATCTTAGTTTTTTTTTTCCTCTCACATTCCTATCTTCTTGCATATAAGGAAACCTGGCTATATCTCAAATTGATGTCTTCAGTATTATTTCCTCCTTTACTCATATCTCTGACACATTGGGCCAAGAGGAAAAATTAGAACATTCTTTGCTCCTGTCACTTCCAGACATTCCTTCTGCCACAATCACTCAGCAACCTTTCTCTTTTGAGGTTCAGTACATCCATCTATATATCCTTTTAATTTTTAAATTTTTTTTTTTTTTTGCTTTTTGGAGGGGGGAAGATAAGGCAATTGGGGTTAAGTGACTTGCCGAAGGTCACACAGCTAGTAAGTGTTAAGTGTCTTCAGTCACATTTGAACTCAGGTCCTCCTGACTCCAGAGCCAATGCTCTCTATTCACTGCGCCACCTAGCCACCCCTATATATCCTTTTTATTGTCATCAATGGCCTCCAGTTCTGTCTCCTTTCTTTCTTGAGAACTTCGATGACTGGGCTCAGTTCATAGTCTACCTTCTACCCCAACCTCTTTCCTCATATTTACTTTGTAGTGTTTTCTACTTAAGATCAATTTTTTTAACCAATTATTAATAGACTTACCAGGTAAATTAATTATCATGAAGAATCAATTAGCAAATCTTTTTTTATATTTATCTATATAAATCATTATGAGATTATAAAAATACTGAATATTTTTCCAGTCCTTAGGGAACTTACAGAATAATTGGGGGAAAAGTACACATATATGAAAGATAAACATCAATCCAAGTGTCAAGTGAATGGTAGAAACAATATGTTAAAAGACTTCAGAGGAAGAATCACTTTGGAGGGTGAGGTCAGAGAAAGCTTAAAAAATAGCTCTCAAATACTTGACCTATTCATCTTAAGATTTCAAAAATGAAGAGGAAACATAAATCCAATTCACAATGTGTGTTTAAAATCTCCTTTATGCCTCATATTCAATGTATCCTCACTTGATATAGTCACTTAAAAAATCTTATAGTCACTTAAATCACTTGATAAAGTCACCTTTTTCATTTCTAATAGGTACATAAGTCCTAATTCTAACAATTAAATTTTACACTGGAGAAAAATATTGGAGAAAAAAACATTGAGACCAATTAATGGGTTATAGGGTTTCAAACCTCTCTGTATACACACAACGCTCCATCTCTCTTTATCCACAATAACATAGAAAAATAGAGTATGAATTTGAACCAGTTTTTTCTCCTTATCAAACCAGGACTGGCATTTTTACCACACATCGTCAGGATGGAGCTAGCTTTTCTAATTCAAGTCAATTTTGCTTCACAGAGGTTAGAAAACCTAAAACTTTTAAAATATGGAAAAATTAGTACTGATAATTGGCTACTGGAAGCCATATGTTCTTATGTTTCAGAACTCCATGTTGTTTATAAAACCTAGTTTTTAAAAATTCCAGAAATCCAAATGATTTCCCTTACCTAATAGTTTTCCCGATCTCCATCCACCAGTATACCATATTTCACCCACCTGAGTGCTTTCTCCTTTAAATTACTATCTATTTAATAATCTATATACCTGTTAAATGCTTCAGCTGAATGTAAACTCCTGGAGGTCAGTAAAAGCCTTTTGTTTGTCTTTGTGTCCACACTGCCTAGCTACAGGAATGGGGAACCCATACAGTCAAAGGGCTGCACTTCAGGACCCGGAGGGCCACATGTGGCCTTCAGGCCACAGGTTTCCCACTCCTGGCTGGCACAAAGTCTTGCATATAATTGTTGCTTAATAAATATTTGTTGAATTAAATTGAATCATGAAGCTTTGTTTTTTCAAGATATATTAACATTGGCCACCAAGAAAAAACAAACTTCCTCACCCTTTGAATTCCTGGGACAAGGAACAAGGGTTGATGAATCTTGAGACAAGCTGAGACAAGGGCTAATGCTCAATAATGTTTAACCCCCTTAGAATGTGGTAGTACAAGAAGCAGTCTAAAGTATTTAAATGACAGAATTGTATGTTATCATAGTTCAAAGAGAATTGCCATTCTGTGATAACTAATCTTTGTAATGTCTGCCCCAGTCCCAGACAAATTGGTGATTGAGTTCAAACTGCCTTAATTAGCTCATTAGATAGAGCTGGCCCTAAACTTTATACCATGTTTCACCTTCACATTCCATCCTGCCTCCTGCAGGCAACTCAGGCTCTCTGTTCATTTGCACACATAATCCCACAACCTTCTTTCCTTCTCTCCACTTCCTCTTGCTCGGAGCACTGAATCAAATAAATAGCACCATTGCTTCTGGAAAGGACCCTATCCCTGTAATTGCAAAGACTAAAGCTCCCTATACTGTTCTACACTTCTTTCTATGCATAAATCTCCCCAAAATTTACATGCAAGCTCCTAAGGAGCAAAGATTATCTGTTAGCATTGAGTACTACTTGGGAAGTACATAATAAATGCTTTTTAATTAATTCAAGAAAGAAAAAGAACCATATTCGCAAAACTTATGCTTGGCATGTTTAAGGCATTTATTATGTTTTCTTTACAAGGTTTGCATATTAACAGATTAACAGCGATTGATCAATAAAAACCTCATGGTTTCTGAAGGACAAAAAACCAGTTGTACAAAAGCCAAATTTTACATTTTGTCACCCTTGAAAAAAATTTTTATTACAAACAATTCATAATTACATATGGCAGTTCATGGTAGAATTGGCATTTAAAGGACACATAGATCACATATTTAGAACTGGAAGGGATCTCAGAGGACATCTAATGACTCTCTGCTTTTAGAGATGAGGAAACTGAAACCTAGAGAGTAAGTCAAGTTGATCAAGATAATATTGTTAAGTAAGTAGTACAGCCAAGATTCAAATCCAGACCACATAACTGCTGAGGCAGTACTCTACTGAAGTACCATACTGTCCTAAAGCATCATACTGACACTGAATCACATAAATTAACTAACTCATTTTCCTAATTAGCAATCATAAGTAAAAATGTAGTTGCTATTGTTGTTTTCTGTCCTTCTTTCTCAAAGAGGACCGTGACATCAGGAAGGTGATGCCATGACTTGCAAGTGAATTGAATTTTAAGTGAGGGACGGATGTGAAAACTCACTTTCTCCTCTGGAGCTACATGGGTCCAGTGGCCAGATATAGATCAGGAAGACAGTAAAAGTGTTAAGTAGCAAAAGAAAAGAGTAGAATAATACACAAACCAGATGATCTATGCTTGCTTGCATAATGAAGAGTTAGGTATAAAATTGCGATGCTGTCAGCATTACTAATTAACTCAGGAAGATCAAGTAACTCTGTATCTTCTATGGTAGCTGTCATCAAAATTTCATGACCAATGTCAGAATATTGGATTCTGTTCATTGTAGTACAATAAATTAATATTGGAGTCGAAGGCCCTTCTCTACACACACAAAAAAAATTGCAAGCCTCTACATCACAATTTTGGAAAGATACAACCAAGCAGATTGAATCCTGCCCTTCTTTGTCTCTTTTAGCAATCAATTTCAGATTCAATACATACATAAAGAAAAAATAATACAGGAAGAAATAAACTTTCAGATACTGATTTTTAAAAAGACAGGTGGAAAAGTGGATAGGGAGCTAGACTAAGAGTAAAGCAGACTTGAGTTCAAGTTCTTCCCTAGACAATTATGAATTGTGTGACTCTTAGAAAGTCACAACCTCTCAGCCTGTTTCCTCATCTCTAAAATGGGGATAATAATAACACCTACCTCACAAGGCTGTTATGAGGAATGAATGAGATAACACATGTAAAGTGCTTTGCAAACCTTCAAGGACTATATAAATTCTAATTTATCACTAAGGATATATAATTCCTTATATAATGTATATATCATATATAAATATATTTGTATCTATGTATATAGAGAGAATATGTGTACATGAGAGAAGGAAGGGGAGGAGAGAAAGAGAAAGAAAGGGGGAAAGAGAGAAAGGAGAGAAAGGGGGGGAGAGAGAGACAGAGAGAGAGAGAGACAGAGAGAGAGAGACAGAGAGACAGAGACACAGAGAGAGACAGAGAGACACAGAGACAGAGAGACAGAGACAGAGAGACAGAAAGATCTAAGTAAAGGGAGGGGGGAAAGGCAGCTTGACATAGTGGAAAGCACACTGAATGAACCTGGGAGTCTAAAGACCTGGGTTTGGGTCCCAACTCTGTTGCTTAATGCCATGGTGACTTTGGGCAGGTCACTCAAGTTCTCTAAGCCTCAGTTTCCTCATTTGTAAACTGAAGATAATATTTGCAGTACCTACCTTTTGTTGTTCAATCATTTTTCAGTCCTGTCCAACTCTTGGTAATGCTATTTGGGGTTTTCTTGGCAAATATGCTGGAGCGGGTTGCCATTTCCTTCTGCAACTCATTTTACAGATGAGGAAACTGAGGCAAACGGGGTTAAGTGACTTACCCAGGGTCACACAGTCAGTACATGTCTGAGGCCAGATTTGAACTCATAAAGATGAGTCTTCTGACTCCAGACCTGGCACTCTATCTTCTGTGCCACCTAGCTGCCCAGCATCTACTTTACCTGGTTTTTAAGGAAGTTGAAAATGGTATGAACAGGAACAGTATAGTGTAGGTAGAAAGTACATTGAATTTGAAGTCAGAGAACCCTGGATTAAATTTCTGTCTCTAACCACTACTTATGTGATTATGGCTGCCCTAAGTAAATAAAGGAATTCCTCTGTTGATTTTTTTTTAAAGAAAAAAAATCACATATAGCTATGAAAAATCCCTCAAACTTCAGACAAACTTCAGACAATTTTAGACAACCTCTCTAAAATATGGAACTGAGAATGAATAGGAAATTAGAATTAATCAAAGGAAATAACACTAATTGCTAATATTTTATATACTGGTTTAAAATGTTAGACATACATTAATTCATTTGTTCCTCATATTTCCCCTGTGAGTTAGGTGCTATTATTATTATTATTCCCCCCCCCCTTTTTTTTTCAGAAGAGAAAACTGAGACTAAGAGAATGATTTGTTCAAGGTCACAAACTAGCAAATTTCTGAGAAAAGATTCAAACTGATGTCTTGCTGACTCCAAATGCCACTTCCTATCCACTATATAATAATACCTTCCCAGGGAAGCCAGAACTGGTATTTGGAAAACATATTGTAAACCAACTTTTTTTTAACATTTAAATCTTTTTAAAAATAATAATTTAGGAACAGACAATGAATATAGATAAGATTTCTCTTAAATCAAAGCAGGTAAAGGTTGTGTTAGATTAATCTGATTTATTCGAGAGCAGAATATTCCTACTCAATTCCAAACTTTTTTGATTATTAATTACTTTTAAGACCCAGACCAATATTTTATAGCCCAAAGATCTATACTTGAGTAAAGAAAACACTGTCGATACAATTATTTCCCACGAATAGGAGTATTTAGTTTGTTTGGTTTTTTTCCTTTGTATCCCTGTGGCCCAAAATGATGTCTGGAAAATAAGAGAACAGGTCTCAAGATCTGGATTTTGTAAGCACCTCAGATACAGTAAATGCTTATTAAATTGAAGCCTGACACTAACCCATAGTCATTTTCCCAGTGATGCTAATAATTTGTCCACTGAATAGTCATTCTAACCTTGCTCTATTGGCTGTCCGTAATTCTATATCTGCTTTTTTGTTCCATTTAAGATCCTATGCTTAAAATAATAAAATAAAATAATAAAAAATCTTATGCTTAAAATAAGTCACTTTTAACCTACAGACTCATGAAATGCTAGAACTACAACGATCAACTTGAATACTGTCACTTTACACTCCCAACAATTAATGCCTGCCTTGTCCTAAACTGCTTGGCGCTTCATTTAGTCTCTCAGTTACTCCTCTGCCCACCCTGCTAATAGTCATTTGTGATTTAACTTGACATGAAAAAATTCTTAAGTGTCCCGCTGTCATCCAACCTGGAAAGGCTGGGCTGTATCCAATACAACATCAGTGCCAATGGACTGGCAGTATTTACTATCTCTAATGCCAAGGATCTTACTGTACCATTTGATAATGACTATGACATGGTTCTTTCTGTTGATGACCAGTAGACACACAGCTACTACCGTGTTTCCCCGATAATAAGACCTATCCCGAAAATAAGCCTTCCCCTTACTGTATAAGATTCCTCTAAAATAAGCCCTCCCCTGAAAATAAGCCCTATTGAGATTGCTACTGTAGTGAAGGTGATCCCCTGCGCTACACGCTACATTATGGTACCCTCTGTATGCACCGTCCCCCCCCAGGTGAAACGCACGCCATGCTCCAAGCTGCATCCAATCAGAGCTGCAGCAGTGAGCGCGTCATCCTGTTCTTTATTGAATTCATTATTGAATAGAGGTACATTTTTTTGTTCTCATTTACCTGTTTATTAAAATTGCTGTCAATGTTCATTAAAATAAGCCCTCCCCTGAAAATAAGCCCTCTGGTGTTTTTCTGTCCAAAAAAATTAATAAGACAGTGTCTTATTATCGGGGAAACATGGTAAGTATCAGAGCCAGAATTTGAATCCAGATCCTTTCCCTGCAAATCCAGGTTTGTGAAACCATCTTACTTCCCCACATTTAGCATACATGCAGTTCCAAAAATAATGGACATGCTTTCAAAATGGCCTACCTTACTATGAGGGAATTTATACTTCAGGAAAATTTGCCTCAACAAGTAGGTAAACCAGAATCTGATTTACACAAATATTTACACGTATTATCTAACAACACTTGAGACATACTTCCTCTCCTCTTTTCCATCAGCACAAGGCAAGAGAAAGAATGCTGGGTTTGGGGCAAAGAACCTGGGTTCAGGTCCCAATTGTGACACTTAGTAATTGTATGTCCTTGAGCAAGACATTGGGAAAAACATATTGGCCTAATGGATTAAGAGAGAGCATTCCAGGCATGGGAGGAGTCAAGGGGGTGGTGTTGCAGCCAATGAAAAGGCATAGTAGAAGATGAATCCAAGAACAGCAAGAAGGGTTTTATAACTGGATTGTACAATGTGTGGGAGTGAGTAAAGCGTGTGAAGGCCAGAAAGTAGGAAGGACCAGATTGTGAAGATCTTTAAAAGCCAAACAGAGGACAATGACATTTATTTAATTGGGTGGGGGGCAGGGGTGACATGGGCAGACCTACTCTTTAGGAAAATCACTTTAGCAGCTAAGTAGAGAATGGATTGGAGTGGGGAATGACTTGGTACAAGACCAATCATATAGTTATTAATTGCAATTATATATAGCTGATGTGAGATGATGAGGGCCTGCACCAGGATGATGGCCATGTGAGTTGAGAAAATTAGACATGTATGAGAAATGTGGACATAGAAATGACAACAGATTCTGTTTGTGGGGAAAGTGTCGATGAGGATACAAGGATGACATTGATGTGGTAAGTCTAAATGATTGAAAGGATGGTAGAACCCTTAATGCCAATAGGTAGATTGGGAAGAAGGGAGGATTTGAGGGGGAGAATAATGAGTTCAATTTTAGTCATGCTGAGTTTGAAATGTACATGGGACATCCAGGTCAAGATGTCCAAGAGAGTTAATGATGCAAGACTAGAGCTCAGTACACAGATTTAAGAGAAACCTGGAAAGACTTGCATGAACTGATGCAAAGTGAAGTGAGCAGAACTAGGAGAACATTGTACACAGTAAAAGTAATGTTGTATAATGATCAACTATGAAAACTTAGTTCTTCTCAGCAATACAATGATCCAAAACAATTCCAAAGAACTCATGATGGAAAATGCTATCCACTGGGGTGGCTAGGTGACGCAGTGAATACAGCACTGGCCCTGGAGTCAGGAGAACCTGAGTTCAGATCCAGCCTCAGACACTTAACACAAAAACTAGCCATGTGACCTTGGGCAAGTCACTTAACCCCAATTGCTCTCCCCTCCAAAAAAGGCAAAAAAAAAAAAAATGCTATCCACATCCAGAGAAAGAAGTGATAGAATCTAAATGAAGATTGAAGCATACTATTTTCACTCTTTTTTTTCCTGGTTTCTTTTCCTTTTGGTCTGTTTCTTCTTTCACAAAATAACTAATATGTAAATGTTTTACATGACTGCATATATATATATAACCTATGTGAAATTCTTACCTTTTTAGGGAGGTGGGAGGGGAAAGAGAAAATTTTGAACACAAATTTTATTTTAAATGAATGTTAAAAATTGTCTTTACAAAAAAACAATTCTTTACCTGTAACTGGAAAAATAGAATACTACTTAAAAAAAAAAGACTAGCACTCAGGAGACAGACTAGGATATGTCTGGAAATCAATAGTATAGAGATGATAATTGATCCCATGAGAAATGATGAAACCACCACATGAGATAGTATAGAGGGAAAAGAGAAAAGGGCCCAGGACAGAGTTTTAGGGAACACTCAGGGTTAATGGGAGTAACCTGGATGAAGAGCCAGCAAAAGATACTGAGGAATGATCAAACAGGTAAGAGGAGAACAGAGAGAGAACGATGTTCTGTCACAAAGGAAAAGCAAGCTCATATAACAGAGATCCCAATTTTATGTGCAATCTTTTTTCTGCCCCATTTTGTAGATAGAAATGCTTATCTTATATAGTGCTTGTTAAGTTTAGAATTTTTAAAAAATATATTTTTAAAGCATTAGTAGGAAGCTTTTCCACATTAGGAATTCCCCTCCACTAATGAAATCAGACTCAGTTCCATCCCATATCATCCCATCCTAAGAGAACACATGGGAAAGACCCCCCTGGGAAAGAGAACAAAATTGAAGAATCTAGGGGACAGCTAAGTGGCACAGTGAATAGAGAACTAGCCCTAGAGTTAGGAGGACCCAAGTTCAAATCCGGCCTCAGACACTTAACACTTACTAGCCGTGTGTCCTTGGGTGATTCACTTAATCCCAATTGCCCTGCTTTCCCCCCTCCAAAAAAAAGGCAAAAAAACCTGAAGAATCTGAGTTGCAAAATTCATTTGAGGTCGAACCATAGGCATTACATTCATATAGAAGCATTGCATCTATAAAGACAAGGCAGCAAGGAAATTAAATTCCCCACTATTTCAGCACTCTCATTCCAAAGCTGGAAAACTTAAGTTTCCTAAGGAGCATAGGATGAAAGTACTAACATGGAGAGGAATAATCAAAACAATCCTGAGATGATAGTTTTCTCCCATATGCATTCCTTACCCAACATAACATTTTTTCATCATGGCAGTATGCAAGCTATATGCCTTCCTTGCTTAGTGGAACCAGTATTTCCATGAGCTGAAAAGTCATCTTTCCTCCTAGAATGCTCCCTAGGAATTCCACCTTGACTTGTTGGGAGGGTAAGTATACAGTTCTATTACCTTAGGGTTTTTTGTTTTTTAAATGTTAGATTTAAAGCTACATGGGACTTTAGAGGTTGTTTAGATCAACTCTCTCATTTCACAGATAAGGAAACTAAGTCTCAGGAAATTTAAGTGACTGGTTCAAGATCACATAGGTCATGAGTGGCAGAGTCAAGACTGGAATTCACACCTGCCAATTCCACACACAGCATTCTTTCTACTGCTCCATACCTAGTTCTGATGTATTGCCTATGATAGGAGCTTAGAACTTTCTGGACTGTCTATTCCTCCTTTTTAATTACTACTCTTCCCATATAACAAACTTCACAAATATTTATGATGGTGGTACCTACCATCATAAAATACTTTTCTAAGTATAGGTGATACAAAGACAAAATAAAAAACTGATCTTGCCCAGGGAGAATTTATGTAATACTGGGGGATGGGAGGGGAGGGGAAGAAGAGATGGAGCATATAATTAGACATGTATATACATGCTAATTTGAGTAAAAAAGCAATAACAATTGGGAGTTCAGGAAAGGCAGAGTGTTTTGGGAATGGGAATGTGAAGATCTTCCCTGTCCCTTGGCCTTTTGATAGGCTTAAGTGACTCTGACAACCTTCCCTGGTCTGAAAATATAGTCTGCCCCCTAATAGGCTGAATGTGGTCACATGGTGCCTGTGGCAGGAGGCTTGTTTTTCAGGAACACCCACACCTTGTTAATTTGTGATTGGGTGGTGGGTCAAGAGGGTTGTGACATTCTCTGACCCAGGAGAAGGCTATATATATACCCTGATGTGAGGTTTTGCTTTGAGGCTCACTTTGAGAAGAGTTGTGTGATTTGACCAGATGAGACTCTGGGCAGCCGTTGAGCCCCCCAGCTTTGAAAACCCAGATGTTGGTACTTCCCTTTCTGGTAACTGACTAGGTATGGATGTAATGGTCAGACAGCTGGAAGTCCTGTATGCTTATATGTTTCTCTGTCTGTATTTTTTTTGTCTGCTTGTAACCTCTGTTTTTATTCTCTGAAGTTTGAGGTGCTGACCTTTTTCCCCTGAACTAGGTAAATGACATATGTTTGATTAAAGTAAGATTGCTAGCCCATTTTGAGTTGCTTTCCTTCAGAAAAGCAGATCTAAGAACCTGTGCTAGCAGCCATCCTGGGTATGCTGGGGTGCTTGCTGCTACACAGGCTTCCATGCCAAGAGAAGGGAAGAATTCAATAGACACAATTCAGGGTTGAGGTAGATCCATCACAAGGAATGAAGGCAGATTTGTCACAAGGAGGCTTAATTTAATCCCAAGACTAGGCCACTAGTAACACCACCTAAGTGATGCGGACAGGCCTTTCATCATATCCTCCATTTGATGGGAAGGTGTATTGGTAGACAGATTCTGAGATGACAGCCGGACCCAATCTCCTTTATGTAAGGGCTCCCAAAAGGTACAGTGGTGTTGCTGTAGAAGGTGTATTGCAAGTTGGACTGGAAAGCTCCCAGTTTACCCAGGTAACTTCTAACCAAGTAACCAAAGAAGGCAGAAAAAGAATGGAGAAAAAATCCACAGTTCACATAAAAATAAAATTTTTAGATGAACAAGTGAACTATCCTTATATATCAGTAACATTCCACAATGGGTAGCAGGATAACTCATTAATCTTGAAAGAATAAAGGATAGTACTTTAGGCCCTATTCAAGAGTCTGGTTCATGTTGTGATGAATAAAAAGTTCGAGAGACATAATTTCTGGGTAAGTAATCATTTTATTAGTTATGGTTAGAAAATAATTAATAAAATGAGGGTCATTTGGCTGTCTCTCATGAACCAAAGACCCTTCCTGGAGGCTTCTTGATGCATATATACCCTTAGAAGAGTAGGCGTTTCCAACAGGCAGCAGTCAACTCTGATTAGTTTACAATTAATGAGAAAATGAATATTATGATGAGAGATGGGCCTATGCTAATGAGAAGCTGGAGGACATGACTATGTCATGTTTACTCCTAGAGTACCCCGCCCTCAGGCAATCTAGACAAAGCATCTACCCCACCCCAAGCCTGAGCAGAACACAATAGGCAGGAATTCACCTGAATTAAATTCTTTTTACTCTTTAATCAGAACTAAATTTCCTCAGTTGGGTGCATTTTGAACAAGATGGAGGACAATGTTAAATCCAATCTCATTATCAACCCTATTCTTCAGAGGCTTATTTGACCTAATAGAGAATGAGGAAATAGGAAGGGAAAAAATCCTAAATCTCTCCAACAGTAATTGGTTATTAATATAAAGATTAATAATATTTATATATGAAATTAGTATAAAAACAATCATTTTCTCTCAATGGAATTAGGATGATGTACTATGGAAAGATGAGCCTTTGCCTTGGAGAGCCACAAACAATGCCATCTGAAAATGAAAAATAATCCGGGAACCTTGATTAGGGGAGAGCACAGAGACAGAAAAGTCCTCGCAGCAGCAGCAGAAACAATTGTGGGATATCAGCAATGTTGGGGAGGATATGAATTATCTTGGTCAGGGCCCATGATGAAGTTCAGTGCTGATTCTTCACTCAGGAATGTGCGAAAAGCAGCAGGGGTTACAATAAGCCTACTAGTCTCTCCTACAAAGTCTTTGGCCTGAACCATTATGTTACAAGACTAGACATCTTTAAAGACATCATACCATATTCACACCAACAAAACATTTATGGAAAATTATATAACACACTGCTTTGTTTTGTTTTTATTTTGAACTTGAACAGGATAAAAATCCCATATGTAGAATTATAAAAAAAGATTCTATATGAAATCATGAAATTTCCGTTTCATACCTGTTGTTTTATAAGAGTATATAATAAATTCTATACATTACTTTCAAAACTGTCCTGCTTGGGGCGGCAAGGTGGTGCAGTGAATACAGCACAGGCCCTGTAATCAGGAGGACCTGAGTTCAAAACCGGCCTCAGACACTTAACACACACAAAAAAACTAGTCGTGTGACCTTGGGCAAGTCATGTAACCCCAACTGCCCTATCTTCCCCCCTCCAAAAAGCAAAAAAAAAAAATTGTCCTGCTTTTCTATGCTTCCTTCTAAACTTCTATTCTCTTGGCTGCATTTTTAACAAATGTTTCAATGGCCTTCCTCAGGCAAAATGAATCCACACAGTAGCCATGTCCAAAAATGTCTGTCTTTTCTGACATCTTGAATCTACCACCTCTTTACCTATAGCACCTTTTAAATAGATTCACATGGTCTTTCATTGTTTCAGCTTTATTGCTATAATATTCTCTCCACCAGAAGTAGTGTTAATACAAGACATGCCATAGCTAGAAGGCTATCTTCCATCTGTTATCTTCCCATATTTAGATCAGATGATACACCCCACAATGGACTAACATGGAAAATATTACTGCCTCATCAGCTGATAAAGCAGGCCTGAATATCAAATGCATGAGATATTGATACCAAATGGTGATGGTATTTTGGATTCTATGGTTGTGGCAGCCTTATAACTCCATTTTCTTCTTCTTCTTAATAAATGATACTGAGGCTATAGTGAGAGCTTATCAACCAGATGGAGGACTAGGGACTTTTTCCAACCCTTATAACTTTTCCAACCTCTCCAAAGTAGGAATTATGCACTGGAGATAAAGCGATTTCAGGCTAGATTATGCAATGAAATCCTTCTAATCCAAAAAAACATTGGGAATAGGCAAAAAAGGATCATGTTCAGGGTGGGTACTTGACAATGCTTTTCCCTACTTGAATCTAGGCCACATCTCCTAGGTCACCTGTCTAGACTAGAATGAAAACCATTAACTATGGGTTTTAACTATCCCCACTATGACTGGAGAGGCACAGGATTACACCAACATTTGCTATGTTGGAGTGAAAACTGAGTTCATAAAATCTGCAAAGTCCCTTGAGTCTACCATAGCTGAGATCTACAATACTTGGTGGCTTAGAAGTTGAATTTCAAGGGTCAGAAACAAATGGCCACAAGGCAGGCTATGAGGATTGGTCAGAGTAGGAATGCATGGGGAAGAGGGAACTGTCAATATTCCCTTATCCATGGTAATAAGTAGAGCTAATCCACGGATGGCCCCCATGCCTAGATAGTGCCTAGCAGAGCTTCCCAAACTACTTGGCTCCCTTTTCAGATAGAAAAAAAAAATTACTCAGTGCTCTCCTGGAAATCTACTTTATTTAATCCTTTAATTTTTTTTAAATTTGCATCACCTGAGACTACTACCCCCCCCCCCAACCCCCCCCTGTCATTCCACCCCCCCCCCCCGGGGGGGGGGGGCAGTAGCACCCACTTTGAGAACCTGCGGTAGAGTATGGGTGACATGGTAGGAATGGACACAGTGCCTCTCAAAGTGAATACTGATCCCAGTGTCATATTGAACTACAAATGCATGACCAAAGTGAAGACACAACTGCCACTTCAGGAATGAAGGTAAGATTTGAGGCCCTCTATTCAAACTAAGATATTGCAGGTGAGCAAACTTTTGTTTTTTAATGAATGAAAAAAGTATTTATTAGCATTTACTTTATGCCAGGACCTGGCCTAGGCACTGGGGATACAAAAAGAAAGATAGTTCTTACCCTGAAGGAGACTTCTTTTTCCCTGACATAAGATAATTGATCCAATAAAAGAGAAATATTCTGTTCCAAGAAGATTCTGTGCTGTCTCAGGCCCTGGAGGGAGCTGGTATAGTCTACTATGGTCTCTTGCCCCTTCCAGAGCCAATAAATCAGAAGTGTGCCAACTTTCGATCAAAAACAGATGTGGGGGGGAGCAGCTAGGTGGCACAGTGAACAGAGCACCGGCCCTGGAGTCAGGAGGACCTGAGTTCAAATTTGGCCTCAGACACTTAATACTTACTAGCTGTGTGACCTTGGGCAAGTCACTTAACCCCAACTGCCCTCCAAAAAACGAAAAAAAAAAAACAGATATAGGACACATCCTAAAATACGCTGTTTTTACATTATCTAATCAAGACTGTCTCCCATGAGACCAGCCAGTAGCCTGTCCTATCAAGCATAATACAGTGAAATCCACACTAGTCCAGGTTATTGGAATCTCTCAAGGATAGCATTCCATGAATAATCTGGATTGGTCTAGAAACCATGAGATGCCCTCTATCCATCTGGTGAAAGGTCTGGAGTGTTTCTTATGCAACTGAGAGTGAGGGGATCTGATTTCCACACAATCCCTTCCGGAAATCATCCTTTTCCTTTTTGTGAGATTGATACCATACCCCATATTGCAGACTTTTCATAGGTCTGCTTCAATCTTTGATATACCATCCAATCTACCTTCATGTTAGAGAGTTAGAAAGGAATCACCTGCTACAATAGCCATGGATGGATGCAGAAAGTGAGGAGATAATTTGGTTTGAGCATAAAGGAATGAAGAGATTGGAACAAGCATTTATTTAGAGCCTACTATGTGCCAGGGACTGTCCTAAATGATTTACAAATATTTCATTTTACATATGAGGAAACTGAGGCAAATAGAGATTAAACTACTTGCCCAGGGTCACACAGCCAGTAAGTGTCTGAAGCTGGATAGTAATAATAATAGCTACCATTTTTAAAGAGGTTACTATGTGCTAGTCACTTTACTAAACACTTCATAATTACCATCTCACTCGATTCTCATAAGAACCCTGGGAGGTAGGTGCTATTATTGCCCCCTTTTTATAGATGAGGCAAACAGAGGTTATGACTTGACCAGCATCACACAGCTAGTAAGTGTCTGAGGCCAAATTTGAACTCAGGTTTTCCTGACTGTAAGTACAGTGCTCTACCTTCTGGACCACCTAACTATAGATAGCAAGCCGTAAAGTACCTTAGCATTAAGAGAAAAGGTCAAAGCTAAGATACAAAGGAAGCATTATATTTTACATGAGAACTATTATTCCCTGCAAGTTTTCCATAACTGAAAAACATCTGTTGGGTTTTTTTTTGTCACTTTGGGTTTGCCATACATAGTAACCCTGCCACTACCCAGTATGCCTCACCACTGAGCCATTCATCAGGATTCATGAGGACTGAGGGAAAGGAAAGGAGAAAAGATGCTTCTTATAGTAGTCACAGAGCAGGTTGGTGTGGAGGGAAGTAAATAGGAGCCAAATATCTCAGTATATGGGAGGCCTGTGTCCCACAAATAGGACAGCTGGCTCAAGTCCTTTCGTCCTAATGTGTGGGGTACATATGATCATAAAAAAGAGGTTCATAGATCTAGAGAGATCCCTCTCATTTCATGTACAAGAAGACCAAAGCACAAAGAGGACAGTGATTTGGCTAGGGTCACATAGCTAGTAAGTAATTGAAAGGGGGCCTTACTCTGGCCCTCATCTCTATCCCAAATTCAGTGCCCCGGCTATTATACCATACTCCCTACCACCTCAGGGAGCATATCCCTAGACCAGGAGAGCTGGGAGAGAACTCCTGGGAACCTAGCATTATGTCTTTATGAAGCTGTTATTACTGTTGTAATTATCATTATTATTTTAAAGTACTTTATGTTTTTTGTTCCTAGGGTTTTGATTACTTGCTTGTTTGTTTTGCTATTTTCATGCACATAAGACAAGCCCAGTAAAGGACGTCTTTTTCCTGTACAGAAACCCAACCTCCAAAGTGATTTCTACATTAACTCAGGATGTCATCCCATCACTGGAAATGTTTAAGCAGAGGTTTTGAGTGACCATCTGCCAGGACTCCTACATGGGGAGGGTGGTTTGACTAGATGACCTCAAGGGTCCCTTCCAGCTGTCAGATTGGATCATGCCCAAAAAAGGCTATTATTATCAGCAACAGAAGCCAGTCACCAGCTGCTCTTCCTTTTCCATTGAGAACAGAACAAGAGAGACTGGACTTAAATTGCCACAAAGGATGTAAGCTAGAGTTTAGGGGAAAGATGCAGACAGTGAGGTATGTTAAACACCAACAGAATACCGAGGGAAGCCTGTGGCAAGCACCTCTGAAAATAAAGACTCGATCCTGGTCTTTCTGGGAAGGACATTACTGCTTTGAAACTGGTAAACTAAATGAGTTCTGGGGAAACAGCTCTTCAATGTTATGACCTCCAAAAAAATGTGTTCAAAGGTACAAATAGCAGATCCAAAGAAACTGTCCTAACAGTAAACTTGTTTTAAAAAGAAAGTAAGGAAGGAGGGAGGGAGGGAGAGAGGAAGGAAGGAAGGGAAGAAGGAAGGAAGGAAAAAAAAGAAAGAAATATTTTTAAAGTGTGAATTAAGCAACTGAAAATTAAAGCATAGTAATATGCACCTAATTCTAAAGCCTGGGTCCAATCCAGTATTGTCATCTTTTCTCCATTGACCTTAAACAGGGTATAGAGAACTAGCCTCAAAAGCCTGGAAGATCTGGACTCAAGCCCCACCTCAGACATGAACTAGTTTTATGATCCTGGGCAAGTCACTCAAATGTTCAGTTCTCTAAGCAACTCTCTAAAACTATAATTTGCAGAAAAAGTGCTAACCTGCATTGATAGAGGGAGTTTCCTCACTCAGGAGTTCTCTATATTAATGAAATCACAGGCCCAATATTTATATCTATATCTATCCCTATCCCTATCCCTGTCCCTGTTCTTAGGCAACTAGGTGGTGCAGTAGATAGACCAGTGGACTTAGAATCAGGAAGACTCAGTCATGAGTTCAAATCTGGTCTCATACTTACTAGCTATGTGACACTGGGTAAGTCACTTAACCCTGTTAACCTCAGTTTCCTCATCTGTAAAATGAGCTGGAGAAGGAAATGGCAAACCACTCCAATATCTTTGCCAAGAAAAACCCAAATCAGGTCACAAAGAGTCTGAAGTGACTGAATAACAACAACAAAAAATTTAGAGCAGAGAGTTAACAGACCCTCTAGGCCAAGACCACTCATTTAACAGATGAGGAAACTAAGGCCCAAAAGTCACACAAATAGTAAATTTCTGAGGTTTGAACCCTAGTCCTCTGACTCCTAAACCAGTGTGCATACCAATATACCAAATCCCTTTCTCCTTTTACTTAGTACTTCACAACTCTAAGGGAGGGAAAGGAAACAAATGTTTCCTCCCCTCCCCCCTCAACTCTGTGTTCACCATTTAATTCAGTAAAAGTTGCACAGTAAAGCCAAAACCACTCTCAAGAGAGGAAGTTTGCTGGAGTTATTCAAATAAAGGAGGTCTACTAAATGATCTGTTCTTACATACTTGAAAAGAAAAAGGGGAGGGGAGGGTCCTTAATGAAATAAGCAGGAAAGGCAAAGACAAGCACCCAGCCATGATTTTAAGGGTGTGTTTCCTAGGCTTCCCTAAACTCCAGCAAACTTAGAACTAAGCAGATTATCTAAAGGCATCCTGATGGAAAGAAAAGGAAAATGATAGACAATATGAAACTCCTTGGGGCCAAATACTAATTTTAGCTAGAATCACATAAAGCAGAAGGTCTCTGAGACTCAGAAACAAAAACCAAGGATGGGAGGGAAAGGTTCCTGAGGTGAAAAGGAAGGCCTGGAGTAGGGAAGAGGGCAATGAAGGGAAGGGGAGGAGTACCTAAGCTTTATCCTGCCTGGTTCTCTTATGTACACAGTAGAGCTGTGAATTTTTTCACCTGGAAAAAATAGTTGGAGAGGAGGGGTGGCAGTGCCACCAAGGAGGGTACAGTCCTGCTCTCTCCAAGGAAGAAAGATACTGGCAGAAATATAGCCCTAGGAATGGTATATCCCAGTGGATAGCAGTGGCAGCTATCCCATATGGCCATATGGTGGTACAGGACTTCAAAAAAGCAGAGTCAAGGTACAAGAGATGGTTTTCACTGTGAAGAGAAAGTGCATCCCCTAGGAAGAAGTTTGCCACTTTTCCCCCAGGATGTCAGTAGCCTGGGCAAAGTCCAATTTACCCTTATGCCAGAAACAGCCTTGGCCCAAAGTATAATATACATTCATGAGCTGTGCTGTGGAAAAAACCCTCCCTTGGCTCTATTCCTACATTCTCTTCTATGAGAAGAAAAAAAGGATTCGAGATTAGGAGGGGCCTTAGAGAACAGCTAGCATGACCTTCTAGTTTGACAGATGAGGAAAAAATGTGCTGTGTGACCTTGGATGAATCATTTCATCATTATAGACTTTGGTTTCCTCATGTATAAAATGGGGGCATTAGAATAGAAGACTAGTAAATTTCCTTTCAACTCTTAAACTATGGTCTTATGTTAAATGATCTTCCAAAGATGGTCCCAAAGGAACAGCACCAGGGTTTAACGCAGGCCCTGGGACACTGAGTGGTGTTTCTGTCTACACTGACACAAGAATCATCATACAGGACCCTTGGGCTTAAGCTTTTCCTTGGGCATTTGCACAGTGCTACTGAGAGACATGAACAGAAGTACTCCATTAGCATGGTCCCAGGAGATTTATTCCATTCCTATGGTAGGAACACAAAGCCCATCCCACAGCACCCATGGTGATCCTCGCCACCGAGGGTTTGTGTGAAGCCTTTTCTCTGGCCTCTGGGCCCAGGGAATGATGCCTAGTAATCAATTTTACATGGAAGTAACATCAGATGCCTTAAAAAGTTAATAACTTCACCAGCTGCCGTATGAGGAAAAAGTGAGCAAGATACAGATTATGAAATGAACTGTACCTCCCACCTAAAGGGTAGGGACTGTATCATCCAGGCAATACTTACTTAGCACACTGTAAGACCTACCAGGGCCTACCTACTTACCTACCAGGATAAATCTGTGTGATCTCAGCTGTGGGAGTGGGATAGTGTATAGAATGGTTAGTCCCAGCCCAGGCTATGGACAAACATCTATTATGAGTCCTTAAGGGCTCAATTTCAGCAATCAGGTCAAAAACCTCAAAAGAGAGGCCTGCCTTAAAAGTAATTACTGTGAAAAAGACTAAGGCTTTTAGTTGACTGTGTACTCAATTCTCCATGTTGGATGCCTGCCAGGGACTCTGCTGCCAAAGGAGGTTAGAGATTTGTCCTTGAAATGCTGAAGTCAGAACTCATAATGTATTTTCCCATAGAAACAAAGTCATCAATAATGATTCTAGTACATTCTAGGTCAGGGATATCTTAACCTGGGGTTTATGGGTAGATCTCAGGGAATCTCTAAACTTAGATGAAAATAAATTACAACTATTTCAATATAATTGTTTTCCTTTCTAATCCTATTCATTTTATTTTATGCATTTAAAAATATTATTATGAAAAAAAAGGTCCACAGGTTTTACCAGACTTCCAAAGGGGTCCATGACACAAAAAAAGCTTAAGAAACCCTGTTTTAGGTTAAAAAGATATCTGGGATTGGCCTGGGAACCGCCTTTGATAATAAAGTTTCCATAGCCATATTAATTCCAAGTTATGAACCACTAGTTTACAAATAAACATGGAAACTCAATAAGTTCGTCCCTGAAGGATGGTGTGGCTTAGTGAACAAGTTCTTTTCATTGTGTCTGACTCTTTGTGACCCTATTTGGGATTTTCTTGGCAAAGATACTGGTTTGTTTGCCATTTTCTTCTCCACCTTATTTTACAGATGAGGAAATTGAGACAAGAGTTAAATGACTTGCCCAGATCACACAGCTAATAAGTGTCTTCATCCTGATTTGACCTCAGGTCTGGCATTCTATCTACTAAGCTACACCTAACTGTCCAGTGACCTGAATACTAGTCAGAAAATCAGGAACTGACTTTCTTTTGAGTCAGGAAGACTGACCTGCCTCTCACACATACTGGCCATGTGACAGTGGGTAAATCACTTAAACTCTCAGTGTCCCAAAGCTACTCTCTAAAACAGTTAAAGTTGAAGCTGTTCAACTGTTTTAGTCATGTCCAATTCTTCATGATTCCATTTGGAGTTTTCTTTGGCAAAGATACTAGAATGGCCTGCCATATCTTCCTCCGGATTACTTTACATAAGAGGAACTGAGGCTTTAGGGTTAAGTGACTTGCCCAGGCTTACCCATCTGAGACCGGATTTGAGCTCAGGAAGATAAGGCTTCCTGATTCTAAGCACAGTGTAATCCACTATACCACCCAGCTGCCCATAAACTGCAGAGCACTATGTTATTCTACATTGACAGAGGGAGTTTCCTCACTGGACTATCTCTGGATAACTTTCTAGTGACTTGGGAAAGCTGAAGTATTGCCCTTTCATGTGCCTTCCCTAGTGCCTTATACTCAGCAAAGAGTCTCAGGAAAGTCCATTAGGCATAGTTCTCAAACAATCTATAAATTGTCTTCTATGGTGATAGTTCTCATTGGTATTTCCCATTCATTGGATGAGAGTTTCAAGGGTATTGCCAATGAAATCAAAGGTCTGTTTGGGAATAAAATGATTTGGAGCCTACATATTAAAGTATTATTGGGGTAATACTGCCTCCAAAATAAACAAAATTTATTTGAGTTATTTATTACCCTAACCTAATCATATTCTTTTACCATGACACCTTGGAAAATCCATGGTCTTAGGGCTTGCAGTCATTAAAGGCAAATGGAGCATTTGACATGGAGATGAGTTATACTAAATTAACAGTGTCACCTATGGATGTCACCTATACTCAGTCTATGTCCCTGGTCTTCCTAACTTTCAAGGGCTAAGTTCTTTGGAGGAGCTGTGATAGAATGCACATAGAGACACCTCCACTACTTTTCACTTATTTATGGGGAAAATAGGAAATTGTCTCCTCCCATAAGGCTAAGTCACTTTGCCATAACACCTGTACATAGAGGCAACCTCCAAAGGGTCTCTGAGCCACATTTTCCAGGTCTTCTGGTGATAAACAATAAATGCCTGTTTGGCATAATGTTGTAAATTTGTTGCCTTGAATACCATAGGAAGGAAGGAAAGCATAACAATAACATTATGAAAGGTGGTCTGAAGTAGGAAGTAGATAGCTAACTTCAGAGGCAGTAAAATCTAGGTTCAAATTCTGCCTCTAACACATGCTATGTGATGCTACGCAAGTCACATAAATTCTTGGGGCCCCAGGTAACATGCTCTAGCACTATAAGTTGCAGAGTAGGTACTGATTTGCATTGGTACAAGGAGTTCCTCCTTGGAGCTCCTTAGACTGATGAAATCACAGGTCTGAGAAATATCTATTCATAAATCTGTATATGTGCACGTGTATGTGTATATATATATATAGTGTGTGTATATATGTGTGTCATATTTACATATGTATATTCAATATATAATCATTTACAGATGATATTAAAATGTTGGCAATGAGGTGACACAGTAGATAGAGAACCGGTCCTAGAGTCAGGAAGATCTGAGTTCAAATGTAACCTCAGAAGCTTAACTAGCTGTATGACTCTGGGCAAGTCACTTCACCCTATTGCCTCAGTTCCTCATTTACAAAATGAGCTGGAGAAGGAAATGGCAAACCACTCTGGTATCTCTGCCAATAAAACCCCAAATGGCATTGCAGAGGGTAGGAAATAATTGAAATGAATTAACAATAACAAAAGCAAAAGCAAAAATGTTGGTTCTCTCCTCTACTGCAGCCTACCTTCAAGTCATTTTACTAATTCATCAATTTCTCCAGCAGAGGGCATCCAACGACAGGAAAAAAAACTCCTTTTCTCTGCTAAAGGTATGATGAGAAAGGTTGAAAATGATGGCTAAAACAAGGTTTGAAGATTATGTGTAGATTTCAGTAACTCCTACAGAAAATTAATGCATTAGATTTAAATGTAACTTTCTCTTGAACATCTCTAGGGCATTCATCTGTCCTCATAATAGCTATGTTTTACAGAGAAATTGAGATTCAAAGAGGTTTTGAATGGGCTGGTGCAGGTTAAATTAGCCAGATAGCTGAAAGTAGAATTTATATCTTTAGATTCATCATTTGGAAATCAATCTAGTTAACAAGTGTTTTAAAAACTCCTTGAAATGCAGGCATTTTATTTTTTAAAAAAATATATACATATATGCATATATACACACATATACACACACACATATATATATACATGCACATGCATAAAAATGTACATATATATGCAAAAACATTAGCATCAGATAGGGACCTGGGGATTATTTCTATCTTCAGCTCCATAGTTTTGAAAACCACTGCAGTACTTACCTGATACTTCCTTGGTATGTGAAAATGACTCTAACTGATTTCTCAGCAGCTATGCCAGTGAAGTTTAAAATCTGGCAGATCAAAACAACACTTCAAGTATCAATATACTATGGTCTACTAAGGACCAAGCTAGAAAGGTGAGCCCCATATCGTAAGGGTTTTTATATTTTTGGATTTGTTTGTTTGGTCACAGAAGTTCATGAAACTGTCTACAAAAAAGATATATGAAAGGGAAATTTTTTTAACTGTCAGATGAGGAAATTATAGCACTTATTTTTGCTTTTCTGTTTTTCTTTGTCATAATGGAAGGTTCATTTGGGGGGAAGGGTATATTAGGAAATGATTGTGATATTAAAAAAAGGCATCAATACAACTTTTTCTTAACTTTCTGCTAACGTATGGAATAGACATGAATTGCAATGACTGAGGGAATACCCAAACAAATAGAAGCATATCTTTTGAAGCACTGAAGAAGTAAGGTTTTAAAAAATTTTAACACATACTATGGATAATCATTTTGTTTCCAGTCTTCTTGTACCTTACTTCCCCCCACATGTTTTATGATCCAGCAACATCAGCAGTCTTGATGTTCCTTGAATATGAACATCAACTCCTGATTTCGTTAATTCGATGGCTATTCCTATATCTAGGATACTTCCCATTTTCTTCTGTGTCCTGGTTTCCTTCAATATTCAGCTCAAAATCCATCTTCTGTAGGAGACTTTATCAGGTGTACAAACACACACACACACATACACACACACACACACTACTTCCTCTTTCCTCTAATATTACTTTCTACTTTCTATAGATTTTATATGTACATAGATATTTGAATGTTGTCCTCTCCCATTAGAATGTAAGCTCTTGGAACAATTGGTGGGCATAGGCCCACCAGGTTATCAAACTGTCCATATCCTTTAACTCAGCAACATCCTAGGTCTGCATCCCAAAGAGTTCAAAGGAAAAGGAAAAGGACCTATAAGTACTGAAATACTTATAGCAGGTCTTTTTGTGAAGGCAGAGAATTGGAAATTGAGGGGATAACTATCAATTAGGGAATAAATGAACAAGTGCAGTATATGATTGTGATGGAATATTATTGTAATATAATAAATGATGAGCTAAATGGTTTCAGAAAAAGCTAGGAAGACTTATAAGAATTGATACAAAGTGAAGCAAACAGAACCAGGAGAACATCGTACACAAAAGCAGTAATATTGTAATGATGATCAACTGTGCAGCTACTCTAATTGATACAATAATACAAGATAATTTCTAAGGACTCATGAAGAAAAATGCTATCTACTTCTAGAGAAAGAACTAATAAATTCTGAGAACAAATTGAAGCATTGCTTTACTTTATTTTTCTTTCCTTTTTTTTACAACATGGCTAATATGGAAATGTGTTTTATATGACTTCACATGTATAATAGATATCATATTGCTTGCCTTTTCAATTTGGGGGGGGGAGGGAAGGGAGAGAAGGATTGGAGGAGGGAGAGAATTTGAAACTCAACTTTTTTTAAATGAATGTTTAAAAAAGAAAAGAATGTAAGCTCCTAGAGTCTTTCTTTTTTTATCCCTAAGACTTAGGAAGGTGTCTGTCATAATAAGCATACAATCGACCCATTGATTTGAGGCTCAGCATATATCATATGAGTATGAATATAGGCTATCTTCAAATATGAGTTATACTCATTAAAATGAGATTTCTTGAAAAAGAAAAACATATAAACAGACATTAATGGGGAAAATCACTGATCATTGACTACATACAAATTTTATAAGATCTATATTGGGGTATGGCAGGATAAAACTTTATTTTTTACTTTATCAAATGCTTTATTAACTTCTAGTTTACATCATTCATTTCCGCAAGATTTTGAAGTACAAATTTTCTCCCCATTTTTTCCCTACCCACCACCCCAAAATATCAATCCCACTGGATATCCCCCCCTCCAATATGCTCTTTTCCACATCTTCCCCCATCCCCCCTCTGGTTTTCCAGCAGGGCATGGTGGATCTCTATGCCCCAATACCTGTATATCTTATTTCCCAGTTACATGTAAAATAATATTAATAATAGTATATATATATTAAACATTTGATTTTAAAATTTTGAATTCCAGATTCACTCCCTTCCTCCCTTGTCACCCACCCTTACTGGGAAGATAAGCAATTCAATATAGTTTGTATATATGTAGCTATGCAAAACATTTCCATAGTGGATATATTGTAAAAGACTGACTATATTTCCCTCCCTCCTATCCCACTTCCCACTTGCTCTATTCTCTACTTTGATCCTGCTCCTTTTCAAAAGTGGGTGCTTCCAACTTCCCTCCTTCCCAGTCTGCCCTCCCTTCCATCACAGGATAAAACTTTTTTTTTGGCTTTTGTTAGATATTTATTAAGTACCTACTATGTACCAGGCAGGGGCAGCTAGGTAGAACAGTGGAGAGAGTGCCAGGACTGGAGTCAAGAAGACTTAGGAGCCGAAATCTGGCCTCAGACATTTACTAGCTGTGGGACCCTGGGCAAGTCACTTAACCCAATTGACCTCAGTTTCTCATCTATAAAATGATCTAGAGGAGGAACCAGTACCAGTACCAAAGCACTCCAGTACCTTTACCAAGAAAACCCCAAATGGAATTCCAAAAGAGCCAGACACAACTGAAATGACTGAACAATAAAAATATACTAGGCACTATATTAAGCATTTTACAAATATTTTCTTATTTTGTCCTCACAATAATTCCAGGAGATAGACATTATTTTTGTCCCCACTTTACAAATAGAGAAGCTGAGGCAGACTTGCCCAGAGTCACACAGCTATTAAGTATCTGAGGCCAGATTTGAATTCAGGTCTTCCTGACTCCAAATCCACTGTACCACCTACCTGCCTCTAGAGTGAAGCCTAAATTCAGATCAATGCAGTATTTACTGAAATGAATCCTTTATAACTGTTCAGTTTCTTTGAACCAAAGGTACAGCTTGACCATATCATTCCCCTGCTCAGAAACTTTCAGTGACTCTATACTGTCTAGAGAATTAAGTCCAAAATCTTTACATGGGACTAGATTACCTTCATTCTGTAGTCTCAGGTTACCTGAATATCAGACTAAAGAGTTTGGTATTCTGTTCTATAGGTGGTAGAGAATCATTAAAGGAAACATTTTCATCTCCTCTACTTATGGTCTAACCATATTAGACTATATACCATTCCCTGAACCCACCTTGTATCTTTCTTTTTGCCTCCATAATTTTGTTCACATATTCTTCCCTTTACCTGGAATATCCTTCCATTTCTCCTCTAGACCAAGTCTTACCCATTATTCAAGGTCCCACTTAAATGTCTCTTCTGCCAAAGTGATCTCCACCAGTCAACAGAAACTTGTACCTTCTTCCTCTGGGTATCCATGACACTTTGTATTTTTCTTACAATAGGTATCACATTATCCCTTATATCTCTTTGTATGTGTGTCATCCCCTGCTAGATTATAAACTCCCTGTTGGCAGGCATAGCATCTCATTCATCCAGGTACACACCAAAACATCTAACATTGTACTCTGCACAAAGTAGGGGTTCAATAAGTATTAGGGCAGCTAGGTAACACAGTAAATAGAACATGGGTTCTTGAGTTAGGAAGGCTCATCTTCTTGATCTCAAATCTAACCTCAGTCCCTTACTGGCTTTGTGACCCTGAGCAAGTCACATAACTCTGTTGGCCTCAGTTTGCTCATCTGTAAAATGAGCTGAAGAAGGAAACGACAAACCATTCCAGTATCTTTGCCAAGAATACCCCAAATGGAGTTATGAAAAGTTGAACATGACTAAAAACCACTGAACAACAAAAAGTGTGAGCTGACTTGAATATTTAACTCCCTGAAGGGATTCAATTATCCATGTGCTTACTATTTATTGAGTTTATAATTGGTCATATCCATTATAAATGTCACTGAGTACATCTGAAGTATAAATTATGAATTTCCTAATAGCCCAACTGAAACTCAAAGAACAAAGAGATTGGTGCAGCTACAGAAGCAAAAATATAATGAGCTCTTTGCAACCCTTAGCCCCTTCATTAAGAGGATATACAAAGCATAAGAGAGCTGAAAATACACTGTCAGATCTTCTGATACTTCCCCTTTTTACCAACAGCCTTTTACTCTTCCTAAGCTGAGCTATTATCAGATAAATCATTCACATCTTGGGCCCCAACTTTGATACTAGAAATGTCAAGTCTCTAATGTAAAAAAAAAACTGAGTCACCACAGATGATTCATTGTTATTTTGCCTCAAAGTTTCCACTTTCCTTCTCCAAATGTATATACTGGAGATTTTTTATTTTGGCTTTGCATGTGCACACTATCTGCACATAAGATAAACAATAATAATAGCTCACATTTATATAGTGCCTTAAGGTCACATACAGTTCCTAAAACCATAGATCTAAGGTTGGAAGGGATCTCAGAGTTCACTTAATTCAACCTCCTGCGTCATTTTACAGTTGAAGAAAATGAAACCTAGGAAGGTTACTGGCAAGGTTTTTCCATGTTATCTTATTTGCACAAAAAACACTCTCACAGTCACTAACTGGACCTAACACCATCAGCACAGAACCATGAGACATCAATCTGCATAAGCTTACACCTGGACTAAAAATTGGGAAACTATCAGTAACAACTGTTCACTCCAGAACACTGAATGAATGAGTGGGTGGGTGGCTAGATGGATGGATGAATGGATGGGCATTGCTAAGTGCTTGATTTTTGCCAGGCACTGTACTAAGAGATGGGAATATACTTTTTCCACCCCTCTTTCAGTCATTTTTATCTGCTGCATCCAGAAAGTAAAGATTAGGCTTCACTCAAATCAAGGGCTCCATGAACTGAACCAGAGAGAGGGAAAGGAGTTTCCTTTCCCTGCTCCCTCTTTTGCCCTGGCTCCAGCTCTAAAAATGGGGAATGGCAGCACGGTTGTTGTTTGTCTTCCTCAGTTTGTGCCCAAGGTGAGCTTCATGGGACCCAGGAGTTTGAACCATGACAACCTTGGAGCCAGGTTTGCAGGCAGAATGGTGCAACCCAATAGCCTGGCAGGGAAGTCTTGAGAAGCCAGAGTATCTGGGACTTGAGCCTGAAGGGGAGTTTGGGACTTCGAAGCATGACTGTCCTCTATGGAAACCAAGCTGAACTATGAACCCTCCTGAGAGACTGAAGTAGTGCAAAGGGGGTGGGAGTTTAAATACAAAGAGAGACAGACCTTGTCTTCAAAAAGCTTACTTAGGGAAAAATAATACATATAGCAAGATTGGTAACCAGAAAAATGTGATTAAGATATAAGGAAGTAAATTGACATGCCCTTTACAGAAGCAACACTAGTGCTGATTTGTGCCAAGAACAGTGTTATTAGGACTACAATAGGCTACCCTGGAAGGTCCTGACTCCAACAAAACTGGCAGAGTCAATATCAAGAAGAGGGGAAGAAGCAAAACAGTCATTCCGAAATCTCTTCCCCAAAGCTAGTGCATAATGACATCTAGTTCACTCCTTCCAGTATTTCTGCAACAGAGCATCTTTGAATACAGCATCTAGGCTAATATTCTTTTTTGCTCTTTTTTTTTTTGGAGGGGGGAAGGTAGAGCAATTGGGGTTGATTTGCCCAAGGTCACACGGCTACTTTTTTGTTAAGTGTGTGAGACTGGATTTGAACTTAGGTCCTCCTGACTCCAGGGCCGGTACTCTATTTACTGTGTCACCTAGCCACCCCTAGGCTAATATTTTAATACACTGTTTTCATCATGCTATTCCCCTACTCAAAAACATTCAATGGCTATCTACTGCTTATAGAATAGATACCAGACTTCTTACCTGGTTTCAATGTCCTCCATGATCTGACCCAGACAACCTTATTTCTCCTAACACCAATTAACATTTATATAGCTTGTTAAAGTTTGTAAAGCACTTAACATTTGATCCTCACAACTTGTAAGGAAGGTACTAATTAATCATATAATTAATTGTATGAAAGCTGCTACAGTCAAACTATTCTACTCAGCATCCCTCCAAACACACATCATGCTTTTCCTACCTGTGAACCTTTGCTCACAGAGTTCCTACAGTTTTGTGCTTCCATTTGTTCTGATTATCCTAACCCTATTCATTTTTCAAGGCCCAGCTCAGATTGTATCTACTCTGCCAATCTTTTACTGGCATCCCAAATAAAAATGACCTCCTTCTCTTGAGCTCCTGCAGCATTTGACACATTTTTTGATAGTACTTTATACCTCTCTTGTGTTTTATGTTCTTTCTCACTTACTTGATTCCCAACATAATTCCCTATTATTGAACTGACTATAAGCTCCCCAAGACCAGCAGCAAGACAAAAGTCAAAACAAATGGCGATGGCCCAGGATACAGTGTATGACCTTGGCAATTTTGATGTCTGATCAAGATCAGCCACCTTCATGGTCATTGGAACAAATTGTTCTCATCCACCCATTCTCCCAGGAAGTCTTCACGTGCCTGAGGTAGACACCCACCCTAACTCACCAATGGGTTTGAGGTCCATCAGTTACCTCCCAGTTAGTTACCTCAACAACACCATATATGCCATATCTTCCCAACTAGATAATAATGAGACTAAACTGTAGAGACTGTGAATTTGCATTTATTCTTTCTCCTCTTATGTCTTGTATTTGTGCCTTGTAAGTAAGATAATAGATCTAGAACTAGAAGGGACCTGAGAATACCCTCAAATCCAATCCCCTTATTGTACAGATGAGGAAGCCAAGTCCTACAGAAGGTAAGTGACTTGCCCAAGGTCACATAGGAAGAACTCATCAGAGCCAAGATTTTAATTCAGATCTTCTGACTCCAAAATCAGTGTTCTTTTCATCATACCATAGGCCACTGAATAAAAATATTTTGATTAATTGGTGATTATAGCACTCCCAAACTTCATGGTTTAAATCCAGGTACAATAAGACAGGTAAGTGTTCTTAACCTGGGTCTACAAATTGTAAATAGATTTCAGGGAGTTCATGAACTTGGATGGGAGAAAAATTATATCTTTATTTTCACTAACTGCTGACTCCTTTCATTATGAATTTTTTGTAAAAGATTATTTTGAGAAGAGGTCTAGAGGCTTCCCCACACTGCCAAAGGGGTCTATAACACACACAAAAATGGTTTAGAACACTCACGTAAGGCCTACCAGCACGTTTTAGTGCAGGGGTGCTAACGCTCACTGCAGGGTCTCCACTGAAATAAACCCAAGCCCTTTCACCTTTGCTAAGCAGTAGATGTGAGTAACAGACTACATCTTGATGATAAAAAGAAATCAAAACACTCTAGATGGCAGTGAAGATCTTTTAAAACAGTATTTTTGAATCACTAGAGTAGAAAGACAGAAATAAGTGAGGACTAGAAAGGAGAGGATTATCAAAGAATATTTTCCTGTACAATGAGGGGTAACATCTCACTGATGGCTTGCACTGTATATCCTGCTCTCACTGGGATTCTATTTTGTAGATAACTCCATGCTCTCAGGATCAAAAGGTTTAGAGCAGCAAGGGGCCTCAGAGGTCATCTAATCCAACCCCTTCATTTAACTGGTAAGTCCCAGAGAGGAAAGCAACCTGCCCAAGGTTCACTGGGGAGTGAGGAACGGTAGCGGGATAAAAAATAAAGAGCTTTTTCCATTACAACACACAGCCCATAAAGGAACTGATCGCTCCTTGATGATACAGCCCCTTTCAACTGAAAGATATTTTTATCTAAAAGATAATCCAATAGAGCCACACCCAAGGCAAGGAAGTCCCTGAAGGAAATCAAGCATTTATCCACTTGTTTGTGGGATAAATAGCTTATGATTTTTAAAACTTTCCCAGACGGATGTCATGGAAATTAGCTTTTGTAAGGGCATTCTCTCTGATTCTTTGTCCTAAGCTTAGTTTTTGGTTTGAATTTTGCCTAGTAGATGGGTGGGTATACTAGGCTGCAATCATTATAGTGCAGCCAACAGGAGAGAGCAAAAACCAGCAGGATGCCAGATATCCTTGGCAGCAGGCACAAACTTAGCAACAGCACATGAGACTAATGTTCAAGGCTATAAGCTCAACAAGTTGAGCAGTTATAAAAGGCTTGAAGGTCTTAAGACTGAAGGATTCCAAAGAACTTCCCAGAATCCATAGTGGTGTGGGATGTCTTGGTTATTCAACTAAAGATTGAGAAAGGGCCAGATTTATGATTTCACTGATATAGGGAACTCCCTCCCTCTACCAGTGCAGGTGGACACCTTCTCTACTTCTTATAGTCTTAGGGAGTTGCCTCAGGACTCCTTTACACTTTAAAATTTATCAAAGACCCCAAAGAGCTTTTGCTTAAGTGGGTTATGTATGATCCAGAGATGTGCTAGAGTCAGATCATCAGCTCTGTCCCATTATTAAATTTTCAGTGTGAATATTTACATCTCAGAAATCCACAGATGTTACAGATCAGGGTTTGATTTATTAGTTAAACTTAGAAGCATATTCTGAACACCTTTTCCCCCCAGAGAGCTAGTTGTTAAACCAGCACACCCCTGAATATCTAGTGTTATCTAATACTATCATGTCATATATCATCCCATATTAAACATTAAAATTGAGATTATTTTAAATGTGTATATAAATTAATTTAAATAATAAATTCAAGTACACAATATAAATGATGAGCTATTAATATTAACTATCTTTTCCAAAACAAAAAATCTTAGTGAAAAGAAGTGGTATGTTTTACATTTTTTGCAAAACTCTTTAATGCTTCTCTTAATAGAAGACAGCTGAAATCTCTTATTTGCTTTTGTCTTCCACATGTTGTATTATGTTGTTTTGGTTGAAGTGTATAAAGAAAATCTTGTCTCACACAGATACTTAGTTGGAAAAGGGATGAATGTTTTAATAGGCAAATAATGATTTAATATTCTTATGAAAATAGTTTTGATCTCTAGGGCCTTCTTACTGGTCTTAGGGTGGACCACACTTTGAGAACCATAGGCAGGGAGGGGTGGAGTGATTTGCCCAGGGTCACAAAGCCAGTATGTGTCAGAATTAGGACTTGAATCTCAATCTTCTGGTTCCAAAGAACTTTTGAGTTATCAGAGACGTCTAAGTCCCTATTATAAGAACATTTACAAACACATGCCAGTTAGATCTTATAAACTTGTAAAGTTTGTGAAAGATCAGTGATAAGACTTGAGAGTTAATTATTCTGTGCCACTGGTCCACATAGACATGATGGGAAAAAAAAAGCAAAAGAGAAGAAACTAAATTCAGAGAGACATTTTTCCAGCTTCCTGTTTTTTCCTTCTCCAATAGGCATGAATTCTTCCTTTCTTTGGAAAAAAATAACACTATGACTCAGAAACCAGTAACCTCTATACATTATCACTATAGGTTAATGTTGTTTTCATAATTTAAAATTATTTATCTCATCAAATCAATGGCACACCCTTACATCAGCAGGATTCATGAATTACTATAATGCAACCTGAACTGAGTCACAAAAAAACTTGAATTTTTTAAAGACTTTTTAAAGTTACAGCCATCATAAAGTGCTAAATAAAAACACAGAAGTCTTATTTTCTAACTTTCTCCATGCCAAATTTCTCAAATCCGTAAGTGTCAAGGAAACAAACTCATTATCACTAGGCACGTTCTGCTAAGCTGTGTGACCACGTATGACATTATTTTTAAACATTCTAAGTAAAAATAAGATGTGAATAGATGGTGAATTTCACATTTCTTAGAAAATGATTTATACTCACAGGTTTTCTAGTTGAAGGAACTTGAACAGAGTGGTAAAATTCTGGCTGAACTCGGCTGCTTTTCTTGAGTTTTCTTTTTCTCACTGCAGTTTCTTGTTCGCTTTGATGGTGTACTTCTGCTAAAGGCTCAGTTTCTTCTAGGCGGGCTGCTACCCTTCTTCTGGTATGGCGAGGACTTGCTCTAAATCCCTATAAGCCCCAAAATAAAAAACCCACATGTGTATTATTAATGTGAAAATTACCAGAGAATACTTATACAAAAAGACATAGAAAGGATCACAAAGTGCTTAGCCAGCAGGTTTCTATTTCCAAAGTAGCCATCTAAGAAGCACAATGGATGAGTGCTAGATTTGGAATCAGAAAGGTATGAATTCAAATATCACCTCAGATATTTACTAGATGTGTATCCCTTGTATTAAATCCCTTACCCTTATCTATAAGATGGGGATGATAGTAATGGTTCCAACCTTACAGCTTTGTTGTGAGGATCCAATGAGAAAATATTATATAAAGTGCTATGCAAAACTTAAAGTGATTATATTAAAAGCAGGTTTAATGTACAAGATGCCCTTGTTTCTCAGAAGTAGTCACACTGGATACCATCTTGTTGAGTTGTTTTTCAGTCATGTCTGACTCTCCATGACCCCACTTAGGGTTTTCTTGGCAAAGATTGAGTATAGTCTGCCATTTCCTTATCCAGCTCATTTTAAAGCTGAGGAAACCAAGGCAAACAAGGTTAAGTAGTCTAGTAAGTGTCTGAGACCAGATTTGAACCAAATTTCCCATAATTTATCTAGAAGGGCCCAGAAGGCCTCTTGGCTTTTCTTCCCTTTGATGGTGCCAATTCAGCCCCATAAATTAATTTACATTAAGGTGTCAAAGGCTGACAAAATATCTGGGTGGTTTCTTAGAACTTTTTTTACTCAAGTATTTTCAAGTTTTTTACATTGTATTTCTTAAAACAGATGATACCAACAGGAGCCAAAGATGAATGCCCAATCTAACGTGTATTATCTTCTTTAAGACAACAAATATGTGGCAAAACATATAACATCCATAATGCTTTACAATAAACATTATTTTGGCTAGAGTCATTGTAGCAACTTCTTGATAAGAATCATTCTTCATAAATTTTCTGGTATACATTCTTTAGAGAAAAGTATTAAAACTCCACTTCTTGTTCATTTTAGCAAATCAGCATAGTTTCTCTACTAAATTATAAAGAGTTAAATTTCAAAAACCAAGTTATTTTCCAATAATATTTTTTTCCATTTAGCACTATAGTTTGTTACCCATTATGAGATAGACAATAACCTCCTAAAGGAGAACCTGGAAAACCTAGTCATTCTGTCAGAACAGGACCAGCAGTACATTGAGCCAAAATACCTTTCCCCTGAGTTTGAATATCAACTGTCCTCCCTTTCCCTAAGAGACTTTCCTCCCCAGTTCCTAGACCTGGACACCTTGCTCCCTTCCCCCAATGCCTGGTCCTGGTAGACTCATATATGAACCCTATAAAAACTGACCAGCCTTTACTGTTTGGGGAGAGGGTATCCAATTTCACCGTGAGGGTCAGCAGACCTGACCTGCTTCAGTCACTCTTCTTGATAATCCTTCATTTTGTATCTGACTCAATAAAGTTGGCCTGCTTTACTATTGTTGTGATCTTCTGTTTCTTTATACTAGGTTTTTTAGTCTGTGTTAAGATACCTACGAGGCTAAATATAATGTCACCTTATTCTGAGACTGTCCATATACTCAATTTACTTGAATGTTCATTATAAGTAAAGTATTCACTATGTATAGCAGGGATTCTTAACTTTTTGGTGTCCTGGATCCCATTAGCTCTCTGGTGAAGTCAACAAATCTTTTCATAAAATAATGTTTTTAAATGCATAAAATAAAGTATATAGAATTGCAAAAGAAACCAATTATATTGAAATATAGTCATGATATTTTTAAAAGTTCAGAAACCCCAAATTTAAAACCTCTAGTGTATAAAAATTTGTATTTTAGGGAGTGGCTAGGTGGCACAGTGAGTAGAGCGCCAGCCCTGGAGTCAGGAGGACCTGAGTTCAGATCTGGCCTCAGACACTTAACACACACACACACACACACACACACACACACACACACACACACACACACACAAACTAACTGTGTGACCTTGGGCAAGTTACTTAACCCTAATTGCCTGCCATAAAGCAAAAAAAAAATTATATTTTGTAGGTATTATTTCTATCTGCAAAGAAAAGTTACAAGGTCTTAATTTGTTTCTATTTTTTATTGCAATGTTAGACATATGCAATAACATAATTAGGATACATCATTATTGTAGGTTAAAGGTTGTATATGGTAAGATATGTTGTAATGACTGTATATTTTTACTGAATAACATATTCTCTACTTCAAAGTAAGCATGAATAAAATTAAATTTAATTTAAAAAAATTTAAGGCTGAGAAAGCTTAATTTTTTACTTCTCCTAGGGTTTCTTGGTATTTTAACTGGTGTTTTAAGCCAAAGGAATATATCAACAAATGGCATGTCAGACACAAGAGACTGAATGTAAGAGATGGAAATGAGGAGCTTACATTCAGAGAACAACTGAAATCACAACATACAGGCTACTGTCTATTTTTTCCACTCACAAGGCTGAGTCTAAACCAAATATTTGCAAAAATGGCCTAAAAATAATTTATTACTTTAGATAAGAAATGGTTTACAATTCCATTCCTATCCCTCTTTATTTTGGAGTATGCAGAAACTCCTGCATTTGATAAAGACTTACTGGCTACACTGGCACTTGGAGGCCAGACCAGGGGAGTGTAAATACTGGAGGGTTTCACCTAAACTTAATAGGGTTCAAACACTGATTAATAAGGGACTATGTTTGTGTCTAGAGTCTGAGGATCAGCAACGCTGAATTCAAAGCTCTTCACTGCGGGGCACAAGGGAATGAATTTTTTGGCCACCACAGCTCTCAAAAACCATCTCCTAAGTTAAAGAGGAGTTATGATCTGTGTCATTCAAGGGAACACCGACTTTGATGAAATTACAGGCTTTGAAGGTCTGAAGAGACTCTAACACCAGTTCATAAAGACCAAAGCAAAACAGAAGGGACTATCCAGTCAGTTGCTATGGCAACTCAACAAAGCCCAGTATGATACTTGTATGAAAACCTTATAGCAGTCTTCACCTCACCAAAATGACTGTCAACTTTTGATATGAAAAGACTACCACAGGCTTAGGGAAATTAAATTGAAGTTCAATGGTTCTTTTCTTTACACATATATAATGTTTTATCAGTAGTAGAAGTAAGAAATATTTTAAATTCACTAGTAGGTTTTATTAGGGGTGGGAGTAGGATAGACAGGTATGGTTCTTTTTTTATGAATAAAAAAAAAAAACACCAGTAAGTGTATAGACTGAGAATTAGAAATAAAAGAAGCTTCCCTCAGCACGATGAAAGTTTGAAAAATTGCTGGCTAAAATAAAATTTGCTGCAATGGCAATAGGAAAAAAATCCAAGGACAGAAACAAGCACTTATATTTCATCCATTTTTTTTTAAAGATTGAATGTCCTTTCACAAAATGACTAAAATGGACATATATTTTGCATGTTTGTGCATCTATAACTTATATCAATTTACTTACAATTATCAGGGAGGGAGAAGAAGAAGGAGGGAGAGAGAGAATTTGGAACTCAAAAATTTTTTAAATGAATGTTCATAATTGTTTTGTTTTGCTTTTGTTTGGAGGGGAGAAGGTAGGGCACTTGGGGTTAAGTGACTTGCTCAAGGTCACATGACTAGTTTTGTGTGTGTGTGTGTGTGTGTGTGTGTGTGTGTGTGTGTGTGTATGTGTTAAATGTCTGAGGCCAGATGTGAACTCAGGTCCTCCTGATTCCAGGGCAGGTGCTCTATTCATAGTGCCACCTAGCCACCCCATAATTGTTTTTACATGTAATTGGAAAAAATTAAATAATATGAAAAAGATTTTAAAATGCTTCAATATATTAAAATATTAAATTTTATTAGCAAACAACCAATACATGTTAGAATACTTTGTAATCAGGTTTCCTTTTTTCCTCAAAAGTTATAAGCAGATAGATATATAGTGTAGACCCTTCCCCCCAAACATATGGAACCCCCAGGACCCAAGAAAGTCCTAAAACCTAAATGGCCAATCAGGAGAAGCATTGTGGCCCACTCTCAGTTTAATCTACCATAAAGCTTTGCAAAGCTCTGGCATAACAGACATTCTTTGCTCTCTGAATGAGCTCAAAATGCTCCTTCCTGTGTTAACACTATAAGGCCAGATGAAGCTGATTAGGAGTACTCTTTTATTTATGACACAAGGTGCCCTAACCCACACACTGTCTTGAATAATGGGACTTTCCTTATCTTGGTATTTTATGGACATACGCTACGTAGGGGAAACACAGGTATCATAGGATTATAATTTTAATTGACACTTGGACATTCTCCTATCTTATTGTATTTACAACCTATTCATTTAAGAAATTCCTTTCTCATATCATGGTTAACCATATAGAGACTAGAATTCTGACTGACATAGGCATTCTGAACCAGTAAGGGAAGGAGGGGTGAGAGAGAATTAATCTGAAGATATAAGGTCTGTTTTGTCTATCCATCCTTGAGTTCAGTGTCTTACAATGAGCTCCCATGCATATCTCTATATGCATGTTCCACAAGCTTTGAGAGAAATAAACACTCATATTCAGCCTAATTTTGTTTGTCTTTCTAAGAATGAACTTAGTAATGGTTGACAGCAGATATAGATATGGAGGGGTGGCCAGGTGGCTCAGTGAGTAAGAGCACCGGTCCTAGTGTCGGGATGACCTGGGGATCGAATCTGGGCTCAGATACCTAGCACCACACCCAGAAATAACTGGCCATGTAACCTTGAGCAAGTTTCTTAACCTCAATTGCATAAAAAATAAAAAGATATAGATATGGATATGGATAAAGATATAGATACAGATATTGGAAAGAGCAATTCTCTAGTTCTTTTTAAAACTCAGCTCAAGCAATATTTTCTGTAGAAAACCCTTCATGAGCCCCAAAGCTGCTAAAGCCTCTCCAAAACAAACAAATCACCTTATATTTTTTCTGCATATATTCTGTATCTACATGTACACATCTCCCTTGATAGTAAACTCCTTGAGAATAGGGTTTTGTTTTCACTACTTGAGAAAAAGGTATTTGTTTTTTTTTTATCTTTATAGTCCCAAGGACTAGCCCAGTAGTAATAAACACACAATAGGTGTTTAATAAATGCAGACTGGGGGGGTGGAGTCAAGATGGCGGAGTAGAAGCAGGACCTCCCCGCTGCTCCGGCTTCCACCTTCCCCAATCCACATAAAAGGGGACTCTGAACAAACTTTGGAGGTGCAGAACCCACAAAATGACACAGAGAAGCTAACCTCCCACTGAGGATAGCCTGGCAGGCTGGCAGGAATCGGCCAGTGCAGCACTCTGGGAGCTGAACCCAGCCCCACCAAGGCTTTAGCCCCAGGGCGGGCCTGACCAACCACTGGCCGGAGGGACTCCAGATCAGCAGCAGCTGTGGCTATTTCCAGATTTATCAACACGTAGATGCAAAGGACAAAGTGAGAGGTCAATGCAGTCTGGATTTTGGGACCCAGTAAGTGGGAGTGCGTGGCTTTTGCCCCCGGGGTGAGAAGCCTATGAGACTCTGGCACAGCCAGCCAGCTCAATGTGGCAGCTTCAGCTCCTGGACTGCAGAGTGTAGGGGGACCAAGCACCAGTCTGAGGGGTAATCGCTCTTGCTTTAACCTGCTTGGATCTGGATTGCAGTCTAGCGTAGAGGTCCTGGGGGGTGTGTCCAGCTTGCCAGAGTGTGTGGAGACCTCAGAAAGGGAACCCATCTAATACCTCTGGCAGCTGAGAAAACCCCAGCATTTGGGATGAAAGCTCCCCTGTCTGGTGGCAGAGTCCTACTGTGGCAAAAAGCCCAGGGGTCAAGTGACTGAGGGGCGACATGACCAGGCAAAAGAAACAAAGCAAACAGAAGATTCCAACATTAGACTCCTCTTTGGGGGACAAAAAGGATCAAAGCATGGAATGGGAGGAAGGCACTGAAGTCAGAACTCCTGCACCAAAAGCTTCAAAGGAAAATATGAGCTGGTTACAGGCCATAGAGGACCTTAAGAAGCAGATAAGAGAAGTGGAGGAAAAATTGGAAAGAGAAATGAGAACAATGCAAGAAAATTATGAAATGAGAGTCAACAGCCTGCCCGAGGAAAAAACTACTTTAAAAAATAGACTCACTCAAATGGCAAAAGAGGCTCAAAAAGGCAATGAGTAGAAGAATGCTTTAAAAAGCCAAATTTGCCAGATGGAAAAAGAATTTCAAAAGCTCAATGAGGAGAATCATTGCTTCAGAATTAGATTGGAGCAAATGGAAGCTAATGACTTCATGAGAAATCAACATGCTGTTAAACAGATCCAAACAAATGAAAGAATAGAAGGCAATGTGAAATATCTCATGGGAAAAACCACTGACCTGGAAAATAGATCCACTAGAGATAATTTAAAAATTATTGGACTACGTGAAAGCCATGATCAAAGTAAGAACCTAGAAATCATCCTCCAGGAAGTTCTTAAAGAAAACTGCCCTGATGTTTTAGAACCAGAGGGCAAAATAGAGGTGGAAAGAATCCACCGATCACCTGCTGAAAAAGATCCCAAAAAGAAAACTCCTAGGAATATTATAGCCAGGTTCCAGAATTCCCAGATTAAGGAGAGAATATTACAAGCAACCAGTGTGGAAACACAATCAGGATAACCCAGGATCTGGCAGCTTCTACACTGAGGGATCGAAGGGCTTGGAATATGATATTCCAGAGGTCAAAGGAGCTGGAATTAAAACTAAGAGTCACCTACCCAGCAAAACTGAGTATCATGTTTCAGGGGAAAATATGGTCATTCAGTGGAATAGAGGACTTTCAAGCATTCTTGCTGAAAAAACCAGAGTTGAGTAGAAAATTTGACATTCAGATACAAGAAGCATGAGAAGGTAAACAGGGAAAAGAAATCATAAGGAACTTATCAAAGTTGAACTATTAACATTCCTACATGGAAAAACAATCATTGTAACTTATGAAACTTTTCTCAGTAGTTGAAGAGAATAGAAATATATATATATATATACATATATATAAAATATCTATATGTGAGGGTATATGGGCTTATGAATACATTTGTGAATGTTTATATATGTTTACAGGTATACATAGATAGAGGGCACAGGACCAATTTAACAGGAAGGGATGATACTTAAAAGGTGAAATTAAGAGGTGAAAAAGGAATATAATGAGAGGAGATGGGGAGAGACAGAATGCGGTAAACTATCTCATATAGAAGAAGCAAGGGAAAATGGTTGCAATGGAGGGGAAGAATAGGAAGGCAGAGGGGAATGGGTCAACCTTGTTCCCATTGAATTTAGCTTGTGGAGGGAATGAAATACACACTAAATAGGGTATCTCACCCTCCAGGAGAGTAGGGTGGAAGGGGAGGAGAGGGAGGATGATGGAGGGGAGGGAAGTTGGGAGCACCTACTTTTGAAAAGGGACGGGATCAAAGCAGAGAATGGAGCAGGTGGGAGGTGGGATGAGAGGGAGGAAAATATAGTCAATCTTTTACAATATATCTGCTATGTTATTGTTTTGTATTAGCCACACATGTACAAACTATTCTGAACTGCTTGGCTTCCCAGTAAGGGTGGGTGACAAGGGAGGAGGGGAATGAATCTGGAATTCAGAGTTTTAAAATCAAATATTCAAATATATATATATACTATTTTTAATACTATTTTACATGTAATTGGGAAATAAGATATACAGGCACTGGGGCATAGAGATCCACTGGAAATGTCAAAAGGGGTATGGGAGAGAATGCGGGGGAGAGCAGATTGGAGGAGGGGATATCCTGTGGGACTGCTATTTTCAGGCAGTGGGTAGGGGAAAAATGGGGAGAAAATTTGTAACTCAAAATCTGGTGGAAATGAATGATGTAAATCAGAAGTTAATAAAGCATTTGGAATAAAAAACAAATACAGACTGATTAAATTTGGAGTCACAGAACTTGGGTTCAAATCCTGGTTCTCTTACTAACCTACTACCACAGGTATAACCTAGAGATAAGGCAATTCCTTTCAAAGGTTCTCCATATGCAAAAGATCAAGCCTAAACCAGTTTTTTGTCTTTTTTATGTCATGGGGCCCCTGACAGTCTGGTGAATTCTATGGATCCCTTCTCAGAATAATACTTTTCAATGCACAAAAGAGGTAGAATTACAAAGGAAACCAAGAGAGGTAGATAGATAATTTCTATATAAATATATGCCTATGCACATAGGTGATTCAGGTACAATTTCTATATAAATATATGCCTATGCACATAGGTGATTCAGGTACTAAGTGTCTGTAGTGGCAACCATACTGGCACACCTAGGATGGCTACTAGCACAGGTTCTTAGATCTGCTTTACTAGGAAAGATCTTTTTAAATTACATTCACTAGTTCAGTGGAAAAGTCAGCACCCTGAACTTCAGAGAAAATCCAAACAAAGAAAATAGAGAAAATACAAGCAGAGAAATAAAGAACAAAAAACAAGGTTCTGACTGCCAGAATCAACTATACAGTTTACATACATCCCTAGATCAAGAGAGCCTTTACATTTGAGGAGGTGGGGAGCTCTGAACATATGGCTACGCAGAATCTCAATCAGGGAAACACAAAAACCTTCTCATAAGTGAGCCCCCAAACCAAAATACCAACTCAGAGTATATATACATATACAGTTCTCAGAGTCAGAAGGTATCACAACCCTTATGACTCAGTGCCTAATTTGAAATTAGCAAAAGGTGTGAAAGTATTCCTACAAGCAAGTTTCCCTTAATGGGCTCCAGTGAGGCCTACTAGTGGACAGGGAAGATCTTAAATCCCATTAACATTCCAGTGTCAAAGGCAGAATTTGAACCTAGGGCCTCTGACTACAAAGTCAGTGCTCATTTCATTAACTTAATTTAAGTAATAAATAAATTGCTTCATTTCATATTGGTGTAAGATGAGCAAAATCTCAATAAGACTAGAAATAAACAATATGTATAATTTGCATTTAGTAAAAATTCAATTTGGACAGCTAGGTGGTGCTGTGGATAGAGCACTGGGTTTAGATCATCAATTCAAATCCAGCTTCAGACCCTCACTAGCTATGTGACTCTGGGTAAGTCATTTAACCCATTTTGCCACAGTTTCTCATTTGTAAAATGAGATGCAGATGGAAATGCAAACCACTCCAATTTCTTTGTTAAGAAAACTCCAAAATGGGGTCACAAGGAGTCAAACAGGATGAAATAATTGAACAACAGCAAATCCAATTTAATAATAATCATAATGTCATCAGTTAGCTCTCCTATTAAATGTTTCAAGGAATCTCACATGATTCTGATAGGCACAGTGAAGACATCTTGTAAATAGAGAGTCTCTAAGGTATTATTCTGATCTATTGAATAAAATCCTCTTATTTTAATAGACAACAAACAATAAATAAGCACGATGAAGTCTTATTTTTCTGCTCCTTATAGTCAATTGTGTGACTGTGGAGAGATAGGTCCCTAGAGAATATGGTTTGTGAACACCTGCCTATACCCTTTTCATACCTTCATACCCTTGTGTGTGTGTGTTTATGTGTAAATTGTTCTCAAATTTTGTAGAAATGAGAACACAGACAAAAGGATCAGTGGTTATTGATAATAACTAAGTTGTGTATGAACTGATCCAAAGTGAAGTGAGCAGAAACTAGAGAGCTGATAGACTCAGAGTATAGCCTAAAGTATATGTGTATGTGTGTGTGTGTGTGTATGTATTGGCTTTTGCTTTTTGGAGGGGGGAAGGCAGGGAATTGGGGTTAAATGACTTGCCCAAGGTCACATGGCTAGTAAGTGTTAAGTGTCGGATTTGAACTCAGGTCCTCCTGACTCCAGGGCCAGTGCTCTATTCAATGAGCCACCTAGCCACCCTGAAGTATATTGTTTTAAGTTAATTTATTTATTTTTAGTTTTCAACATTTACTTCCAAATGTTTTACATTTTCTTCCCCTCCCTCCCTTCCCCCCTCTCTAAGACAGCATGTAATCTGATATAGACTCTATATATACATTCCTATTAAACATATTTTCACATTAGTCATCTTGTATAGAAGATTTAGAATAAATGGGAGGAACCATGAGAAAGAAAAAAACAAAACAAAGCAAAACAAGAAAATAGTCTGCTTCAATCTGCATTCAGACTCCATAGTTCTTTCTTTGGATGTGGATGGCATTTTCCATCATGAGTCCTTTGGAATTGTTTTAGGTCTTTGCATTGCTGAGAAGGGCTAAGTCTATCAAAGTCAGTCTTTGCACACTGTGGCTGTTACTGTGTACAATGTATATTTTCTTTTTTTTTATTTTTTGAGGGGGAACATCACTAAAAACAGTTAACATTTATATAGCACTTAATATGTGCCAAGCATTGTACTGTTTTATGGTTATTATCTCATTTGATCCTGATTAACAATGCTGGGAAATGGGTGCTATTAATACCCCCATTTTCTGCATGAGGAAACTGAGACAAATAGAGGTTAAATGACTCATTCAGGGTCACAGAGTCAATAAATATATAAGGCTAAATTAGAATTCTGGTCTTTCTGATTCTGGGTCCAAACTCTATCCACATGGTCACCTCACCATGACTAATGCAGGGAATTTGTTTTACAAATGACTATACGTATTTGTAATTAGTTTTGTTTTTGTTGTCCTATATTGAAAATATATTGTCTTATATTGAAAATAAAAATGAATTTTGAAAAAAAAAATTTAAAAGATAATAAATAATTAAATTACTCCAACATATAAGGGAGAGGAACAATCAAAACTATGAGGTTTTTTTCCCCCAAGTATGTGGAAGTCTCCTACCTTCCCAAGAAATAAAAATCAATCCTGTAACACCCTCAAAAGTGTCACCTTCATCATGGGCCTCCTCTGTATATACTTAGTCTAATCTGTTCTTATCTTTGTTTTCTTAAATGCCATTTCTGCTTCCCCAAGAAGGACATTACGGGCAGTGATATAAATATAAATGTAGTGTGGCTCCACTATGATTGAGGGGGAAAATTTGTTATAGAAAACAAGACTGATTATTCCTTTTCTGTACATTTCTTCTTCCAGTTTCATCTTTAAATGTGCTCAGAATAATCTGGCTTAATCAGTGCCAAGTTGTTGCTGGAATTTTTTTCCTCCATCGCTTCCCACTATTTCATAAAGTATTACTCTTCATAATCTTTTACCATCTACTTCTATATGCTTTTACACAAATGCTTTTAATTTAAGCCACTGTTGGCCTTGACTACCAAATTTGTCTTCTTGGCAAGGAGATAAAGCATTGGCTAGATGAGAAAGTTTCTGGGTTCTTCTGATCTTCTAGTTCTGTCTATTTATTTACAGAAAAAAAAAAACAGGCAAACAGGAAGCTACATGCTAATAAAGATGTTTGCTGCTGGAACAGAAGGATGTGCAGTGAATCTAAGTCAAAGAGGGATTCCTGCTTAAGTCTTATCCCTCAGACAATCCATCCTCCACACCAATGCCACAAAAATATGGCTATGACCACCTTACTCTCCTACTCAGTAAGCTCCAGAGACTCCCTGTTGCATTTAAAACCCTTCACAAACTAGCTCCAGCTTTCCTTTCTAGGTTTGTTATGTACAATACTCCCCTTCATGCACTCTAAAAGCATGTAGCAAGTCAAGCAAAAATGACATTCTTACTATTAATTACACAAGACATTCTATCTCCTGTCCTCAATGTTACCACCCTTAGAATGCAGTCTCCTCTTCTCTGCTTTTAGAATGTCTTGATTCCTTCAAAACTTGAGTGAAGCACCACCAACATGAGGCCTTCACTTACTCCCCCAAACCTAGCACCTCCCCCCAAATTACCTTGTGCAGATTTTGCCTATCCCACATCAAACCTTCTCTACAAAGACCTCTACCTCTTACCTCCTGGTAACCTTGATGCCACTGATAGGTCCCTCAGCTTTGATAGAGGGTTTTTGCTCTATCTTGCCTGGAACCAGGGCTCTACTTTCCATCAATCCCTACTGTATGTGTATCCCACCCACCCCTGCATATCTCCTTTCCAGCGGTAGCTGAAATGGTGTCTTCCCCATTAGAATGTATGTTCCTTGAAGACAGATACCGTCTTGCTTGATTGTATTAGTATCCCTCCAGCACTTAGAAAATTGTCTGATACATAGTAATCACTTATATCTATTTATTCATCTGTATATATTATCTCTACCCCTACCCCACCCTCAAAAGAATGTAAAGTCTTTGAGAATAGGAAACTTCTCATTTTTGCTTATTTATTCCTAGTACCTAACACAGTGCCTGGTACATAATTGGCATTTAATAATTGCTTCTTGATCAATTGATTTATTAATTCCCTATAGATTCTTCTGATTGTCTTGAGTCCCAGAAGGTTGCAGAGCCTTCTAAACAAGATACAGGGAAGGTAGGTGGTGCAGTGAAAAGAGCACTGGCCCTAAAGTCAGGAGGACCTGAGTTCAAATGTGGCCTCAGACACTTAATACTTAGTAGCTGTGTGACCTTGGGCAAGTCACTTAACCCCAATTTCCCTGCCCTTCCCCCTACAAAAAAAACCCCAAGATATATAATTCATATATATAATCTATATTATATATTTTGTAAGTTCAACCTTAATAACACATTTAGGAAAAGACCATAATTGATATGCAGATGGCTGTATATCCCACAGAGCTGGTTTATCAGTAAATATATATTAGACAGATATTTTAGATGAACAATGAACTGAGCCCACAACTGACTAGGAAGGAATGGACAGGATTACATTGGAAAATTGGGCAATGTTTTTCATGTGGTATAGTGGATAGAGAGCACCAGGCCTGGAGTAAGAAAGACCTGAATTTAAATCCAGTCTCAGACACTTACTAGCTGTGTGATCCTGGGCAAGTCACTTAATCCTGTTGGCCTCAGTTTCCCCATCTATAAAATAAGCTGGAGAAGGAAGTGACAAACCACTCTAGTATCTTTGCCAAGAAAACCCCAAATGAGGTCAACAAAGAATTGGACTTGACTGAAAAGACTAAACAACAAACTTCTTTTTTTTTAAAAGAGGGCAATTGGGGTTAAGTGACTTGCCCAAGGTCACACGGCTAGTTTTCCTGTTACGTGTCTGAGTCCGGATTTGAACTCAGGTCCTCCTGACTCCAGGGCTGGTGCTCTATTCACTGTGCCACCTCACCACCCCGAACAACAAACTTCTGCCATAAAAACAATATTTTTTAACATTAGCTCTTCTAGGGTTGCTTTTTGATTGTGAGTGATGAAATGTCAGTCTCCAAAGAATTAAAAGTTGTGAGTTACTCAAAAAGCAATGGAAGAGCATATGATGGGTATAAGCACATTATTAACAATGAATTATGCAGAAGTGGCATAAAAGATATCATCAAAGAGATGAAAGAGAGGAAAAGGAGGTGCGTTGGTCCTGTGCTGAGAGTTCAGGATAATGAATGAAAAATCCCATTTGTACCCTCTAGGATGCCAAGTGATCTAGAAGAACCACCTAGCACATTGGCAGAACCCTGCAAATGACTTATAAAAAGAAATATTTGGATAAAAGTCTTCTAGAATAGGCAGTTATGCATAGGCTGCAATCTGCGTCTCCGGAAGGAGTATCTACATTGATGAGAGCATGGATCCATTAAAGTACTTAAGCACAGATCAATTTGCATTTTGTATAATTCAACAAAATATGTTGTATACTCTATTGCTGAATTTTAGAATACCATAGTTTCCAAAGAATTAAAGTTACAAGTTACCCAAAGGGCAATGAAGAGATGTATCATCGATGTAAGTAAGCTGTACTCTATTTCCAACAAAAAAATATGCAGTAAGAAGTAGTACGAAGGAGACCATCAGAGAGATGTACAACAAGAAATGGAGATGGGCTGGTCACAAAGCAAACCTGAGAGATAAAGTTACACTACTATCCACAAAATGTTAAAAGACCCAAAGCACACCTCTAGTGTGTTGGGTAGTTTCAATATAAAAATTTTACAGAAGGCTATTAACTAGAATTGTACAGGATGAGAAGGAAAGAATGGGTTATTAGTAGAAGGAGTACCTCCATCACCACAATTACAATCCACCGAAGTATCCCCTAACTATCTGAAGCAGTTGGTTCATTTATTTCTATATGGCTCAGTTACATACTTGGGTAGCAGATTTTTACTAGTATTCTAAATTTCTCAGATATAAACAATTTAAACATGACACAAAAATTATCTCAAGGAATTTTTTCATTTCCCGTAAGTTTCAACATTTCAGTAGCCATTTTCAAAGGTAGATAGTTCTTACTACATTAAGTAACCTCCCTTTTTTAAAAACTGAATCAAAAAGAATTAAAAAACCAAATACATTAAATTGAAATTAATTGAAACATTAATATCCCAATACTTTTTATGCTGAAGAACCGAAGTGGATAAAACATTGGCTCCTAAGCAATAAATTAAGCAGCCTTAATTAAGTGACTTCAGCTTAACTCAAGGAGGGGAAGCATGATTTTCATTTTTAATGGGAGTAGATCTAGATGATAAGGTTTATCAAGATCAATTATTTATAAAGTTTCAAAACCTATGAGGAAACCAAAATAATTAAGTCAATCACTTCTATTAATTTAAAGATGAGTTGATGACATTTTCAATGAGTCATCATGTTGAAATGTTTGGCTTTTCTTGTTGAATTATTCAGTCATTTTTTTCAGTCATGTCTGACTCTTGATGACACCATTTGGGGTTTTCTTGGCAAAGACAGAGTGGTTTACCATTTCCTTCTCCAGTTCATTTTACAGATGAGGAAACTGAGGCAAACAGGGTTAATGATTTGTCCAGAGCCACATAGCTAGGAGGCATCTGGGGCCAGATTTTAACTCAGGTCTTCCTGGCTCTACCCACTGAACCACCTGGCTGCCTTTTTTTGTTCCCTTTAGCTAATCCAACACACATTTATCAGCCTCCTAACCTTTCTTAAATGTCAACAATTTGTTCACTAGTTTGTTTGTTTTGTTTGTTTGTGGGGAAGGAGGTAAGAATGAAGAAAAAGATCTTTTAGCCCAGAGAAGCAAAGTGGAAAGAACACTGGATTTGATGTTAGAGGACCTGGGTTCAAATCCTAGCGCGGCCACTTTCTACCTATGTGGTCCTGAGCAAGACACCGAACTTTTCTGAGTCTATTTTTTCATCTGTAAAATGAGAACATTGACTATGTTCTCTGAGGTCTCTTTCAGCCTGGATCCTTCTGAGAAACAAAGCTTATTTCCATGAACAAATCAACAAATTTGTCAACAGTGAGAAATGATGTGAGAAGTGCATAAGCTACTACTTCATGCTGCATACTAGTCCAGGCCTAGTTAGGCACAGCTCTAAAGTTAATTCATCTAAGTTTGACAGTGCCATTCTGCATCCCTGAAGGTCATGTCTTTTTAAAGGGCAAAAAAGCAAGAATGAAAAGTTAGGTTTTTCAATAATACAATCGATCTATTATCAATAGCACGACAAAATAATATAAAGTCAATATCTAAAACTAAAATAAGGCTCTTAGGCCAGGCAAGCACAACCACAAATGCAAGAAATTCTACCTAGTATAGATCTGAGAGTGACTCTATGCAAACAACTAATGAATTAATTACTCGATATTTATTCTGCATGGCTATATACTAAGCACTGTGCTAGGTCTCTGGAGGATACAGAGAATTACAGAAAATTGTCTCTTAATATTCATTAGTTCTTTGCTTCATAGGGGGATAAAGCTAAAGCATATGAAATACATAATAAGAGAAGGCCAGATCATGTGTTAGATTCTGCGGTACCTCCCAATCACTCCTATTCGTCCTCTTTCTGTCCTTTCCATCCTTATACCACCCTATGTTAACATTCACCTGGACAATTGCAACAGTCATCTAATAGGTCTTCCTATCAGTCTCCCTCTCTTTGATATATCCATCACATTATTGTCAGGCAAATACCACATTACTGTCCCTACTTTCTCATCTATCTCCCTTTTTTTTTTTGAGGGGGGAAGGCAGGGTAGTTGGGGTTAAGTGACTTGTCCAAGGTCATACAGCTTGTAAGTGTTAAGTTTCTGAGGCCAGATTTGAACTCAGGTCCTCCTGACTCCAGGGCCAGTGCTCTATTCACTGCACTACCTAGCTGCCCCTCATCTATCTCCCTTTGTTCATTCTGTTCCATAGGTCTGCAATGACCTTCTCCATGCTTTTCCACACACCCTCGCTCTAGAATTATTCCTCAGGTCTATTAAAATCTTTTGTCTCCTTTGAAGCCCAAATGAAAAGCGACTTCATACATGATCTCCCAAGATTCTCCCTATAATGGGCTTTGGTACATGCCCAGATCACCCAAGGTGGGAGGAATTCACAGACTAGATACCATTGCTTTTCTGGGAGAAGACATTCTGTGTTCTCCTACTATGTGGGTAAGAGTAGGCTCTTTCCATTGTCTGTGTTTCTGGAGCTGGCTACGTCTTTAAATCTACCTGACTGAGACACAGTAGTGCCTTTCTTTCTGATGGTGTCTAAAGGAGAATATTATGTTCACCCAGTGGATGGGCACTAAGCTAGATGAGAAGGGCCACCTTTCCATTTCCCTTTAATCCCAAGGTCCCCAGAAACAAGTTGGACTTGTTTGGGTTGTCCTTTTCAGTTCAAGGTGCAGGTGGTGGAGTCCTGGACTTGGACACTTATACCCCGGCAAACTTGAAACCAGAATTCCAGTCTGGATATTATTGCCAGATAAGCAAAGAAGCCCTGAGAATCCAGGATGCTGAGACATAAGCTCAAAAGAGCTTTGGGTTTGGAATTTGGTGGGATTGATGCTACACAGAAACAGAGCTAAGCTGTGAACCAAATCCCCTTCCCCAGAAGCTGAGGAGGTAAAGGGGATATGATGCTCCCAGATGTTGAGGGAATGTTTGTTTGTATGTTTGTTCTTGTTATACCTTTGAAGGAAATACCCCCTTTATAAAAACCACTCTGTTAAGTAAATAAATGGATCCATAAATTTGGTAGGGGTTTGAGCCAGTGGCAGAGATGAGATATTTCCTAACTCACTTAAGTGTACCAGAGAACCCAGGAGGAGGCTGGAAATGTAATATACTAGGCTCTCAGACAGGAGAGATCTGAGTAGTTACTGTAACCTAAATGTTAGGTATGGAATCTTTCCCTCTTAAATTTCTTAAGGCACATTGCTTTTAATTCTCTTGGGCATGGATCACTTGGGGGGGGGTTTAGAAAGGGGGAGGCAAGACAAATTAGGTTAAGTGACTTTCCTAAGGTCACACAGCTAGTAAGTGTGTCAAGTGTCTGAGGTTGAATTTGAATTCAGGTCCTCCTGAATCCAGGGCCGGTGTTTTATTCACTGCACCACCTAGCTGCCCTGATTATTTTTTTTAATTAAATTTGCAGCAAGTGCTGGTATATCTTTCCTTTTCCTTTCCCTATCCATTTTGAGTAACTGAGGATATTAAAGTATGTGCTCACCAAGATATTAATGGCAGGGGAGAGGGGGAGGCATTGGAGAAAGCTTACAAGGGAAAAAAAAGTAACTGGTGAATCAAACAGTTTTTAGATTTGCAAACATTAATTTAACTATTTGTGTTCCAAATGTGTGATTCTTAGCCAGGGAAGCTAGGTGCAGCAATAGATAGAGTACTAGATCTGAAGTAAAAGCTGTATAACCCTGGGTAAACTAAATTAACATCTGGCAGTCTCAGTTTCCTTATCTGTAAAATGAGGATAATAATAATATCTCCCTCCCAGATGAGATAATATTTTTAAAGCACTGTGTAAATCTTAAAGTGTTATGTAAATGCCAGCTATTAGGCTGTCCTCTGTCCTCCTCCCTGGCACTGACCCTGTCACTATTTAAATGGGAAGGGGCTAAACAGTACTAAGCACTATTTTGTACATGTTTGTCTGTTTCATGAGTTGTCATGTCCAAAGAATTCATCACCAAGAGGCCAATCTATTGGTAATGAGTCTCTCCATGTTAATCTAAAATATTCTGAGAGAGCAGACAAGAGTAGCACAAGATAAGCAGGTATAGATTGAGTAAACCATAGCAATGAATCATAGATCTACTTGAGCATCGGAGCATTATAAATATATCAACATAAGTTCCTAGTCTAATACCTCATAATGTTGTAGAGATGACTTTGTATTCTCAAAGGCTGTGACAGTGGAGAGTAAGCTCTTATGAGTTCTAGCACAATGGTAAGCCTTTGGGTATGGTCCCAGTATTGGAAAAATTGTAGAGTAATATCTTAAGACCAACCTAGTATGTGAAGACTCATAACAAGGTTGGCTTCTGCCTAATTAATCTCTCATACCCATCAGATTGGCAAAGATTTTTTTTTAAAAGAAAAATGACAAATATCAAGGGAGCTGTGAGACATCAAGAACATTAATGCACTGTTGGTAGAAGTGTAAACTGCTCTGTCCATTCTGGAAAGCAGTTTGAACTGTGCCCCCCAAATGTATTAAACTGTGAATATTCTTTGACCCAGGGACACTGCTACTAGTCTATACCCCAAGGAAATCAAAGAAAGAGGTACGAAAAGATAGCAGTTTTTTGCAACAGCAAAAAATTAGAAACTGTATGTATATTCATTGATTAGGGAATGGTTAAACAACTTATAGAATATGAATGTGATGGAATACTATTGTTCCATAAGAAATGATGATGGGGATGACTTCAGAAAAACCTGGGAAGACTTGTATCAACTGCTACAAAGTAAAGTGAGCAGAACCAGGACAACAATTTATACAATAACAATAATACTGTAAAGAAAATCAATTTTGAAAGACTTGGGAACTCTAACAATGACCAACCATAATTACAAAGGACTCATGTTGAAACAAGATAGAGAGCTAATGGACAGATAAAGCATATTTTCTTTTCTTCCTTTCTTTTTCTTTTTTTTATTATTTTTTTTGGACATTGCTATTATGGGAATTTATTTTGCATGACTATACATATTTGTAATGGGTTTTGTTTTTACTGATTTCTCAATAGGTGGGGAGGGAGAGGAGAGAAGAGGAGAGAATTTGGAACTGAAAATAAAATAAAATTTAATAATAATAATAATAAAACTAGTTTGAAGGGGGAAAATAAATTTGTCCTAAAAGTCACTGAATTGTACATAACCTTTTGATCTAGCAATACCTTTATCAAAGCTATACTTCAAAATGATCAAAGAAAAAAGAAAAAGTTGCATATGTACAAAATATTTATTAGCAGTACCTTTTGTTATAGCAAATAACTAGAAACTGGAGGGGGAGGGTACCCATCAGTTAAGGAATGGCTAAACAAATTATGGTATATGAATATAATGGAATACAACTATGCCCACAAGAAATCATGAAATAGATAGGTTCAGAAAAACTGAAAAGACTTGTATGAACTAATGCAAAGTGAAGTAAACAGAATGCAGGGAACAATTTATATGATAACAGCTTTGAAAGTCTTAGGAACTTTGAAAAATGCAATGTCCAACCATAAATCCAGAGGACTCATGATGAACTATGTCATCCACCTTCTGACAGAGTGGTGATGAATTCAAAATGAAGAATGAGACATACCTTTATGGACATGGATAATGCAGGAGTGGTTGGTTTTGTTTTGTTTTGTTTTGTTTTGTTTATGACTATGGATATTTGTGAAAAATATTTTGGCTTTTCTTTTGACTTTTTTCTTTTAAATCGTAAGGAGGGAGGGAGAGAAATGTTTGTCAATTGAAAATTTTTAAAAGAAGTTAAAAGAAAAAACACCCCCAACCCTTAGGGTCCCCTAAAACCCTAAAGGGAAACAGCAGCAAACCCTCTAGGGATACAACCTGCCAGTATGATCTAAGAGGTCTAGAGTAACTTTGGAACATGTGTTACACAAAAAGGCAATTGAGAAGGGAGAAACAACTAAAGAAACAAATGCCTAGATACTTGTCTTTATAAAATATTTAAGAGAGTGCTCTATTTATACATTGAGGATATTTTTGATGAAATATGAGAAGGCAAGATGCAGGCTTTTCCAGATGATTTTCTAAAGCTAACCATTTTTAAGAGTCACACAGCTAACTGAGAGATTCAGAGAATACAGGATTCCCTAAGCCTGATTACAATGGCTCTCTCATTCATATGTGAAGATTTTTTTTAAGACTCCTTGAAAAATTCAAACAGATAAGTTTGTTCAAAGATCTAATTCCTAATGTCAACTAAGGCATAAAATGAGAGATAGAAGCTTACCAAAGGATTTTCACCATTACAATGAGGATGTTATATACAAGGCCTAAATGGAAAACAAAATTCCTAGAAATGAGGAGATTTTCAAGAAGTAGGAAATATCTACAAAGAACTTAAGAGAGAATAGAGACTATTTCATTTTTAACAGACATGAAGTTCTTAGCAAACCACTTACTAAAGTGAATTGAATTTAACTAAATTGACAAGATTCCACCAAACTAAATCAGTATATGCTGTGATACTCAGTTACTTCCATATAAAAATGGGCACTACTTAGTACCTTGTAAAGGATGTTGAAAAATATGGTTCAAGATAAAGAAATGAAAGAAGTCAGTGGTGTATATATTACACAGAAGTCTTATGAATATATCATAAATTCTTACTTTAAGGAGAGAGATATAAGATGCAGGATTTGGAAAGGACATGAAAATCGTCATAGACAAAAGAAGTTATCTATATTTTAATGGACTAGTTTTAGAAAAGGTAAAATTATTTCCAAATCAACTTTCTGTATATAGTAGTTCATCAGCAAAAGTCAACTTAACATCAAATAAGAGCAAATTAAAAAGATGAGAAATTACTTCATATAATCACAATAGCTTAAATATACCAAGATGAAGATGCCACAATCCCTGGCCTCAAAGATCTCACATTCTAGGAGGGTGGGCAACATATACATATAAAGGTACATTATAGACATACAGACATTGAAATTATGTGAGGAGAGGAAAACATCAGAAACTCTGGGATTAGGAAAGGCTTCCAACAGAAGGTGACACTTGAATTGACTCTTGAAAAAGACTAGAGATTTGACAGGGTAAAGGTGGAAAGGGAGTATATTTCAGGCATGGGAAATAGCCCACACAGAAGTACATAGATAAGAAATGGAATGTTGTGTGGAAGAAGTGAAAGAAAACCAGTAAGGTTGGACCATAGAATTAATAAGGGGACTAATGTATAATAATGCAGTGAAGATAAATTGGGACCAAACAGTAAAGAGTTTTAAATGTCAAACAGGGCAATTTATATTTGATCCTAACAGGAAACCAGTAGGGTTTGTTCAGTAATGGAATAATATAATCAGATATGTGCTTTAGGAAAATCACCTTGGGAGCTGTTTTGAGGGGAGATTGGAAAGGGTATAAAGACTTAAGGTGATGAGACTAATAAGGAGCCTATTACCATAGTCCAGGCAGAAGATTATAAAGGCTCAAATTAGAGACATGGTTATTGAGAAGAAAGAAGAGTTTGAATGTAAAAGAAACAGTGAATGTAGGATGGAGAGTATCAGGAAACTAAACACTACCTACATAACTCCAGACCATTCTGGAAATAGACAAAGGAATTGATCTGAGACAGAAGACAAAAAGAATACCTGAAAGAGCTATTTGTCATTACTACATCACATTCCTTATGCTTCACCCATAGTGGTGATGTAAAAGAATGGGAAAATTAGAATGTTTGTAGAATATTGAACTCTGATTAGAAAAACTCAAATGGACCATTACACTATCCCGTCATGCTCAAAGTAATTGTGGATTGCTCACAAGGTAGTCAGTATCACTTTCCACCTTTACAATAGAACAAGATTACCATCATTGACCTGGTAGAGTTCTGTTTATTTGAAATTATGCCACATCACAAAGGATTTCCAGGACACCAGTATATTAATTCTTGAAGAATGTGGTAGATGAGGTATGATGGCAAACACCTATTATCTCTGCTACCAGGGAAGCTAAGGCTAGTGGATCTCTTGAGCTTGACAGTGCTGAACTACCATGGGCTAAGCTGAGCAACAGTCTGTCCTAAGTTTGACATCAATGTGATGAAAACTCAGAAGTAAGAGGCCACCGGTTAAACCAGCCTAAGTCAGATAAAGAGGAGATGAAAGCTCTCACCCCAGTCAGTAGTGGGATAGGACTTACAAGTAGCCACTGCATTTCTGGCCTGGGTGAGATAGGAAGATATACATACACATTCATATGTTATATATACATATACATAGATGTAATATATACACATTACTTAATTATATTTTATGTGTATACATACATGTATATATGTACATATATACACATATATGATGTAATGGACATCATGAAATACTTTTAAGTGCTGTTCTACCTAAATGACTTACATTGTGTTTGGGGAGCTGTTGGAATGAAATAAGGAAAAACTACTGAAGGATGTTAGACAAATGACTTTTGGTCTAAAAGGTCTACTGATAATCAGGTTCAGTTTTGAAGAGCACCTATAAAATGTGTGGTCTACATAGAATCTTAATTGGGAGCACTAAATTCCTGGCTACCTCCAAAAAATAATAAAAAACTCAAGACACTTCTTATGGGTTATTATTGGAGATTTCTGGGGAAAAAACATGTAATCATCACAAAGCCATCTCATCTAGGACTATCTTGTTGAAAGGAATCACAAGCAGAAAGGTAGAAGGGAGGTTCAGAAATTTCTGGCAGCCCCCAAAAAAAGGGAAAGTATAGACATGAGCCTTTGGTACCCTTTGGAGACTACTTGAATGAGAAATGTAATCAAATCTGTAAGGACCTAATTATTAGCCTCATAATTTCAAAGGTATTGACTTTTGCTAATCTAAATAAGCCCTCTGGGTTACACACAGAAGGCAGGATTTTAAATCAGAAAACTGATGACTACCAGAAGCCAACTGTAATTGCCAGCAAGGGATTCAATGAGAGGTTGGAAGCTTTAACCCTGAAGTAAGTTGTGACCAAAAACTTTCAAAGCAGAACATCATGTATTGACTTATATCCTAACTAATGCCAGATTTGATGTCATAAGATAGAGACAGATATTTATCAACTAAGTGTCAAGGCAGTGCACTAAGTACTAGATACAAAGAAAAAGTGGCAAAAGTATCTACACACAGAGTTTGATCCTAAAGTATATATGTACATTGCACACAGACACAGAAATATACAGACTGCCCACAAAATAAAGACAAAATAACCTTAGAGATGTAGTACTAGCACTAACAGGGAAAGGAAGACTAAGAAAAGTCTCTTACAGGTGACCCTTGAATTGAGTCTTCAAGAAAGTAAGAAATTCACCTAAGAAGCAGAAGTGAGGAAAAAGACCATTCCAAGTATGGAAGACCGAAAGTACAAAGACATAGAGAGGGAAGATGGAGCATCTTGTGTGAAAATATAAAGTCTGGTGTGACTAGACCTAGAGGACCCGGAGGGAAATCATGTATAAGAAGACTGGAAAGGTAGGAAGGTGCCATGAAGAGCTTTGAACTCCAAACAGTTGAATTCATATTTTATCCTAAAAGCAATATGGAGCCACTAGAATTTATTGAGGGTAAGAAGAGAGGTGCATGGTCTGACCTAGAATTTAAGAAATCATTTTGGCAGCTTTGTGGAAAACAGATTGGAATGGGAAGAGATTTAAGGCAGGAAAACTAATTAAGAGGCTATTTCAAGAGTGTAGGCAAGAAATGATGAGGGCCTAAAATTGGGGTGGTAGCCATGTGACTGAAGAGAAGACATAAGAGAGGGATGCTGTAAGATATGTGTGTCCCCAAAATTTGGTAAACATTTGCTAATGATGTAAGCTCTGATGGATTGTTTCCTTTCATCATAAGCTTAGGTAATCAATCACCAGTAAGAATTTAAGTGCAACCAGTTAATACCCATTGCTAGAACTATAAGAAACCCACTGGAGACCCTGAGGCTTCATCTTGATCTTGGATTGTGATTGAGGCTGTCTCCTGCATTGACCAGCACTTGAGATTTAAGCATCCCCCACATTCACTTAAGGGCAGTACTGACTGACTGACAGAGATTTTCTGATTTACAAGTTAATCACCTTGGAGAGAGACACAAGGCCTCCAGCTGGGCAGAGAGGAAATTTTGCCATTAAATACTACTGCAAGTCATTCTTACTGGGTAACCCTAGGAAATCAAGTTGGTGGGTTTGTTTCTAGTGGGGTTAATGTTTATAATATAAACAATTGTTTACATACATTTGATTAATAAAGTTTGATTGCTAGCATTGAGGAGTGTAAATTTAATTAGTGTTTCCATTATACAAGCTAGTATAAATAATAGTAAATTGATTTTTCAAGGATTCCATATATTATACTCTTGCCATATGTGTATGGAGATTCTTTCTCCTTAATTCCATTTTCTCCTTCTAGAGATATCTTACTGACGGCTTTATACAATAGACAGTTGCTCTGATGACAGGTGAACTTTGCTATTCCTTTAAGGGTAGAGGAAGTGCATTTCTTAAAGTTTCCAAATTGTTAATTACATGCTGAGAATATCTATTGATCCTTTTCCTCTCTTCTAATGAGAAAGAATTGATCTTTCTATAGCCGCCTTCTGGTGATCAATCAGCCAATCAACAATATATGAGCCTACTTATATATTATATATGATATTACATATAATATCATTATTATATAATTATCTGTGATATATTATATAACATACTTACATATCCCAGGCACTGTGCTTGATGTTGGGGATATAGATACAAAGAATGAAAGAATCTCTCCTAATGATGAGATTATATTCTAATCAGGGAGAAAACAATCAAACAATATGTGTGTATATCCACATATGTGTATGGAGAGAATATGTGTCTATGCACATAGATGTGCACATATATGTGTGTGCATATATATGTCATAAAAACAAAGTGAACAAATACAAATATGTACAAAGAGTTCAATACAAATACATTCAAAGTAGTTCAAAAGTAGTTTGAGAGGGAGGGCACTTAGCAATTGAGAGGATCAGAAAAAGCCTTGTGCATAAAATAGTGCTTGAGATGCTTCTTAAAATGTATCTTAAAGGAAGAGTAGGACTCTGAAGTAGATTAAGTAGGGTGTGTATTCCGGGTATATTTAAGGTCTGGCACATTCACTGAATGCCTCAGATGGCATCTCCTCATGGAGAACCTAAGGAAAAGATGGCATCTTTCCATTTGGAGGAAGACAGGGAGCTGCTTCCAGCAGAATCATGATGTTACTTGGAAAGACAATGGAGGGCATGAGTAGACATTCTGTAAATGGTTCCTTTTTGAGGACATGTATCTTTGATTCATTGCAAAGGACAAAAGGTCTGACAGTTTCATCTACTGTTTCTTTGCTTCATTTACTTTTGGGGAACCTAGATAACTCACTCTTCACTCATGGTGCAAGCAGTAGAGTCTCTAACCTTGGAAAAGCAAGCCATAGGAATCCAGAAGTCAGGGTCCAGGTTGAGTTTTACATTCAGGAGAGCATTTGTGCCCTGGGGAAGGAGTGATCTTTGGGTTTGATTTTCTGGACCCCAGCCTAGTGAAAGGCAGCAATGCCACAATTGGAGGGATCAATGTTATATATAAACTGAGTCAAGTTTTGAGCCTAGTCCCCAACCAGAGTCTGAGGTGGTATAGGAGAAATTATTTCCCACAGGTATTAGGGAAAGTGTTTGCATATTTGTTCTTGCTATATATGTAAAATAAATAGCTTTTTGTTTTAAATAGAAACTGCCAGGTCTGATGTGGTCCTGACTGGGATTCAGAGTCCTTCCTTCTGGATGCATACACTATTTTTTCTTTGATACAGGAATTTTACCTTTTGGCTGTGACATTCCTGGGACTTTTCCTTTTGGCATTCTTCTAGGAAATGATCAGAAGATTCTATTTTTTGGTTCAAATAGATCCAAGCTATTCTCATTTATTATGTCTAGAAACATAATGTCAGAGATTTTTTCTTATCATGGTTTTCAGGAAGTTCAATGATTCTTAAGTTATCTTTTTTTTATTTTTTTATCAGGGAAATTCTTTTTCATTTCAAATATCTTGCATTTTCTTATATTTTTCAATCTTCTTATTTTATTCTAATATTTCCTTCTATCTCATGGAGTTACTGATTTTTTTTCTATTCTAGTTTTCAATTAGTCCATTTCTTGGACAAGATTAACCATTTTCTCTTCTAAACTATTTGTTTTCCTTTTAGTTCTTTTCTTATGATTTCAATTTTTGTTTCATGTTTCACTTCTAGATATTCATGTGGTTTGACTCCAGCATTCAAGCTAAAGGGAACAAGTCACTCCACACCTTGCGTTGTTAATTATAATTACTCTTTGAGTCATTCTCGCCATAGATTAAAAGGGCTGTAGAGGTTAAGAGAAAGGGTAGATCAATGGGGAATTTAATCATATGAGATTTCAAAGTAGAGATGACACTGGAGCTGGCTAGCAAAAAAAAAAAATAGTATAATTGGAGACTAGGATATGTATGAGGCAAAGAGAGTGGCCTAAGCATAGCAGAAAGTGCTGCTGGAGACATTAAACTCAATCTGTAATTTCATTAGGATGAGGAGCTGTCAGAGAATGACTCTTCCACCACAAATCAGTATCTGTTCTGTAATTTACAGGGTGTCCCCAGTTTCAAGCTATTAAGGGGGTCATCCTGCATAATCAAAAGAAGTTGCTGGGAACATTGAGAAGTTAAGTGATTTACCCAGTCAGTCATTCTGTAGCAGAGGCAGGTCTTGAACCCAGGTATCAATGACTCTAAGGCTAGCTCCCTATCCACTATGCCAAGCTGCTTCTCTGGTGGTGTAGAACAGAAAAAAATAAGTGGATATAGAGGGTGAAGTCAAATTATGGAAGACATTTAAAGACCAGCAGAGGATTTTAGAGTTGATAGATTAAAGATGAACCTATTGGAGGGCAGAGTCAAGATGGCGGAGTAGAAGTAGGACCTCTCCGCTGCTCTGGCTTCCACCTTCCCCAATCCATGTTAAAAAGGGGACTCTAAACAAACTTTGGAGTCACAGAACCCACAAAATGACACAGAGAAGCTAACCTCCCGCTGAGGACAGCCTAGCAGGCCTGCAGGTATCGGCCAGCCCAGCCCCACGCTGAGGCTTTAGCCCCAGGGAGGGCCTGACTAGCCGCTGGTGGCAGGGACTCCAGACCAGCAGCAGCTGTAGCCATCTCCACATTTATCAACACGTAGATGTGAAGGACAAAGTGAGAGGTCAGTGCAGTCTGGACTTTGGGACCCAGTAACTGGGAGCACGTGGCTTTTGCCCCCGAGGCGAGAAGCTGCTGAGACTCTGGCACAGCCAGCCAGCTCAATGTGGCAGCTTCAGCTCCTGGCCTGCAGAGTGTAGGGGGACCAAGCACCAGTCTGAGGGGTAATCGCTCTTGCTTTAACCTGCTTGGATCTGGATTGCAGTCTAGGGTGGAGGTCCTGGGGGTGTGTCCAGCTTGCCAGAGCATGTGGAGACCTCAGAAAGGGCACCCATCTAATACCTCCAGCAGCTGAGAAAACCCCAGCGTTTGGGACAAAAGCTCCCCTGTCTGGTGGCAGAGACCTACTGAGGCAATAAGCCCAGGGGTCAAGCGACTGAGGGGCAACATGATCAGGCAAAGGAAACAAAGCAGACAGAAGATTCCAACATTAGACCCCTCTTTTGGGAACAAAAAGGATCAAAGCATGTAACAGGAGCAAGACAGTGAAGTCAGAACTCCTGTACCAAAAGCTTCAAAGGGAAATATGAGCTGGTTACAGGCCATAGAGGACCTTAAGAAGCAGATAAGAGAAGTGGAGGAAAAATTGGGAAGAGAAATGAGAACAATGCAAGAAAATTATGAAATGAGAGTCGACAGCCTGACTGAGGAAAATACTACTTTAAAAAATAGACTCACTCAAATGGCAAAAGAGGCTCAAAAAGGCAATGAGGAGAAGAATGCCTTAAAAAGCCAAATTTGCCAGATGGAAAAAGAATCTCAAAAGCTCAATGAGGAGAATCATTGCTTCAGAATTAGATTGGAGCAAATGGAAGCTAATGACTTTATAAGAAATCAAGATGCTGTTAAACAGATCCAAACAAATGAAAGAACAGAAGGCATTGTGAAATATCTCATAGGAAAAACCACTGACCTGGAAAATGGATCCAGGAGAGAAAATTTAAAAATTATTGGACTACCTGAAAGCCATGACCAAAGTAAGAACCTAGAAATCATCCTCCAGGAAGTTCTCAAAGAAAACTGCCCTGATGTTTTAGAACCAGAGGGCAAAATAGAGGTTGAAAGAATCCACCGATCACCTGCTGAAAAAGATCCCAAAAAGAAAACTCCTAGGAATATTATAGCCAGGTTCCGGAATTCCCAGATTAAGGAGAGAATATTACAAGCAGCCAGGAAGAAACAATTTGAATATTGTGGAAACACAATCAGGATAACACAGGATCTGGCAGCTTCTACACTGAGGGATCAAAGGGCTTGGAATATGATATTCTGGAGGTCAAAGGAGCTGGGATTAAAACCAAGAGTCACCTACCCAGCAAAACTGGGTATCATGTTTCAGGGGAAAATATGGTCATTCAGTGGAATAGAGGACTTTCAAGCATTCTTGCTGAAAAAAACAGAATTGAATAGAAAATTTGACATTCAGATACAAGAAGCAAGGGAAGCATGAGAAGGTAAATGGGGAAAAGAAATCATAAGGAACTTATCAAAGTTGAACTATTAACATTCCTACAAGGAAAAACAATCATTGTAACTTATGAAACTTTTCTCAGTAGTTGAAGGGAATATACATATATATATACGTATATATATATGTGTGTGTGTGTGTGTGTCTATATATGAGGGTATATCAGCATATGAATACATATGTGAATGTGTGTATATATGTTTACAGATATACATAGATAGAGGGCACAGGACCAACTTAACAGGAAGGGATGATACTTAAAAGCTGAAATTAAGAGGTAAGAGAGGAATATAATGAGAGGAGATGGGGAGAGACATAATGGGGTAAACTATCTCATAAAGAACAGGCAAGGGAAAATGGTTATAAAGGAGGGGAAGAATAGGAAGGCAAAAGGGAATGGGTCAACCTTATTCCCATTGAATTTGGCTTGAGGAGGGAATGAAATACACACTAAATAGGGTATCTCACCCTCCAGGAGAGTAGGGGGGAAGGGAATGAGAAGGGGGATGATGGAAGGGAGGGCAGGGTGGGGGGGGGGAAGTTGGAAGCACCCACTTTGGAAAGGGACAGGATCAAAGCAGAGAATAGAAAAAGTGGGAGGTAGGATAGGAGGAAGGGAAATATAGTAAGTCTTTTACAATATATCTACTATGTTATTGTTTTGCATTAGCCACACATGTACAACCTATACGGAACTGCTTATCTTCCCAGTAAGGGTGGGTGACAAGGGAGGAAGTGAATGAATCTGGAATTCAAAGTTTTAAAATCAAATATTCAAATATATTATTATTATTAATACTATTTTACATGTAATTGGGAAATAAGATATACAGGCACTGGGGCCTAGAGATCCACTGGAAAAGTTGAAAGAGGTATGGGAGAAAATATGGGAGAGAGCAGACTGGAGGAGGGGATATCCTGTGGGACTACTATATTGGGGCGGTGGATAGGGGAAAAACGGGGAGAAAATTTGTAACTCAAAATCTGGTAGAAATGAATGATGTAAAACAGAAGTTAATAAAGCATTTGAAAAAAAATGAACCTACTAAGTTTTTTTGAGAAAAGAATGACATGATAAAAGCAGTGTATGAAGACTATTAATCTAATAGAAGTAAGTTGAAGGGATCACATTAGAGTCAAGAAAGCTATTAAAGAGATTTATAAGGGTCACTGGCTCCTAGATTTAGAGCTACAAGGCACCTTAAAGATCATCTTGGATCCCTGTGGTCCTGGTATGATAAATAATGAATTTTGTTGTTGTTCAGTTGTTTTGGTCATCTCCAACTCTTCGTGACCCCATTTGGGATTTTCTTGGCAAAGATACTGAAGTACTTTGCCATTTCCTTCTCTAGCTCATTTTATAGATGAGGAAACTAAGGCAAACAAGGTTAAGTGACTTGCCCAGGGTCACACAACTAGTAAGCGTCTGAGGTCAGATTTGAACTCAGGTCTTCCTGACTCCAGATCCAGTGCTCTATCCATTGGTCCAACTAGCTGCCCCACAAATTGACTTAGAAAACCACAAATTAATATTATCTATGCTGCATAGTATTTTTAATTATTCTGTTAAACATTTCCCAGTTACTTTTAATTTGGTTCTGTCACACTTGGGAGTTTTGCAGCAGCCCAGTTTTGCATCTCTGATAATCCAACTCCCTCATTTTACAGATAAGGAAACTAATGTCTGGGAAAAGGAAATGACATCCCAAGGTATTAAGTAGTAGAGGCATAATATGAAACTAGGTCCTCTGTCTCTAAATCTAGCATTCTTTCTATACTACACTGTCTCTCCATGCATGACGGTGACATTCTGGAAGAAAAAGTAATAGGACTTGCTTATTAAACAAAGAGAATAAAGGAGATTGTAAGGATGCCTCCAAGGTCTCATGATGGAATCCTTGGCAAAGATGTAAAATTGAACAGCAAAGCTGAAAGGGGAGCTGCTTTGAAGAGAAAGAGAAGTTCAGCTTGGGATATCAAGCAATTCAGCATTTATTAAGCATCTATTATATGCCAGGCTCTACACTAGACACTGGCTTTAATGAACTTACTTTCCAGTAGAGGAGAAACTGTGTACATAGTTACATATAAAATACGACAGATATAAATAAATTTATGAATGTACAAAACATATACAAAGCAAATGGGAGGCAGTCTTGAAACAAAAGGCACTAGCTGCTGAGAGGGTCAGGAAAGGCCTCATGATGAAGGAGGTGTGTAAGCCAAATCCTAAGGAAGCCAGAAATTCCAAGAGGCAGAAATAAATTTAATTTAGTGTAATAGCAAGACTTCAAGTTGGAAATACACGGTAAGCAGTTAAAACAGAGAATTTCAGTGGGAGGACAAGACTGGAGATAAAAAAAAAATATGGAGATAATCAGAACAGGAAGCAGTTAGCTCAGTAGATAGAGCTCTGGAAGTCAGGAAGACCTAAGACAAAATCCAACTTCAGACACTTACTAACTACGTGACCCTGGGCAAATCACTTAACCTCTGTTTGCCTAAATCCACTGGAGAAGGAAATGATAAACTATTCCAGTTTCTTTGCAAAGAAAACTTCATGAACAGTGTGGTCCATAGGGTCACAAAGAGTCAGACATGACTGAACAACAAATGACTGAACAACAACAAATCAGAAGAAAGGTCATAGTTGAAGTTATGGGAATATATGATCTTTAAGGATGAAAGTTTGGAGAGAAAAGAGCAGAAAACCAAGAGTTGAACCTTGGGAAATATCCAGAATCAGAAAGACAGAAGAAAAAGGACTTTATGAAAAAGGGATCGGCTGAAGTGGTAGTAGAAAAATAACAATAGTATATCAATTAATCAATAAATGGGTATTTTTACCAACACTGCTAGGTATTCTGGGGCATAGAAAATAAGTAGGGCATAGCGCCTCCCCTGAAGGAGTTAATGATATGATTGGGGAGACAAAACATAACCCACATAAAGGACAACATAGATAATATGTGACACAGTGTCAGAATGAGTATTGCAACTGAAAATCAAAGAAAATAGAGATCACTGTGGATTTAAATCATTCAGGGAAGGCTTTATGGATTTTGAATTAGACCTTGAAAGATGGCTATGATTTAGATTAGGAAAAAACAAAAAGGTGGAACTCATTCCAGAAAGTAGAGCAGCATGAACAAGGAGGAAGGAATGATCATGGTGCTTTGGGATAACAGAATGAATGGTGTCCTTAGATTGTCTTCAAAGTTCAACTTCCATCTACTAGACATCATTCACCTGCATAGTATTGCCTCATCTCCCAATGTGTAGAATCATGTTTTTACCCCTTATTTGAATAACTGATAGATAGAATAGCCCAATAATTTCAGGTAAAATCATCCCTATTGTGAGGGATGTCAGATGGGTTCCTTTAGTCAAAATGTATATCACAGTCATATGTGAGAAATACATAATTGAATTTCATGGAACTCTTTATCTCTCTGAGCAGTGTCCAAATGCCCACAAATTTTAAAATGCTTAGAGAAAATAAAATCATATTTCCCATAAGTGACAAAAAATGTCAAGATAAAAATGTGTTATTAATCAGACCTAGAGGAGAATGGGAAACAGAGTGCCAGATATATTTTCTTTATCAAATGTGCACTACACCGGCAGGAGCCTCCCTCAAAGTCCTCCTGGAGAGTGACCTCGGCTCCAGCTCCTCGTAGCTACTTTGAACAACCCCCTGGTTATTAGAGGTAAATGCCTTGACTCCTACTACAGAAGATTGGAGTTTTCACTGCAGACTCGACTCTACTCCTCTTTGCTACAGTATCTGCTCCTCCCTGTGCTTTCAGGTCTGACCAAGGTTTGCAGACACTACAAACACCTCATAGTCCCTAACCTCTCACCCTCTAATTTACCTCATCAAATCACTGCTCGGAGCTGTAGTCTTCTGGTTTGTCACATCTGCTTGACAGTTTAGAAGTACACTCCCTTCATGTCTGAAATGTTTTATTTTGGACCAGTAGGTGGTGCCATACTCTTCAGGAGGGATTAACATTTTTAGATCCAGAATGACTCTTCTGGGTGAGCTCTAAAGTCTCTTCAGTTCAAAACCTATGATCCTGAACATTCATTGTTGACTGGGTATCCTTGGCTAATAAATGCCCATCACCCTAAAGTCTTTCTGCAGCTTGTTTTCAGTTCTTTGGTTCTATCTTCATCTTGTGCCAGAAACAATGTAGCCTGCCTAGCTTTGTAGGGCTAGTATCAAAGTGGAGATGATCAGAGACTACAGGATAATCTCTCTGGCCCCCATGCCCATGGTGTCTAGCATAGTGTTGGGCATTCAATAGACAAAGGACTGAGACAGAAATTTCAGCCAGAAGAAACTGAGGTTCCAACCTAGGTGACACCCAAACCAGAATCAAAGAAAATGCACTTCAATTCAAAAAATAATTATCAAGGCACTGTGCTAGGCACTAAGGAAAGACAAAATGATAATAATACTTAATGTCAAGAAGTTCACATTCTGCTGGGGGTTGGTATAAGCAACATAGTTAAATAGGGCAGAACCATTGAGAGAAATGATGATTTCTCTTGTATTAATAACTAATTATTGAATTAGGACCTAGATTTTTCACTTTTTCTACTTCTTCATCCAGAAATCAACCAGTATGGGAAATCTTGGGTAAAGACTTAACTGAGGCTAAGATCTAATCAGAGACAGTAAAAGAAATTCTAAATTGAAGGCATGGGATGGATTCCTAGTCATAAACCAAGTGTTTACTCAGACAGGTCTGGAAAAATGTGGATTCTCCCTTTTGTCAGATGGGTGATATAGAAATTATAAGTCTCTTTGACCAAGATGTGGGTGCTACGTCACATACCTCAAGACCTTCATTATAATATAGTCCACTTTCCATTATAATATTAATTCTCTCATTACTTATTAACAAATCAGAGATGATTGCCACCCTCAGCAGCACCCACTCTTCCAAGGGCATATAAATTATGAACCCACCACCATGAGGGGTTTTTGGCATTCGAGATGCCAATGACCTTTTTTATTAATAAAATGCTAGCATTATTAATAAAATGACTAATTACCCAGAAACTATATCTTTTGAACTTTTAAAATTTATTTTTAGTGTTCAACATTCACTTCCTTAAGATTTTGAGTTCCAGATTTTCTCCCCCTCCCTCTCCTTCCCCAACCCAAGACAGCATGCAATCTGATACAGGTTCTACACATACATTCATATCAAACATATTTTGGCATTAGTCATGTTGTAAAGAAGAATCAGATACAATGGAAGGAACCACTAGAAAAAAAGAAAAAGAGAGAGAGCAAATAGTATGCTTCTATCTGCACTCAGACTCCAGATGTGGATAGCATTTTCTATCATGAGTCTTTTGGAGTTGTCTAAGATCATTGCATTGCTAAGAAAAGCTAAATCTATCAGTTAGTCGTCTCACAATGTTGCTGTTACTGTGTACAATGTTCTCCTGGTTCTCAAACTTTTTAAACATCACAACATAGAAACTTGAGAAGTTATTTTTTCAAATGTTTACACAATAAGAACATTAGTCACATAGCAAGGCAAAATTCTGATTAGGTTTATTAATGAACAGCATTGTGCTCTACTAACTGGAACAGTGTGTAAACTGATGACATCTGAGTCATGTTTACAATTTCCTCAACCATGTTTGTGCTAGTTCCTACACCTGAAAAACTCAGTTACCTCTTATTTGGTGTATAATAGTCAGTAAGATCTAGACTCAAGTCCCACTTCTGACACACCCTAGTTTTAAGACCCTAGCAAAGTAATTTAACCTCTTAGTGCCCCCAGGAAATTCTCTAGAACTAGAAATTGCAGAGAAAGTATGGATGGGCCCTAGTAGTAGGAGTTTCCTAACCCAGAGTCCCCCATGTAATGAAAATATAGGTCTGGATCCCTATTCCAAACACACACACACACACACACACACACACACACACACACACAGACCCTTGTATTTTATATAAATATATATGTGGAGACAGAGAGAAAGAAGAGAGGGAAGGAGAGGGGAGGAGAGGGGGAAAAGAGAAGAGGATTTCCACTTCTTCCTCATTCCCAGCTATAAGAGAACTGAATAGATTTAGTCATAGTCATGCTACTCCACATTGCAAACAAAGGGGGCTGTCCACATCTGTAGCTACTACCCTACATTCCAGAGTTCCTGTACCCTGCTAATAACACTTTAATATGTGGCTATAGGAATAATGTAAAAAGTATTAGAGGTGGAAGCTACCCAGACTGTAGAATAAGGAAGAAAATGTCGTTAAAGCAGTACAAAAATTCTTTGTGTTAAGAGAATAAGCATACCCTAATGCACAAGGAATCACTGGGTAACATGTGACACAACATTTTGATTCTTCAGAGAGATTTTATAATTAATAATCCTTTTAATTTAGATATGACATCTTTCAGTCTGAGCACCTGTCATATGTCTAGGCCTTTTCAAATATTACCTAGTTTATTATTACTCCATCTTCTCTACTCAATCACCTAGCCCCAAATGTAGACATGCCCTAAGGATCTCAGAAATGTCAGTTAAAAAAGTTAGCAAGGCAGTAATCTCTCCTACATAGCATATCGCCAACCAGCGCCACACTGGTGCTTCACAACGAGCCAAGAAGAAAACATACATTCTATCTAAGGGGAATATCTTAGGGATTACAGAAAAAAGGACTTCCAGAAAGTGCCACACCTGGTCTCTACTCTTGACTTCACTTTTCTCTGGAATACATAGATTATAGATATAAATATAGATGATATAGATATAGATAGATGTATGTGTATGTGTGTGTGTGTGTGTGTGTGTGTGTGTGCGCAATTGGGGTTAAGTGACTTTCCCACGACCGAACAGCTAGCAAGTGTTAAGTGTCTGAGGTTGGATTTGAACTCAGGTTCTCCTGACTCCAGGGCCAGTGCTCTATTCACTGTGCCATTTAGCTGCCCCAAATTACTGTATTTTTAAGAAAGAAAAAATAGAATCTTGCTGAGTGACATTTCAATTGTAGGAATAAAAAGGACAGGGAGAACTTTTTTCCTGAAGAGATTGAGTAAGTTAACTGTCAGGGAGAAAAAGTATATGAGAGTTCAATGTCATACTTTTTAATCTAGAGAGACAATAAATCTGAAGCAACTATATTTAACTCATATCTGTGAATAAAACATTTTATAGGGCAGATATCCTGAAGGAACTAAGTTGTAGGACTATGGTTTCAGTGTGTGCAGAAGAGTCAGCAATTGTATTCAGTGATTATCAGCAACTCTAGGTATGATTTTCCTCACATCATTGATATGTGTGTACATACTTCATTGTGTTATATTACTATTAAATCACGTCTTGCAACACTGATATTTGCCTAAGTCTTGGAGATCAGTTTAATATTAAAAGAGAGAAGGTTTAAGGAAAAGGAGCCTTGTCCAATTTTTCTAAATTGCAGAAGAGGTTCAGACCTAATGAATTAATCATTATTGAAAGAGTTGTTACATTTTTTAGGATTTCTTTTGAGAAAATATCAGAACATAACCCTTTATTGCCTTGAAATCTGATGTAGGAGAATGAATAGGTCATGTAACAATCGTCATGTAACAATCTATGGGGTAGGGAGTTTGATGTCTTTGTTCCCAAAACCACTTGTGTAGTATTATGCCTTATACCACACCCCATGGAATAGATACATGTAGATTAGCAAAAACTGGATTATACATAACATTGTGGTCCTTCATATTTGTAAAAACTCCTAAAGAATAAGGTTTCTTGAACTTCTTTATGTCATGGACCCCTGTGGAAGTCTAATAAAAAGCCTACAGAAACTTTCTCAGAAAAAAAATATTTTTAAATAATTAAAGAAAATGCTAAATTTCAGTCGAACAATAGTGAAAATATTTTTTTTCTCATCCAAGCTCAGAGACTGCCTAAAATTGATTGATAGACTCCTTGGCATGGATCCACAGTTAAGGGCCCCTGCTAGAGGGTTGTATTGTGCTATAGAGAGAACACTTGACCTTGACTTGTGGTTGGAAGACCTCTATTCTTGTGTGTGTGTGTGTGTGTGTGTGTGTGTGTGTGTGTGTGTTTTTTATTTGGGGAAAACTGAAGCCCAAAGAGGCTAATTGACCTTTCCAAGGTTACACAAGTAGTAAGTGGAAATAGGTGATTTAACTCAGGTCCCCTGTCTTCAATTCAGTACTTTTTCCAATTTACCATGCTGCCATTGGGAGGAAAGGTACATGGAATTACCTTCCCAAGAGCTGCATCATATATTTATAAAAATGATTTTTTAATCTACATTTAGGATGTTACTATAAAGCAATATTTTAAACATTTGCCAGTCTATTGCCTTTTCTGAGGGGAGTAGGATTATAGGCAGTTTTTCTTTTTTGAGTAAAGTAGATAACTATTCAGTATTGAATATCAAAGCTGGCATGACAACGGAATTTGTGGGCACCTATTTATCTGGCAATATAGTTTTTATTCTCAGAATCACAGGATTGGACAGCATGCCAAAGGTCATCTGGTATGACACATACCTAAACAGAAATCTCCACTACCATATCCCTGGCAAGTAACCAAACAATACCCACTTAAAGATTCTAATGAACAAGAACCCACCTCCTAAGACAACCTATTCCACATTTGGACAACTCCAATCTGGACCAACGTAAATACGTTATTTATGATTAATCAATGGAATGTGGAGGGAAGAAAGGAAACAGACACAGAATACCATAATTTCACATAGAAGTTTGACCAGTATAAAGCAATTACTATAACAAAGAGTTCAAAGCAACCTAAAGCCACTTTAGTTACTTTGACCCAGCAATAGGTCTACATCTCAAAAATATTGAAGAAAAAGGGAAAAGACTTGCATATTAAAATATTTGTAGCACTTCTTTTTGTGGTGGCAAAGAATTGGAAATTATGGGGACACCCATCAATTGGGGAATGACTGAACGAGTTGTAGTATATAACTGTGATGAAATACTATTGTGCTGAAAAAAAAATGAAAGAGATGGTTTCCAAAAAACCTAGGAAGACTTATATGAACTAATACAAGGTGAAGTGAGCAGAAACAGAACAGCATACATAGTAACAGAAATACTTCTGATCAATACAGTGATCCATGGCAATTCTAAAGGATTCACTAAAAAAAAGTTCTATCCATCTCCAGAGAGAGAACTAATAAATTCTGAGTGCAGATTAAAGTATGGTTTTTTTTTATTTAAACATAGACGGTAATACTGTAAACAAAATAGTAGAGCAAGGAATAGATTTTAAAGTTTTGCATAAGAAAAATCATTCCTCGATTGATAAATGGTCAAAGCATATGAACAGGAAGCTTTTAGATAAAGAAATCAAAACTATAGTCATATAAAAATGCTTTAAAGCACTGTTGATTAGAGAAATTGAAGTTAAAATAACTCAGGTCCCACCTCATACCTATCAGATTGGCAAATAATTTCTGGGTACCACTTCTAGGTCTGTATCCCAAAGAGATCATAAAAACAGGAAAAGGACCCACATGTACAGAAATATTTATAGCAGCTCTTTTTGTGGTGGCAAAGAATTGGAAATTGAGGGAATGTCCAGTCGTGGTATGTGAATGTAATGGAATATTATTGTGCTATAAGAAATGATGAGTGGGCAAACTTCAGAAAAACCTGGAAGACTTGATGCTGAGTGAAATAAGCAGAACTAGGAGAACATCATGCTTAGTAATAGCCACAACTGTATGATGACTGACCTTGATAGATTTAGCTCTTCTCAGTAAGGATATAAGACAACTCCACAAAACTCATGATGGGAAATGCTATCCCTAATCTAGAGAAAGAACTCTGGAGTTGAATGCAGATGGAAGTATACTTCTTCCCCTCTCTCTCTTTTTTTTTTGTTTCTCCTTTCTCATGGCTCCTCCCTTTAGCTCTAATTCTTCTTTACATCATGACTAATATGAAAATATGTTTAATATGGACGTATAAGTAGAGCCTATATCAGATTGAATGCCATCTTAGGGAGGGGGGAGGAGATAGGGGGGAGAAAATTTAAAACTCAAAATCTTATGGAAGTGAATGTTGAAAACTAAAAATAAATAAATTATAAAAAATAAAATAAATATTAAAAAAGCCTTTGGGAAAGGGGGTGTACCTGAGGTGGAAATCAACTTTGACTACTTAACAATCAATGAGGGGGTGGACATATTAATGAGGAGGTGGACAAAAAATGTTCGGCTCCTCCTGCTGAGAACATGACCTAATCATGAGACTCAGCCACCTCCAGCAATCTGGCCAAAGAATTCATTTCTCCCCAGACCCCACTGGCTGGTTTTCCCCTTCAAAAACTAGGTCACCCTAAATTCTGATGAAAGACTCAAAAGACAGACAGGGGCTTATTTCCTAAGGGCAAGATTTCATTTAGACTGTATTCTGTTTGTAAGGTCTCCTAGTTGGGTGGATTTCTACCTGAGATCAAAAGTCTCATGTATCAGCAATGTCCTTCAGATGCTGGCTCAATAACCTACAATTGGATGATTTCTGAATGAGGAAATAGAATAGGGAAAATCTTAATCTCAATTAATAAGTGGTTATTAATATTCATTTGGAACAATCTCAAAGGTCTAGTTATAAAACTGTGCATACATACACTTTAATCCAGCAATGACTACTAGGTCTACATCCCAAAGAAATCCAAAAACAACAAAAAAGGACCTATATGTATAAAAATAATTATAACAGCTCTTTTTGTGGACAAACTGAGGGGTGGAAACAGAGAATACTCATCAATTGGAGAATGGTTGTACAAGTTGTGGTATATTATTATAATGGAATACTACTGTGCTATAAGAAATGGTGAGCAGGATAATTTCAGAAAAAACCTCAAAAGTCTTATACAGACTGACACAAAATGAATTGAACAGATCCAGGAGAACCTTCTACACAATAACAACAATATTGGACAATGATCAACTGTGAATAACTTAGCTATTCTCAGCAATACAAAGATACAAGCCAATTCTGAAGGACCTGTGATAAAAAATGCTATCTACCTCCAGAGAAAGAACTGATGGAGTCTGAATGCAGATTGAATCATACTATTTTTCACTTTATTTATTTTTTAATGTTTTTTTTCCTTCTTTCACAACATGACTAATATGGAAATATGTTTTGCATGATCCCACATATATAACCTATATCTAATTGCTTATTATCTCAGGGAGGGGGGAGGGAAAGAGAGAATTTGGAACTCATTAAAATTTTTAATGAATTTTTAAAACTGTCTTCACATGTCATTGAAAAAAATATTATTTAAAATTTTTTAAACCTGCAGAACTGCTTACAGTTTTAGAAAGTTGCCTTGGGCTCAATGGGAAGAGATAAAGGCTGTATTGACTTGGCATAGGGCAGGAAAGTGAATGTAAACATGGTAGAGAAAATCTAGAGAGTCAGGTGTGCAGACTAAATGGCAATGAAGACATGAGCACAGGCAACATGTCATACATAGTGCAGGAGTTAACATGAGGTTTGTGAACTTTTGAAAAATATTTTGGTAACTATATTTCATATAACTGGTTTCCTTTATGATCTTAGCTATTTAATTTTATGCATTTAAAAACATTATTCTAAGAATGGGTACATATACTTCATCACACTGTCAAAGGGGTCCATAAAAAAAAAAAAGGTTCAGAATCACTAAGTAGATAAAAGGATTTGCTAGCCCTGAAGAAAGGAAGACCTGGGTTTGAGACCCACCTTTGATCCATACTAGCTGTGTTACCATAAGTCAAAGGGATCTACCCTCTCAGAGCCCCATGCAAGAGTTGTATAAATTACAGCTAGAGTGCCAACATGCATTAGCGAAGGAAGTTTAAAGAGTTGGAGTTCCCCACTACAATGAAAATCACAGGTCTGAACACCATTTCCCCTCCAAAAAAAATAGTATTTATCCTACCTAGCTCAGGGGATGAAATGGATAGTGTATTGGATCTGGAGTCAAGAAAACCTGAGTCCAAACCCTGCCTCATACTCATGAGCTATGTGATGTTAAGCAAGTTCCTTAAGGTGTCTGCCTCAGTGTTCTCATTTATAAAATTGGAATAATAACAGCATCTACTTCCCACAAGTGTTGTGGTGAGGATTAAATAAGATATTTATAAAGCCCTTTGCAAACCTTAAAAGTGTTTTATAAAATCTAGTTATTATAATTACTTGAGAGGGTTTTTGTGAAGAAAATGCTCTGTAAACTCTAGAGCATCCCAGAAACGGGAGTTGTTACTGCTAAACGTTCTCACAGGGAGCCTTTTAGTTATATGGGTCTTTAAGATACATTGATAGTATCACCATCTGCAGCTACATCCACTATTAGTCACGAGAACGAACTCCAAAACATGAAATAATTTTAGAAAGAAATGTACTGGTCACTTGGTAGAGAGGGAAAGCTAGGAGAAGGCTCCTGTACAGTCTAGTTTTCATCACATAAGGTTCTGAGAAGAGTTTCAGCACCAACAAGCAGCTAAGCAAGCTGGCAAGACAAGCAGTTCCCAGAAAAGGTTTATTGAAGTATCAGTAACCCTAAACATTCTAATTAAGGTACACAGAGATGTAAGTATAAACATTCAAATTTGATGAACTCAAAACACAAACACTGGGTGGACCCAAGACCTCCCAAGAATTGGGTGGGATTCCCAACATTCCTTGTAGTCATCAAGCTTCTCAAAGGATTTCTGAGGTCAGTTTGACCTCCACTGCAAACTTTGGGATTAAACAATTTCTAGTCACATAAAGCTAAGTTCAAACAATGTTGATAAGGTTTTCCAAACAATATAAGACAATATTTCCTTCCACCACAATTAGGAAAAATCTAGATATACATCTAAATGTCTATGAGATAGTAAGCATTCTACTCTTTCTAGTTACTACTGTATTCCTCTCCTACCCATTGCCAAACTTCTAAAAAGTAGTTTTATATGTAAGGTGGATTTTAGTGTGTATAATAAGGTAAATTTTTGTTATTATTTTTCAGATAATTTTTCCCAGGCTCCTAACCTGAAAAACAGTTTTACTATGCTTGTACATCATCATAAAATATAAACATTTGTGCTTAAAGTCATGTACTGCGTGTGTGCTATACTGAATTAACACAGAATTGCTACAAGTTAATGTAACCTTATGAAGCTACTCCTTGGCAAAATGCCTTCTTTGTTTGTTCCGCTATAAATCAAGTGGGTACTGGCTAAGTGGTGCAGGTGTCTTTTTCTCACTACTCTTTGCTGGCCACCTCCTGGAATAATAAATTGGTACGAATACACTATCTGTTGCTCCACTGTCTTTCGTTGGTTTGGCTGAATCCAGTGTGAACCTGCCTGGAGGTGAGCTCTGATCTTACAAGTTTACATCTACTTTGTTCATTTTCTCACCATGGAATCCTTCCTGAGCCCACAGTAATGTGACATATATCACTGCTACACTAAAACTTCTCTCTCAAATGAATTACTGTATCTCTCAATACAATGGCCTTTTCTTAACTTCCACTATCATGGACATCTTTTTGGTATTTAACAGTACTGACCACCCTTTTAATTCTTAAAAACTTTTCTCCTTTAATCTTAGTCAATTTGGGAACTTTATCTGGAAGCACAGTATATTGGAAAATCACTAGAATTGGTGTCAGATGGCCTGGGTCCCCATCCCAGTTCTGATACTTACAGTTTGTGTAACACCAAATAAGTCATCTCTCTGGGCTTCAGTTTCCTCATGTGGAGAATAAGGTTGTTCTAGAGACTTCTAAGGTTCTTGCAGCTACTCTTCTGCTTTATTTGCTCACTCTTTTTTTTCTTTTTGGAGGATAATTGGGGTTAAGTGACTTGCCCAAAGTCACATAGCTAGTAAGTGTGTCAAGCATCTGAAGTCAAATTTGAACTCAGGTCCTTCTGACTCCAGGGCCGGTGCTCTATTCACTACGCCACCTAGCCACCCCCTGCTCACTCTTTTCTGTCCACTCTCATCGAAATACAGCTGTTTTATTACATGCAGGTAACTCTAACAGAAGGGACCAACTATCTGCAGCTGAGGCCCATTCAGAAGATTAAGGAGAGCAGGGTTAACCCCAAATGCTAGAAGCAAAAAGGATCACAAGATATTTTGGTCCAGATCTGCCATTTTACAGGTGTAAAAAACTCCCTCTACTGATGTAAATCAGCATCCACTCAACAACTAATACACTTAGGAAGTTTTCTGGGGCATTGATAAGCTAAGTAACCTATCCAAAGTCTTACAACTAATATGTGTAAGAGGTGGGACTGAACCCAGGTCTTTCTCACTCCAAGACTGATTCTCTATTTGCTACCCCCTACTGCTTCTCAAACACCACTTTAAACAAATCAAATTAGAAAATATGCCTTTTTAAAAATATAGTACTTTATTCCCAATTACATGTAAAGACAATTTTTAAAATTCATTTTTTATTTTGAGTTCCAAATTTTCTCCCTCTCTCCCTCACCTTCCCCCCCAAAAAGGTAAGCAATTTGACATAGATCATATATGTACAATCATGTAAAACATATTTCCATATTAGTCTTGTTATAAAAGAAGAAATGGACCAAAAGAAAAAAAAGCATGAAAAAAATAAAGTAAAAAATAGAAATGATTCAATCTGCATTCAGACTCCATCAGTTCTTTCTCTGGATGTGGATAACATTTTTCAGCATGAGATTTTTGGAATTGTATTGGATCAGGACATTGCTGAGAAATGCTAAGTCATTCATAGTTGATCATCATCCAATATTGCCATTACTGTGATCAGTGTTTTCCTGGTTCTGCTCACTTCACCTTGTTCATGTGAGTTCAGGTTTTTCTGAAATCTGGCTGCTCATCATTTCTTATAGCACCTCAAAATTGTTTTAATTTGTATTTCTCTAATCAATAGTCATTTAGAGCTGAAAATGCATCTTTCATGTAAGCTCAAATTAATGTGAATACCTGGTTTCTGGGACTTTTACTCGACCTCTTAGACCAAGGGTCCTTAACTTTTTTTTTATGTCATGGACCTCTTCAGCAATCTTCTCAGAACAATGTTTTTTAAAAATTGAAAGAAATAATAAATTTCAGATAGAAGTTAGTGAAAATAAAGCTGTAATTTTTTTTCCACCTAAGTTAACATACCACTCTGAAATCTACCCATGGGCCCTCTTTTTAGGGGTTAGGAGTGGGATGGAGTGAGTGTCTGGCATTCTGATTAAGGACCCTAGCCTTGGACTATACTTGCCGGCTCTTCCTATAGATCATTATCTTACTAAGTTGTGCTTCTGGATCCTGCCTCTGGCACCAACCTCACTTAGTTACCTTAAAATAATGGACCCTTGCGCCTAGATTTGTATCTTGTTAACTTGTAAGAAGATATCCTGTTGTTTTCAATGACCCTATCACATGTACGTCTAACCTCTGATTACAAAAATCTTTATAGCTACTGCTGCAGAAAAAATCTGTCCTAAAGGACAGAGACTTGGTACCACCTCCTCTAATTCCTCTCTCTTTCCAGGAAAAAATAAAAGAGGAGTTTGAGAGGTAAAACAATCCAAACCCAGACTGGGGTAATCTTCCCCACAAAAACAAATTGCTCAGAGAAGACAAGATTAAGGGTCATCATGTATACTTCGTCTCAAATTTCTAGTTATTAAGCAACAGAAACACTTTCCCATAGCGATCTGACATGCTGCCCAGATCTAGGGCAGATAGTTCAATTGCTCAGATGATCCCTGCCATGAGCAGATTTTTCTGGAAATAATAATCCAAAGAGGTATTAATAATTCTCCAGTTTTTCCTTTTGTTTATCTTGTCCTCTACCCCTAGGGTGCGCCAAAACCAACTTTCCATTCCACCTTCCCTATCTTAACTCCATTCAAAGAGTCTTTGAATTAAGGAGACTTTCAATAAACAGCTGATTTCAATTCAACACTTAGTAATTGTCTTCTCCAGGAGAGGAATTGTACTAAATCCTAGGGATACAAGAAAAAAATTGAAAACAGCTCTCAATCTGAAAGATATTACACTCTACTGGGGGAAGGGGTGTTAAGATAACACATTCTCAAATAAATTAACAAATAGTGGACTGAAATAAAACTGCAAGGAAGAAAAACATTAACAAAGCAGGGTATGAGGAAAGGCTTTGATTTTGTATGAGTATAAAGGTATAAACATGATTCTAATCAATGTAGTTGTTAAAAAAAAAGGTGCTGGGTTTACAAAGATTAATCCAAACTCTTTGCCCATGGCACCAAGATAGATCTTCCTGTCAGTTTCCTCATTTCTTAACCATCAATGTGCAAAAACTTATTATGGGCAATGTTCACCCCACATCCATTTTTTACCACCACTGACATTTGCTTTCACTTCTATTCTCCTATTGGAAAATATTATATAATCATCAGCAAGGATTTCTCTGCATTAGAAGTAAATGTGAACTGATTCCCTTTCCCAAGATGACATCATTAGAGAAAAAGCCTGAAGCATCAGCTAAAAGCTTTGGTCATGATATTCTATCACCTTGTCTCATTTCTTGCAGATACTTGTGCAACCTGATCTATGAATTACATAAACCCTGTCACATGGTTCTTGTTGACCTCCACCAGTAGACTGATCTAAGCTCCACTGATTTCAAAAGCATTCTTAAAAGTCTTAAAAGCAGTTTTAAAGACAAGAGGCATAGTTTCTTATCACTGACAACTAAAATTTGATTTTCCCTGTTTTTTGCTAAACTGTCAGGCTGTATGATGTCAACTGTTAAGAATCTAAATGCTAGGGGCAGCTAGGTGGCACAGTGAATAGAGCACTGGCCCTGGAGTCAGGAGGACCTGAGTTCAAATGTGGCCTCAGACACTTAGCACAAAACTAGCCATGTGACCTTGGGCAAGTCACTTAACCCCAATTGCCCTACCTTCCCCCCTCCAAAAAGCAAATAATAATAATAATCTAAATGCTATCTGGTTTGTTTTCCACTAATGACCATCTTAGAGCCGTTTCTTTTTCTCTCTTTCAACAAGGCCTATGATTTCATTTGTATAGGGAATGCCCAGTGAAGAAACTCTTTGAAAATAATCACTGACTATAAATGTAAATCAGTAGAAGCCAGTCTTACTATGCTCATATAGAATAGTGCTCTGTATTCTGTGAGGATGACACAAGAATAACTGACCCCAGAGTACCAAATTTGTCTCAGGGTTTATTAAGTTCATAACCAAGGGAGCTCTACTCTCCCATACAGACAATTCTCACTTTACATAAATTCACATTATGGAAATTCAGTTTTATGTAAAGAATTCTGAAAGAAATCTGCATTCCAAAAAAAAAACTTATATTAACTCCATTGTAAGGTTCTGTGCTCTCTCTCTTCACTCCTGCCCCTCAACTAGTCTCAGTACACCTGAGCCTCCATAAAAACTAAAAAAAGAAAACCCCGAAAAAAAAATCAAGTAGGACTCAGAGAGAAACTACTCCCACTGCCACTGCCACTGCCAGATGTGGGGCTTGGCTTGAGGCATCTGGCACTGAGGAAGGATTCCTCTGCCCACTCCACCCACCCACCCACATGTCTCACCTCTGCATGACAGTCTTCCTTTCAAGATCAGGTGTCTCTTGTGTTCTCCTGCCCATAAGTTCCTCCTCCTGCTCTCACTTCTCTGTCCCTAGCCCTAGTGTGTCCTTGAACCCTGTACAAGCCTTCCTCCACACACACATGACCCCATTCCTGCCTCTCTCCCTTCCCCACATCTAGTCTGGGGGAATGGTCCACTTACATAAAGCAAGAATGTCTGTATATGGTCAACCACAAAGGAGGGGGAAGGCTTCAAGCAAAAGGAGATTGGGAGATGTTGCAAGAGATGGTTGATTAGATACGATACAAGCTGATTCCTGAAATCAGGGAATCTTTGAAGTATTCCTGAACCTATGTTATCACACAGGATGCTCTTGCAAAGGCGTTATTGAGTGGGGAGCATGGCAAGAAGGTGCTTTAATTGGTGAGCTAATGCTTAGCACAAGACAGAAGGAGTTGTGTTCAGTTCACCAAGATGGAGAAAGTTCTGCTCAGTTTATGATCCACATCTTTCATAACAGGACCATAGCTTGAGTACTATGTTCAATTCTAGGCACCAAAATTTAAAAAAAAAAATCAATTCTAGGCATCTTAAGCTAGAGAGCATCTAAAGGAAAATAATTAGGATTACAGAGGACCTCAAACTCATTTCACTCTCAATTCAGCAAACATTTATAGACATTTTGTTATGTACTCAGTTGATACAAAAACAGAAAATGAATGTTTCTGCCCTCAAGGGGAATTAATATATATTAATATAATATATATAATATAAGCATCGTTGAAGGAACAGGGGGTAGTTAGTTTAAAGAAGACTTAGGGACACAATAGGTGTATTCAAGTACTTGAAAGCCTGCATGGTGGAGAAGAGATCAAGGGGTTCTTAACCTTGGACCTAAGACTTGGGTATTTTTCCATATAGTTTGATAACTGTATTTTAATATAATTGGTTTTCTTTACAATCTTATGTATTTTATGGCATATATTTTAAAACATTATTCTGAAGGGTCCATTGATTTCATTTGAATGCCAAAGGACTCAATGACACATTAAAAAATTGGTTAAAAACCTGTGAATGCTCCTTCTCTATTTTTGTACATTGATCATCATTCATGGCCTATCTCTTAACTGGGGCTGCACCCCGAAACAATATCCTAGGCCCTCCCTTCTCCCTCTAAACTCTCTCTGTCTTGAAGATCTCAACATATCCCAACCATTCAATTAGTATCTCTAAGCAGACAACTTCCAAATCTATATCCTGGCCCCAGTCTCTCTCTAGTCCCACACCACCAAATTCTTATTAGACATTGATTTGGATGTCCAATAGGCACCCAAAACTCAACATATCCAAAATAGCACTTATTTTCCCCTTCCAAATAAAGCACCCCTTTCCTAACATCTATATTTCTGTCAAGGCTACCATCATCCTTCCAATAATCCAAGTTTACAACCCTAGCATCATCCTTGGTTCCTCATTTCATATCTCCAGTCAGTTGTCAAGCTTTATTGAATCTACTTCATATATCTCACATCTAACCCTTTATCTACATTTAGACAACCATCACCCTAGTTCAAGGGCAGTGAAGTGGCACAGTAGATAGAGTACAAGGCCTAGAGTTAGAAAGACTCATCTTCCAGATGTGACCCTATGCAAGTCATTAAACCTTGTTTGCCTCAGTTTCCTTATCTGTAAAGTAAGTTGGAGAAGGAAATGGCAACTACTGCAGTATTTTTGCCAAGAAAACCCCAAATGACAGACATGACTCAAAGAACCAAACAACACTCTAATTCAAGCCTCATCACCTCTCAACTAGACTACCTAAATGTTGTTTTTCCTGCCTCAAGTTTCTCCCAGGCCCAATCCATCATATTCTTAACGTTTACCATGATTTTTTCTAAGGCATAGGTCTAATCATATTACTCCTCTGATCAATAAATTCTAGTGGCTCCCTACTGCCTCTAAAAACCAAATACAAATTCTTCTGTTGATATTTAGAACCATTCACAATTGTGAAAACACATGAAAAAAATAAATACATGATAATCGGAAAGACTATTTCTGCACTGTGGAAACATGTGAATGAGAAGGCCTCTTTCTAGGGTTATTACACATTACTCTCTTCACATTCTACCACTAGAGGGCACTATAGCCATTATACTGAAGAGACTGGGCTCCAGTCCTATATTATTAGTTGGACAGCTGGACCCAGATATCCCATTAATTACTCAAACATTTCCCAAATTGGACTCAAATTTTCCCAAAAAATGCTCTTTTTCTTAACTTACCCATCCTTGCAGTTCACAGTCAATCAATTAACATTTATCAAGCACTTACTACATGCCAGGTACCGTGCTGAGGGTTCTGGGCCACTTCCAGTCATCCTGCTCTATATCAGGCCACTGGACCCAGATAGCTCCAGAGGAGAAAATGAGGCTGATGCCTCCCTCACTTAAATCCAATTCATTTGCAAGTCATGGCATCATCTTCCTGATGTCATGGTCCTCTTTGAGAATGAAGTACAAACAACACAACACAATCTGACCCAGCCAAACTGGCCTTCATACTATTTATGATATACAACATTCCATCTCACATATCCTTGACTTTGGACTAGCTCTGTCCTGCCTTGAATATACAACCTCCTCCTTACTTCTATTTCTTAGAATCCCTTTCCTTCAAAATCACCTTAAATGCTAACTCCTAAATGAGGGCTTCCCTAATTCTCCCAAGTGTGAGTACCAACTCTCTTCAGAATTACCTTGTATTTGCTTGGGGGGGGGGGGGTACATAGGGGCAGGTAGGTAGCACAGTGGATAAAGCGCCAGGCCTGGAGTCAGGAAGACTCATTTTCCTGAGTTCAAATCTAGCCTCCGATGCTTACTAGCTGTGTGACCCTAGGCAAGTCACTTAACCCTGTTTGCCTCAGTTTTGTCATCTATAAAATGAGCTAGAGAAGGAAATGGTAAACCATTCCAGTATCTCTGCTTCACACCCCCAAAAAAACCAAAGGGGGTCAGGAAGAGTTGTACACAACTGGAAAATTACTATATTACATGTATATATGTATGTATTTTTGTGTGTGTGTATCTCCCAAAAGAATATAAACTCCTTGAGGCCAAGGATTACTTTACTTTTGTATCTGTATAATTCTAATTCCTAGTACAGTTTCTAGCACATAAGAGGAACTTAATTAATTTTTGTGTTTCATTGATTGATTAGGTTTGATGTAAGGAAAAACTTTCTAACAATTGGAGCTATCCAAAAGAGAAATAAGCTGGCTCAGGAGGTACTGGGTTCCTTGCTCTTCCAGATAGGTTTGGAGAACCCACAGCCTTGAGGCCACATGTGGCCCTCTAGGTCCTCAAGTGTGACCCTTTGAATGACTCCAAATTTCACAGAACAAATCCCCTTAATTAAAAGAATTTGTTCTGTAAAACTTGGACTCAGCCAAAAAGTCACACTTGAGGACCTAGCAGGTCACATGTGTCCTTGAGGCTGCACGTTCCCCACCAGACCTAGGAAGTCTTCAAGCAAAGTTCAGATAGTTCTTTGCTTTATATATTGTAGAAAGGATTCTTATATAAGGATGTACTGGACTAAAAGGCAACTTAGGTCCCTTCCATCTAAGATTCTGTGACTGTATGTACCAGTCAGATGATACTGAGACAGAGAGAGAAGGGAGAGCAAGGAAGGCATCTGTAAGGTAATGTACTTTGAATTCGAAGATCTCTTTGTATTGGAAAAGGTAGCAGGTACTTAGAACTTAGTAACTGATCAAGCCTCTGTTGGGGAAACAGAAGGTATGAACTCCTGTCTCCTGTTACTGATGTTAACAGGAAGGGGTTGGCTAAAACAGGAAGTAACTAATTCTGTGTATATAAGAAAAGCCCCAGAGAGGCACAGTCAGAATGTTTTTTTTTTTGGAGGGGTAATTAGGATTAAGTGACTTGCCCAAAGTCACACAGGTAATAAGTGTTTAAGTGTCTGAGGCTGGATTTGAACTCAGGTCCTTCTGATTCCAGAGCCAGTGCTCTATTCACTGCGCCACCTAGCTGCCCCAAATAATCAGAAATTTGGTTTTTTTTGCTTTTTGGAGGGCAGTTGGGGTTAAGTGACTTGCCCAAGGTCACATGGCTAGTTTTTTTGTGTTAAGTATCTGAAGCTGGATTTGAACTCAGGTCCTCCTTACTCCAGGGCCGGTGCTCTACTCACTGCATCACCTAGCCACCCTGCACAGTCAGAATTTCTTGAGACCAGCATCTGGTGGCAGAGCAACTACAGAAAAGAGAATCGAGAACGGAGCCAGAATTTCCTGAGAACTTGTTGTGGTGGAGGTTCTTCTGAACAGGAGCCCCAGAGCCTGGAGCCTGAAGCCCGGAGCCTGGGTGACTGAGGAAGCATGACTGGGATGCTGAGACTTTATTTGCGGTTTGGTTGAGCCTGGAATTCCCTGAAGCAGAAATTGTGAAGGATCTGACATGGACCAGACCCTGTGAACTTCACTGTGGAGCAGGACCTACCCAGAGAGCTGGACAAGGAACTGGGAGCTGTCTGCCATTGAACTCAGGTGACAGTCTGATGAATTCAGGTAGAATCTGGGACCAGGGAAGGGGATCCAGGGAATCTGAGAACAGGCCCCAAGTCAAGATGAAAAGACCTCTCCCTGGGTACTGAGTAATTATGGAATTATAGTTTACTAGTGACCTAGGGGTGAAGGGTTTTGTGAGTAATTGATTAAAGTAACTGATTGAGTTAATCAAGTTGCCCCATGAGTGGAAGACTTTGGCTATTTTACTTTGAGATGATTGTTCTTTGTTCTAAATATTGTGACCACTTTGGTGAAAACTATGTGGCCATTTTAATGATAAGCTGCTGTGAATACTATATTGTGATTTTCTCTGATAAGGTGTAATATTGTGAATGCTGTACCTTGATTTTCTGTGAATGTTTTGCTTTGATTTGTTATGGAATAAATAGAGTGTTCACTATACTGTGTAATCAGAACCTTAAAAGCTGTTCAGAGTAGCATTCTTCTGGAAAGCTTCTGTTCATGGTGTTACAGCATCTTATTAAGACATTCTAATTTGCTTCTCTTCATAGAGTGCTGAAGTCCTGGAACTTCTATTGGCGGCCTTTTGCAGTAGTGGGAAATTAAGAAATTGAAGTGAATGAAGCTAGACTTTTTATAAAAGTTTTTTTTTTAATGATCTTCTGAAAAAGTTCAAACATAGTTTTTCACTTTGCTAATGTTACCACCTATTGTAATGTAACATTCCTCAGGAGTACTAGGCAAAAGGCAACATACATTAATTATGTATATTGGGTAAAGAAAGCATCAATTCAATAAATGTTTGTGAACCTATGTGCAAAATTAGGCAATGGAGGATACCAAAAAAAAGCATCCAATGTCTGCCCTCACAGTGCTGACAATCAAGCAAGGGAAATAAGACAAATATACAATTATACCACAAGGTCCTTCATTAAAGGACACAAATAGAGCACCTAGGTAGGACAGGACAGCAGGATCAAATAAAGCTTAATGGAAGAGATGGCATTTGATCTAGGCATTGAAAAATGGGTAGGATTTCAGCAGGCAGAGATTAAGAGGAAGGACATTCATTAATGAAGCTCCCTGCCTCCATTTATACTCTAATATTTGCACTGTAAAAGAGAACAATTTTTGAAAGACTTAAGAACTCCAATCAATGATCGATAATGACTCCAGAGAATCAATGCTGAAGCATTACTCTTGAGTGAGAGGTGATAGACAAATATGCAGAAAGAGACACATATTTGGATGTGGACAATTTGTGAGTGTGCTTTGCTTGATTGAACTTTATTTGTTATAAGGATTATGTTTTTCCTTTTTTTTTCCCCCCAAGAGGAAGGGGAGGTAAGAAGAAAAAAATAAATACTTAATTATTGGAAAGAATCTTTCTGCACTGTAGAAACATAATTGATTCAGTGATACCCATTTAAATGACTTGGACAACCAAAGCAAATATATTAAGAGGCTTGTAGGAAATTGGAAGGGATACAGGGTTTTACAAAGTAATAGTCTTATTAACTAAGTTTAAATATTTATTAGAAATAGACTATACAATTTTTCAGAAAGAAAAAAGAGAAATAGACATAAATTCAAGGGCAGGGACCATACACTTTATTAAAAATTTTGTCTTTATATAACATTTATTTCCCACCCATCCCCTAAAGACTGAACCTTACCTTGAAACAAATTTTAAAAGATAAGCAAAAACATCTACAGAGATTTTACCTGAGAAAGTATACTTACATCTGTCCTGGTCATCCTTTAACTCTAAATGAAGTAAGTATGCTTCATTATCTCTTCTAAGGGACCTTCATTAGTTTTTATAGGGATATCTTTTTCTAAACATAAGATCTATGTTCCAGTGAAAACAGTGTTGGATACAGATTATAAAGTGTTTTGAATAAAAGGTTAAGGGTTTTGGAATTGATTCTGTAGATAGTGGGAGCTTTTTTTTTCAAGGTTTTTTGAACAGGCAATGACAGGATGAAAGCAGAGTTCTAAGAAGATCAGCCTAGACTTGCTTCTAATAGACTAGAGGGTGGTTAAGTTAAGACAGGGAAACAAGGAAGGTGTCTTATTTCAGTAGACTGAGCATCAGATGATAAGGGTAAGGATTAAGGTTGTGGCAGAGGGAAGGAAAAGGAGAGTTCAGCTTAGGAAGAAAACAAGGGAAATAAGAATAAAGAGCATAGGTGTAATGGTAAGCATACAAAGACTTTTACTGAAAACTTTTAGAAGGGATACTGACAAACTGGAACTGTCCAATGGAGGATGACCATGATGGTCAGAAGACTGAAGATAATGCCACATATTCAATCAGTAGGAAGAACTAGGGATAAAAGGAGCATTTATTTAGTAAAGTAAAAACTCAAATAATTACTATCTTTAAGTATTTGTATTCAGAGAGCTATCTAGTAGAGTAGACTTTGCTTGGTCCCATGAGGTTGAACTAGAAACAATGGATTGATTTCAGTTTAGCATAAGAAAAATCAATACCAGCTACTTTTCAGGTAAAATGAGTTGCCCTGAGATGATATAAGGAGAGACTGAATGACCAGACTAGATTGAGGGTGTTGTAAAAATAGAAGCACAGTATAGTAGAAATTGTACTTGATCCCAATTGATAAAAGGGAATGAAGAGGTAATTACAGGAAGTAGTCCAACCTATTAAGAGTCATATGAAAGAAAGGTTCTAAATTTCTAATAATTAGAGAAATGCACATTAAAAATAACTCTGAGGTAGCACAGCAAGTAAGAGCACCACTCCAGTGTCAGGATGACCTGGGGATTGAATCCAGGCTCAGACATTTAGCACCCACCCAGAAACACCTGGCCGCGTAACCTTGAGCAAGTTACTTAACCCCAATTGCTTAGGGGTGGCCAGGTGGCTCAGCCAGTAAGAGCACCAGCTCCAGTGTTGGGATTACCTGGGAATCAAATCCGGGCTCGGATACTTAGCACCACACCCAGAAATAACTGACCGTGTAACCTTGAGCAAGTTACTTAACCCAGATTGCTTTTAAAAATAAATAAATAAATAACTCTGAGATTCTACCTCACACCCACCAAATTATCAAAGTTGACAAAAAAGGAAAATAACAAAAGCCAGAAGGATTTGGGGAAAGTAGACATTGTTGGTGGAGCTATGTATACTAGTCCAGTCATTCTGGAAAATAATTTGGAACTATATCCAAAAAGCTATGAAATTGTGCATAATTATGTGCAATATGGGTAAAAACTCAGTAATATTACTAGTATGTCTATATCACAAAGAAATCAAAGAAGAAAAGAACCAACAAGTACAAAAATATTTATATCAGCTCTTTTCATAGTGGGAAAGAACTGGAAACTTGAGGGAAATATCAATAAAGTTAGGAGTCACTGAACAAAAGTTATGGTATTTGAATGTGATAAAATACTATTGCGCTATGAGAAATTATGAAGAGAGTGGTTTCTAAACCACGTTGGAAGACTTTATGAACTGATAGAGAGTGAAGTGAATGGAACTAGGAGAACAATTTATGCAATAACAACAATATTGTAAAAACAACTTTAGAAGACTCGGAAACTCTGATCAATCCACTGACACTGTTCCAAAGGACTCATAATGAAACTGGAGAATTCAAAGTGCAGATTGAGACATTTACTTGCACATGAGGAATGTGGGAATTTGTTTTTGTTTGACTATTCATATTTGTTACAAGAGTTTTTATTTTCCTTTTTATTAATAGTGAGCACATGAAAGAGAGAGAAATGTCCATTTTTTATTGGAAAAAATGAAATTTCATTTAAAAAAAAAGAAGGAAAAAATTCAAGATTGAAATATCCAAGTTTGAGGGTAACCTTGTGAATCTAAAAAATCTGGAAGTTCCATTGGGTCAGAGTTAAAGGTGGCAAGGGAGAAGTTCTTGGTAGCTATTCCAATGCTCTTGTAGGAGATAGTCACCAAGAGGATTGGGCAGCCTCTGACCATTTTACTAACAGATAAAATGTAAAATACCCAATTATCAGTTCTGCAGACTGCTCTATGTTCTGATGAGTTTTAAAGACAGGCCTCTTAGCAGATTGAAATGGTAGTTATAAATTGTTGCTAAATCCTATTTTAAGTTTATTTTGGTCAAATTATGAATTTCATGTGTTTAGTGCTTCTTTTGAGTGTAGGAATAAATCACTTGTTCTAATTCACATCATTCATTGAATATCTTTTTAATTTCCCCTTTGGGGAGAAAATCTAAACATGACCCACAAATTAAGCTGTAAATAAAATTGTCACCAGCATCCTAGGGAGAGGGATTTAATGACCCCAAAACTGTGAAAACAGAGAGCTTCTCTTATTAGAGGTCAAGGTCCTCAGTACTAAACCTGATCCAAACCATATGCTTCTACAGAAAAGAGAAAATGAATATAATACCCTAGCCTCAAGAATATAGATATAGATATAAATGTAGTTATATCTATGTGTTTGTCAATTGACTCATGACTTCAAGACCAGTGCTTTTTCTACTGTTCTCTGCTGCCTCTAGAATTTCAGACATGTGCCTTTTTTTCCATACTGAGATGTGAAAACTTAAATATATCTTTATTAATTCAACTAAGCTTAGGGTTGTCATTTTTATTTCTGTAGAGAGTTTAAAGGGGTAGGAAGGACTCATGATTCATTAATGCAGGGGGTTCTTATTACAGATACCCATGCAGATCAGAAATTCCTCTATAAATTTTAGTTTTAGAGAGTTGCCTGAATACTAAGGTTAAGTAATTCATCCATGGTCATACCACCACTCACTATGTGTCAGAGGAAGAACTTGAAACTTCCTCACTATAGTGGCAACTAGTACAGGTTCTTAGATCTGCTTTACTAGGAAAGATAGCTGTTCAAGAGGTCAATAATATATTTTAATTACATTCACTATTCAGGGGAAAAGTCAGCACCCTGAACTTCAGAGAAAATACAAAGAGAATACAAGCAGAGAAATAAAGACCAACAGACAGTGCTCTAACTACCTGAATCAACTACATGCTTTACATACATCTCTGGACTGAGAGAGCTTTTACATCTGAGCAGACAGGGAGCTCTGAACATACAGCCACTCAGAATCTCGACCAGAAAATCACAATTTCCTTCTCATGAGCAAGTCCACAAAGTAAAATACCAACTCTGAGTATATATACACTTCTCAGAGCCAGAAGGCATCACAACCCTTGTGACTCAGTGCCCAATTAGAAATTAGCAAAAAGTATGAAATCCTTCCTACAAGCAAGCCTCCCCTAAGAAAGATCCCTTAATGGGCTCCATGTGAAGCCTATTAATGGGTGGGGAAGATCTTGAATCCTATTAACATTACACCCACCATGAACCCTTAGGAACAATGATAAAGCTTATGCTTCCCACTTCTTAAAAGATAAGTGATCGAACAGAAGTGAAAAAGAAAATTAAAGGGGAGGGGAATGAAAAGGAAGGGAAAGGAGAAAGGAAGGAAGGAAGGAAGGAAGGAAGGAAGGAAGGAAGGAAGGAAG
>NW_027187351.1:11186640-11263662 GCF_028583685.1 Petaurus breviceps papuanus
GGAAGGAAGGAAGGAAGGAAGGAAGGAAGGAAGGAAGGAAGGAAGGAGAGAGAAAGAAACAAACAAACCAGGTCTTCATAACTCAGAGTTCAGTCCTTTCTCTACTACCCCATGTTGCCTTAGGTACAGTATTGTGCACATCCTACACTTTAGCTCCACTGCAATGCCTCATCATGGTGGGGTAATCCAAGCAAAGCATCAGCTCTTTCAAGTTGTACAAGTTAGAAAAATGTAAAATGTGAATCTAGTGATGAGCACTATGACCATAATCTAAGAACTAGTCAAGCTTAAGTTGGGAAGGCTGATCACTAGGATGACTCTCCTATGGTTTTTCAGCTATCACAACTCTTATAAAACATCATCATAGGAGGGGTTTGTATCCTTCTTTGGCTGGGCAGGGTAGCACGTGCCTCAAGTTCCTGCTCCTAAGGAGGATGAGGGTGAGGTTGGTGGATCTCTTAAACTTGGGAGTTCTGAACTTTAGCATGGCAAAAGTCAATTGGGTGACTGCACTAAATCTGGCAACAATAGCATAAGCTTCAGGTAGCAGAATGCTACCTATGAAGGTGTTAACAGGCTTCCTACGAAGGGGTAGACTAGTCCTGGTTGTGGTGGGAGGGGAAGAGTAAATTAAAAGTCCCATGCTGATCAGTATTTGGATAAGGCCCAGGAGTATCTGCTGCGATTCCAGCCTAGGTGAGATAGGGAGACCCAGTCCCAAAAATTAAAAAGAAATTGTTGGTGTCTTGAACCTCTTTAGTCATCTGGTGAAGCCTATGAACCACTTCTTAGAATAATGTTTTTAAATGCATAAAATAAAATGCATAGGCTTACAAAGAAAACCAATCATACTAAAATAGTTATAAAAATAAATTTTTTATGTTTATGAATCCCAGGTTAAAAACCCTATAGGTACTGAAAAGTTATGATCTATTGTCAGAAAAGGGGCTACTCACAATAATGGAATCACAGATTCTCAAAGTAATGTACACACATTAGAGTTCCAAAGTGGCCCTACCCCCACCAGATTCAATACAAAGAAGCTATAGAAAATAGCTCTACTTGGAAAAAGTATAATAGAAAGATAAGGGTAAAGGTTTAATATCTACTTTGGGTAACATTATTGAGTCAATATAAATAGCAGAATAAAAATAAAGATATAGTATTGCATTCCAATTATGGCTGAAATGGTCATATGTCATTCTCTGACTGTCTGCTTATAGCTATCATTTGTAGCTAATAAATTTATATAACACTTTAAGGTTTGCAAAGCACTTTATACATATTATCTTACTTTACCCTTGCATCAGTCCTGGGAGGTAAATGCTATCATTATCCTCAATTTATAGTTAAGGAAAATGAGACAAACAGAGGTCACAAAGTTATAAGACTTACCTAGGGTTACACAGATGATTTGCATCTGGGGCCAGATTTGAAGTCAGGTATTCCTGACTAAACGCCCAGCATTCTATCCACTGTGCACCACCCACCTGCCTCTAAATATAAACCAAATTTAAAATTTTCCAAGGAACCACAATGGAAAAGCATGAAAGCAAAACATAATCTAATACTCTTTTTTTTTATTTTTCAGGTGGGAACATAATAGCTTTTTATTTTATTTTTATCCTCTTTCCCAATCCAATATTTTGTGTTCAGGCTTTTTCTCCTCCCAACATTCTTTAAAAGCAATAGAAGGGAAATTTTAAAATTAACACAGTCAGATTTATATTCAATGCCATTTACTGAAACCTAGCCTAGACTTTGAAATTGTTTATGCTTTTAAGCATTTTTTATTATTCTTTCTTGTCTCTACTATCATCATTTCCTGAAGCAGGACCTAATTTCCTGAAGCAGGAGCTAAGCAGCTTTCCTGACAAAGGCCAAATTACTGTAAGCCCCCAGAGGATTTTAGATTTGAAAGCACTGAAAGCAATTTTTTCATTTTCATGCTCATGGGTGTGTCTCTCAGAGTAAGCAGGTTAAGGAAAAATATCCCGACAGAAAAAAAAAAAAAACTGCAATCTGAATGTAGAACATTAAAAATTCACCCTATGTGAAAATATTATATTATTTTCCTTCCAAATTCAATGGATTAATTGTAACACAATTTATCATTAGGGGTATGATATAACGGCATTTCCACCAGGATCCGCATAATGATGTGCAACTCATCAAAATTTTTCAACTATCAGATCACAGGATATAGGTCAACAGCTCCAATCCCTTATTTTACATATTAAGAAACTGAGACTTAGAGGGTTAGGTAACTAGTCCAGGTTCACACAACTATTAAGTATAAAAGGCAGAATTTGAACACAGGTAGTTCTGGCTTCAAGTCAGAATGCTACACCATGCTTCCTCTCTGCCATTCTATAAATCAAAATGCTGCAAGTGAGTGTGGGGGACAGTCACAGTGTGGGAAAGGCTCTTTTGCTGTTGCTAAAAAGAACAGAGCAAGTAGAAGCTGATGGCCTAAGAATTTCTGCTAGATTTTTTAAAGGTACCAGGATAGTTAGAAAGTTGCTGGTACATAAGTGGTTACCTTGGTGATGAGATAATGTGGTAATGAAGACACATTTGTTCAATCCAAGGAATGAGGAATGGGAAAGATACCAAAAGGAGAAAAAGTAAGAGACAATCAATTGCACATACCCAGGTGCTTTGGTCTTTGACTCTTCTCCTTAATGTGGTGTCACTTTTGTTGTGGGAGGTGAGTAGAAGGAAAGAGTGTAGAGGTATTTATAGATGTTTATCTGCCCGGGTCAGAGGCATGCATTGAATGTTGGCCAAAGTAAAGCATTTTCACGAAGGAGAAAGGCCACTGGTAATCCTTACCAGCATGTTCAAATGTACCCAGGCACAACCCACAGTCTGTGCATGCATAGAGATCAGGTTCATGGCTTTTACTACCACAGGACCCATACAATGTGTATGTATGTGTGTGTATGTGTGTATATACATACACATACACACACATATCAGAATAAAGTAAGCAAGCAAGTTATTGAATGTGAGATCCTTGAAGGCAGGGACTCTTTTCACTTTTTCTTTATAAATTCTCAGCATTTAGCACCAGTGGATAGAATGCTGGACCTGGAGCCAGGAAAACTCATCTTCCTGAAATGACTGAACAACAACTAGCACATTAAGAAATGCTTTTTGACTGATCAATTGACTAAGTGGTCATATCCAGGCTACCACTAATTATCTGCCCTGCGTCAGATGAACTCACTTTCAGTCCCTAGCCTTAAAGGGTAAGAAGCATGTTTGGGGAAATTGGATAGTCCTACCGTGTTTCCCCGATAATAAGACACTGTCTTATTAATTTTTTTGTAAAGAAAAACACCAGAGGGCTTATTTTCAGGGGAGGGCTTATGTTGTCCTGCCTCAGCTCTCCTCTGCGGCACTGCTCTCAATGGCGCCAGCAAGCAAATCACTGGGGAAAAACAGGATGACGCGCTCACTGCTGCAGCTCTGATTGGATGCAGCTCGGAGCGCGGCGTGCATTTCACGGGGGGAGGGGCAAGGGGGACGGTGCATACAGAGGGTACCGTAATGTAGCGTGTAGCGCAGGGGATCACCTTCACTACAGTAGCAATCTCAATAGGGCTTATTTTCGGGGGAGGGCTTATTTTAGAGGAATCTTACACAGTAAGGGGAGGGCTTATTTTTGGGATAGGTCTTATTATCGGGGAAACACGGTAATATCTGCAATTATTTCCTATTGAAAATAATTGATGAAGATTAATATACATACATAAGACCAAAAACCATTCCTCAATAGATAAGTGGCCAAAGGATATGAATAGTTTTCTCAAAAAAAACTATAAACTATTAGTAGCCATACAAAAGAATGCCAGAGTTCACTAATAATAAGAGAAATGCCACCACTACTGTCAACTCAATTTTCTCATCTTAAAACAGGAAGCTGGATTAGAAGTCCTCTCAAGTCCCTTCCAGTTCTGGGTCTTTGATCAAACTTCTCCACACACACACACCCCCTCAATAAAGGAGGACCTTGTTCAGTTCTCAAAAAGAGGTGTTAATCTCTGTCATTTCATAATTTATCAGTTATTTTCTTTTTAAAAAATTAGTTTTTCTTCATATCTTTTTTTTAAAAATCACTATAGTTTCCCCTGTACCCTGATATAAGAAAATATTATTTATTTAATGACAAAAGTAGAAGGGGGGCAGCTGGGTGGCGCAGTGAATAGAGCACCGGCCCTGGAGTTGGGAGGACCTGAGTTCAGACCTGACCTCAGACACTTAACACTTACTAACCATATGACCTTGGGCAAGTCACTTAACCCCAATTGCCCTGCCTTACCCCCTCCAAAAACCAAAAACAAACAAACAAAAAGAAAATATGTGCAATATACAGCACTTCTGGACTTCCCAGCTCTGTAAAAGATAAGGTGAGAACATCCTCTCATATCTTTTTTTGATCCATGCTTATTCTTTATAATTCTGGAACATTCACTTTAGATTTTTAAAAATGTTTTTATTGATTTTTTTACATCATTATAGTTTCCCCCCACCATCACCATAGTTTTCCTCCCCCTCTCATGCCTAGAGAGCAATTTTATATAATGAATAGCATTTTTAAAAGACAAAGAAAAGAGGAAAAATTAGTACAACTGATCAATACACTGAAAAAATCCAAACATGTGCAATGTGCAACACCTATGGACCTCCCACCTCTACCAGCAGGTGAGTTGGGGGAGTCTTCTCATCTCTTCTTTTGAGTCATGTTTAAATTTTAAATTTTACTACATTCATTTTTTATTTTTTTATGTTTACTTATGTCTATATTGTTAATAAGTACTTTCAAGGGGCAGCTAGGTGGCGCAGTATTGAATAGGAGGACCTGAGTTCAAATTCAGCCTCAGACACTTAATACACAGACCAAAAAACTAGCCATGTGACCTTGGGCAAGTCACTTAACCCCAATTGCCCTACCTTCCCCCCTCCAAAAAGCAAAAAAAAAAAGTACTTTCAAACTACAAACACCATTGAAAAATGGAATCATTTAAAATTTATTATTTAATACCCTACCACCTAGCTGAGATGTTGTATGGAAGGAATGGCAGATTACATTTGGATATATTGAGGATGTCAGGATTGGGTGTGCTAGTATAGTGAATAGGATGGCTTTGGCCAGCCAGAAAACAGCTTGTGTACCCAGGAGAAAAGGGACAGGGATAATGAAAGGGATGATAGCAAAAACAAAGCAACAACTTCAGTCCTCTAGCAACAACCAAAGTGATACAATTTGCATATTAATTATGGACTCTTCAAAAGAGAAAGCTCTGTGAATGGCCAAACAGACTCAGTTAATATGTTAATTTGGCTGAACGTTTTTTCCTTCTTTCCTTCTTTGTTGTAAAGGATGGCTTTCTGGGTAGAAGAGGAGAGATGAATATTATTGTGAAATGAAGGTTATATAAAAACAAAATGTTTTCCTTATTTTTTTTAAACCAGGTGGCTTTCAGACTCAAAGGAATGAAATTTTTTTATTTAAATATTCTTCTTTTATTATTATGAATTTGTCAGACAAGAACACTTCCCTATACAAAAGAAGAACAAAATAAGAGAACTGCACTGGAAACAAACAATAGCTACATAGTGCTTTAAACTTTGCAAAAAACTGCAACAGCTAAGTGGCGAAGTCAATACAGCACCCGCCCTGGAGTCAGGAGGACCTGAGTTCAAATGTGTCCTCAGACACTTAACACAAAAAAAACTAGCCCATTTCACCTTGGGCAAGTCACTTAACCCCAATTGCCCTACCTTTCCCCCCTCCAAAAAGAAAAAAAAACCCAAAACTTTGCAAAAGATGTTACCTACACTGTTAGTAGAACCTCTTGGGTTGGGTTTGGGTTCTGAAAGGGGTGTTGTATTTCAAATTTAGCACTGTAGTTCCAGCTCTACCTTCAATTCCTATGACCCCTTCTGAACTAAAAGGAATGATTTCTTAATGATGCAATTACAAAAGTAGCTTAGGGTAACACTTTGGGACAAAGAGGAATCTAAAAATTTCAGTTCCCTTCAACTCATCATATTGGCAACCATTTAATCTTTAGGTAGCTCCTAATGCTATATGGGGCAGCTAGGTGGCACAGTAGAGTGCTGGACCTGGAGACAGGAAGACATCTAATAAAATTCAAATCTGGTCTCAGACACTTATTAGCTATGTGACCATGGGCAAGTCACTTAACCTTGCTTGCCTCAGTTTCCTCAACCAAAAAATGAGGTGGAGAAGGAAATGGCAAACCACTCCAGTATCTTTGCCAAGAAAACCTCTAATGTGGTCATAAAGAGTTAGACACTACTAGAAGCTACTAAACAACAATGTGGGTGGATGGTATTAACATATTAGCTGCTAACTTTGGCAAGCATATTATGTTGCTTGGGCTGTGTTTATCCATATTGTATTAAGTAATTTTTTCAACCAGGGCAAATGGCACAAAATGTACCCTTAATACATCTGGGGTGGGAGCAGCAGAGATCCTCCTTTGCTTCAAGGCCACTGCTGGAAAGGCTGTCATGAAGCAGAATGGAGAGCAGGAGTGGGCAAAGCTATGAAATAACCTGGAGTATAGTCAATGGAGAGAGGGACAGGAGAGGAAGTTGCTGTCCAGGAATCTTCCACTTTTGGTTAATTGTTCTTGCTAACTAACTAGATGCTAGGCTCAGTTTCTATGCTGCCATTGAGGAACCAAAAATGACATCAGAACTATGTGTACTAAACAAAGTTGACATACTTCACTCAAAAGGTCCCAGACTCCCACTTAAAATTCATTTATTCTGATTGTGAATAAAATTTTAACAACCTTGTTTATCTGATTTCTCAGTCTACAGAAGATTAGAAGTGGCAAATTGTAGAAGGGACTGTTGGAAGCACACCAATAGCAGGAAAATAAATAAATGATTAGATAATTAAATAGATAAAACTGATCAGGAGAGAGGAATCATAAAAACAACAAAATGCAGATAGAAGAATTTAAAAATTACAGCAGTCTTGAATCATTTAATGTAGAAACAAAGAGTCCACCTTGCCCCAATAACCCCTAAGGACATTGCTTTATTTCAGCACAGAACAATAATTGATGTTCATAATGGTGAGCCTGTGAGACATCATGAAAAGGTTAATATATGTTCATTAAGCTGTTTAAGAAAGCAGAAAGTGTTTAATACACTTTAAAAAGATTTTCATCCAAAATTGTTGAGATATGTCTCATGACTGAAATATGGCCCTGGAAGAGCATACTTTATTTAAAAAGGAACAGAATAGACAAAAGAGCTGGGGGGGGGGTGTTAACGCTGTATTTCTAGCACCAGAAGCAGCCCCCTCCCATTCATGGTACTCCTCAAAATGCTACCCCAAATGCAAAGCACTCCGAAGTTTCATATCCCTTCAAAACTATAGCTCATAAGCCCCTATTGATGATGTACTTGTTTTTACTAATCAGCCTGAGGACACAATTCAAAATTAAGGGATTTAATGAAATTAATAAGCAATAAAATTCTACCTCCATAAACTTAGGGTACCATCATCAGAAAAAGTGGACATGTATGGGCATCCCATATGGGAACACACATGTAGGGAACATTGGTCGGTCGTTCAGGCACAGTCAGGGGCACTTAACACTTCAACACTACGTGGACACTGATGATGTTATTGCACTGCTCTCTCAGCCTGCTCCCTTTGGGTTTCTGCTCTGTGCTGGACCTAAAGATGGGTATCAGTTTATGTCCTCATTGGGTACCCCATCACTGCTGACTCCCACATCTTTCTGACTCCTGGAATTTCCTAATTTTTCATGATCATGGTGCACTGCTCATCACTAGGTCACAGTTAGGTCTTCGCTCTGTTTAGGGCTTCTAGCTGGTTATCTCACTTGCTCTCCATCTAGGGGCTTGGCAGACTAGAAAATCTCCATAATAAGAATAGGAAGATGACTCTTTGGTCATAGCCTGAGGCTAGAAAGGACCAAACTCAAATAACAAAAGACAGACAGCTGTTCAATTAACATTTAAATTTCTTAACGCCAGTGTCTGGGGCAGAGCAAATCTTTGCTTCAGACTTAGGGTTTGAAATTCCCAAGATTCTCTCATATTTGGTTTGCAAATAATTTAAAATAGAACAAAAGCTAGGCTACTTAGACAAGTACATTATTCCCTTCCAGCAACAAAGATACCTTCCTACCCCTCCCTGCCCCCTACATTATCTTTCACCTGGGGTGGGTGGGTGAGGAATTCCTCTGGCTTTGTTGCTGTATTTTGGTCAATGAAAAACATAAAAATCTCGTTATGTCATGTCATGTTATGTCATGTCATGTCATGTCATATCATGTCATTTTATGTTATGTTGTTGTGTTATGCTGCATTATATCATATCGTATCATATCATATTCCTATAATATTATAGGAAGATACACTTGTGTGAAGAAATCTAAAAGAGGGAAACATGGTGAAAATGTATATCACATCATATCATATTCCTATAATATTATAAGAAGATACACTTGTGTGAAGAAATCTAAAAGAGGGAAACATGGTGAAAATGTATCTGGTTGAAGATTAGCCAAGAGAGAAACACAAGCAATATTGCCATGGGAATTTATTCTCCCATCCAGAATAAAAAATAGATGAAGAATTAGGGAAATGGATCATAAGCATAGCATGAAGATATGACAGAATAGTGATAAAAATTCTCTTTCTCTGTCTCTGTCTTTGTCTCTTTTCTTCCTTCTCTCGCAAAAGAATCTACTCAGTCATTTTTCAGCCATGCCTGACTTTTTGTGACCCCATTTGGGTTTTCTCGACAAAGATACTAGAATGGTTTGCCATTTCCTTCTCCAGTTCATTTAAAAAATGAGGAAACTGAGGCAAATAGTGTTAAATTACTTGCCCAGAGTCACACAGTTAGTAAGTGTCTGAGATCAGATTTGAACTCAGGAAGATGAGTCTTCCTGATTCTAGGCCTAACACTCTATCTACTTTGACACTTAGCTGCCCCTTTACAAATGTTAGCTATTATTGTTATTATTGCTGCTCCAAACAATATTAATAACAATAAAGTAGATTTAATGATACCTACCAACCTCATTGGGTTGTTTTAAGAAAGATATTTTGTAAACATTAACGAGATCTATAAATGTTAGTTATTTCTGTTAATAACTAAAAATAAAAGTTGCATAAATAAACCATTATTTTGATGGTAAAAACTGTCCCATTAACCCAGAAACAGACTATTTCTAATTTTCTGATGCCAATTGTTATACTTTAGCTATAGTATATGCACAGTCAAATTCTCAAATATCAGCACAAAGATTCATAGAATTTCATAGTCTTTTTTTTTGTCTTTTTGGAGGGGGGAAAGCGGGATGATTGAGGTTAAGTGACTTGCCCAAGGTCACATAACTAGTAAATGTTATATGTCTGAGGTCACATTTGAACTCAGGTCCTCCTGACTCCAGGGCCAGTGCTCTATAGACTACACCATCTAGCTACCCCTAAATTTCATAGTCTTAATAGTGCAATAGATGGGGCGGCTAGGTGGCACAGTGAATAGAGCACCAGCCCTGGAGTCAGGAGGACCTGAGTCCAAATCCGGCCTTAGACACTTGACACACTTTACTAGCCATGTGACTTTGGGCAAGTCACTTAACCCCAATTACCCTCCAAAAAGCAAAAAAAAAAAATAGTGCAATAGAAAGAAAGATAGACTGAAGAATGCTGGGTTCAAATTCCACTTTTGCCACTTTACCACCTGTGTAACTTTGGGCAACTTAGCCTCTATGAACTTCTGTTTCCTTATCTAAGATCCATCTATCTATCTATCTATCTATCTATCTATCTATCTATCTATCTATCTATCTATCTAATCTGTCTATTTAAGAACCCTTCATTTCTAATTCTCTGATATCCATTATCCTATTTTGTCTTCCCTCTATAACTCAGCATGCTTTGGGAAGGACTCCAGCTATCAGGTAGTGTGTACTCAAGAAATGTATTCTCATTTTCCATAGTTTATTCCATTTAAGTGGATAACTTATAGTTAAATGTATGTATACAGAAGCATTTTTAATAATTCATCGATTGAGTTTATAATAGTATCTTCTCTATAGCAGCTGGCAACTCATACTATTTTATCTTTAACTAAAATACATGTTGCCATAGTTTCTCAAAAAAACATTCTTTTCTTGAGATCTTGGGAGAAGTGATAATATAGCAATAGAAAAACTCAATTTAAAAAATTTTATCTTCCACCAAAGACACACCATATGGTTCAGGCCTATAATTATTCTACAAGATTTTAAGGTAGACTTAAAAAAAACAACCAGTGGTTTCTAGACTTCAATTCAATTCAGTACACATTTATTAAGTGCTTAGTATGGGCAAGATACTTTGCTAGATGCTAGGGATATCAAGACAAAATGAAAAACTGTCAGTTTCCATGTTTTGGAAGGTTTTTCAGCTTTCAATTTCTTATTTTCTACCACATCAGTAATAACACTAGCAGTGGGTACCAACTTGACAGAGTAGAAATTTACTTTTAAAGAAAAAGTAAGCACATTTTTTCTGGTCATTACTAAGGGGTAAAATTCATTGCTTCTATATAGTTATGATGTTCAAAGAGCTCCGCATTTACTAATAACTAAAAAATGTTGAAGAATTCTCCTAACATGTTCTGACATATAAATTTCTCTTTTACATAAAGGAAAAAGAAAACAAATTAATGCAAGTTCCTTTTTGAAAGGCTAATTTCAGAAAAGATACCATTGAATTCAGATTCTCAGTTAAAGCTAATCCCACTCCTTTATGTCTGACAGTGCTTTTTGATGGCAATTACTGGTATCTTGAAGCCATTTTAATACAAAGCTCATTAATAACATTCATCTTTAGGAAACAGTCATAAAAAGATTGTAAAACCTTGGGGAAAATATATTAATGCTAACTGTACTCTCACTATTATTCAGTCCAACTTCCTCATTTCTCACTTATCTAGAAGGATAGGACAGGATGAGAGAAGATGCTATATTTCTTCTTCTCAGAAGACCCTGAAATCATGTAGCTGCCTTTTTCTTCTCACCTCACATGCTCAATAAATTAGCCTGCTTTCTAAAGTAACATATATCTTTTCTGGCACAAGTAAGCCGGTTATCATAAAGAGTTTGTGAGATAAAGTGGCCATATAGCATCTTTGACTATGAAGTGCAGGACAGAAAAATAAGACCATAAAAAAAAATGTGAGGAGAGTCAGATAGGCAGGAGAAAACAAAAGTATCTCACACATGCAGGAACTCTAGAAATAATGGCTGAATGACTGGACTTTTAAATTTCCACATAGTACCAAGATTCTAAACCTATGACTAGTAAAGGGAATTGACAGAGAAGAATTCCAGTGAAGATGGTTTCCCTGGTCCCAAAATCTCAATGGATATAAAATTTGCCTCCTGCAGAGCAATCTGAAGCCTGAGGGCCTGGGAGTCCTTTCTTCTACATTTTCCTGTAGAGGGGTCTCTGGTGCTCTACAGTGTTAACAAATTGGCTAAGCATTTTAAATGACTCTATATAATTGAAGAGATGCCCATCAACTGAGGAATGGCTGAACAAGTTGTGGTATATGATTAAAATGGAATAATGAACAGAATAATATAAATAATATAATAATAAAATAATATAAAAGAAATAATGAACAGGAGGATTTCAGAAAAACCTGGAAAGATTTAAATGAACTGATGCTGAGTGAAGTGATCTGGACCAGTAGAATATTGTACACAGTAACAGCAAAATTGTTCGATGATCAACTATGATTGACTTAGTTCTTCTCAGCAATACAGTGATCCAAACTCATGAAGCAAAATGCTATTCACATCCAGAGAAATAACTGATGGAGTCTTAAAGTAGATCAAAACATACTATTTTCTGAATAGAGCACTGGCCCTGGAGTCAGGAGGACCTGAGCTCAAATCCGATCTCAGACACTTAACACAAAAAAACTAGCCATGTGACCTTGGGCAAGTCATTTAACCCCAATTGCCCTGCCTTCCCCTCTCCAAAAAAAAAACCACCCACACACACACACACACACACACACACACAACATATTATTTTCACTTAATTTTTTTCATAGTTTTTTTTCCTCTTGTTCTCTTTCTTCTTTCATAACACAACTAATGTGGAGATGTGTTTAGCATAATTATACATACATAACCTATATCAAGTTGCTTGCTATCTTAAGGAGGGAAGATGGAAGCTATAGAATATTAAAAGATCCAAAAGGCAGCATCTAGTGCATTGAGTAGCTTATCTATGGAGGAATGATATGAACAAGAATCATACCTAATAAGAAAGTAAAGGGGAATTATGACCTGCCCCAGTGGAGGAAGCACCCACACTGATAAGAAAACTGATCCAGAAAAGGGAAAAAGCAGTACTTTAAGTTAATTCCATTCGAGGAAAAAAAAAGAGGAAAATGAATAAAAGAAAAGCAAAAGACACGGGGGAAAGAGGAGAATTAAAGACAGAACACTGGAAAAGAATTAAAGGCAGTATTATCAATTACTGCTGGCAAAGAACTTTTCTTTTAAAAAAAACTTTAATTTTTTTTAAATTAACAAGCATTTAATTTCTCTTCCTCCCTGTCCCCCTGCAATTGAAAATAGGGAGCTTTTCCATATATTATAATTGCTGCCCAGAACATGTCTCATTTGTCCTTTGGGAGAAGTGGATCATCTGTGCACAGAATTATTAGCCCCTGGTACTGAGAGGACACTGTAACTTGGACAGCCAGTTTACTGATCTGGGGCCAATAAAGAATGTCTTCCCTGAGGCAAACTTCTGGGCAGAAATCCTTAGTCCCTTATTAGGAAAGACCAATGCCTTAGAGGAAACAGATACTGCCCAGCTGTGTCACAAAAACAGTCACTTTCAGTAGTAATTGGCATCCTGATAATCCTCCCATCAATTCACTTATGCTGAAGTTTCCTGTAAAACTCTCCTAATGACGGTATAAGTTGAAGATGCATATTCCTACTCTAAATCTTTTTAGATATATATGCCATGACAAAGGACTATTTAATTACTGACTTGGAGGACACAAAAATGGTAACAATGAATCAGAAAAAGAAAATACATGGTGCATGTAATCTTTTTGTAGCCTGGGCTATATATGCCTGTGTGAGTGCATGAGTGTGTGTGTCTGTGCCCATACAAAACTTTGCTGATAAGAAATGGACATTATGGTTCACATTTGCTTTCTCACATCTCACCTTTTTGCAGGTAGGAACAATGTTTTACATAAAACAATCCTCAACATTTGCACATTTACCTTTCTGGACTTCAAGCGTTCCCATGATTAGTAACCTCATTTTCACTCTTGTGACTATGCTCAGTAGAGAAAAAACACTAGAGGTCCAACGCACAGCCGAGCAGCCCCAGGCAAGAGATCTGAACTCTAATGGGACCCAGGACTTAGCTCAAGATGTGCTTTTCAAGGGGGAATAGTTCAACCACTGAGCCAAAATGGAGATTAAAGATGGCAGGTATTGCCCCTTTCCTTTTTTTTTAACTTAGTGTTATTCTGATATCAGAACTCTTCCTCTTCCCTACATTTTATGGGTTATTTCATGGTTGCTGTGTTAATAAAATAAAAGAGCATATTACTAGAACTGTAAGCAGGAAAGTGTCTTTTCAGCAATCTAGGGAAAGATAACAGTTTTTGGTGGTCACGGGAACCTATCCCCTATTTCTCTTAGGTTCAATGTATCAACATTCACGTTTTCACTTTGGCACCATTTTCTATGACTCTGACCCATGAAAGCTGAAGATCAACTGTATCACTATCACACCTTCCACTCCTTTACCCCACGCACCCCTAGAACCTAGAACAAGGAATCACATAGTAGGCATTTAACAAATATTTACTGAATTCTCCTGACTTGGACAAGACCAACAAGATGAAGGATGAAATCGAAATGGCCTTTATTCCTAGCAGCATTTTTTTTTTCAGTTCTAAATTAACTACAAGACAAAATACCCATTCATAAGAGAAACTGCAATGAATAATTGATTTATCTGTTTAAACTGAGCCTTATATTCATCTATCCATTATTCATCCTCTCCCTTTAATGAAAAAAATAAAATAATGCCTTGGGTGGTAGCAAACATTTATTTCAGTATTGGTAACTGATGTGTAGTAATAATGTTTATGTTACAATATCTAATACTGAGCAAACACTTCTGCATCTTCAATGTCACAGCCATTTGCTGAGCAACTTTCATCACTATTCTGAAAGAAGATGAAATTGTCTTGGCTGAAAATTGTCCCCAGGATAGTTCACCCAATACCAAATTGCATCCAAATGATTACCTGAGATACTCAGAGGCTATATCAGCAGAGTTTAAACTCTGATAGGTTCTGACAAGCTGGAAATTCAGTAAGCTGTTAGTCAACAAGCATTTATTATTGTTTACTAAGTGTTGGGCACTATACTAGGCACTAGAGGTACCAAAAAAGCCAAAAATGTTCCTGTTTTCAAGGAAATTACATTCTAATGAGAGAGATCTGTATATAAATTGGTACATACAAGATATAGCAGATGGAAAATGAGGAAAGGCTCTAATATCTGAGTAGATGAAAAAAGCCTTCAAATAAGGTCCCAACAACAAATTGTACTAGCTGTCCAAAGACCAGCCTAGCTGTGAGTTGTATTCAATATCAGGTTGGCCACAAGGAGATGAAATAAACCCTTGAAAGAAAAAAAAAATATGAAATAGAACCTCGGTCTTATGCAATCAGATCTCTTCCAGTTCCACAAAGATAGTGAAAGAAAATATCACCTATGAAAACTTATTTAATTGTTGATCCTTTTCTAATACCCAACAAATTGATACAATACAATATTTACATCCTTGCTGTAAATGAAACCCAAAGACATAAAGAGGTTGACATTAAATAGAACTCAGAAGTTCTCCTCAGAAAAGTGAATAAAGGAATTGACAGATTTGATTTCATTTACAGTCATTTTGTATATATACACATGTATTGCTTTATACCTTTATCCACGTTTTGTCTCCCCCATTAAAATGTAAGCTCCTTGAAGGCAGGAATGCTTTCATTTTTGTCTTAGTAAATGCTTATTGATTAGGAAAAAAAAATTTTTTGAAAGACTTAAGAGTTCTGATCAGTGTAATGATCAACCATGATTCCACAGGTCCCATGAAGAAGAATGCTACCCACTACCTGTCAGAGAGGTGATGAATTAAATATATATATATATAAAGAACATACATATTTCACCATGGTCAATATGGAAATTTGTTTTGTTTGACTGCACTTATTTGTTACAAGGGATTTCTTTTTCAGTAAGGAGGTGATAGGAGGAAGAAGAATAAATGTTTGATAATTGAAAAAAATCATTTTTAAAAATGCTTATTGACTGATTGATTTTGTTACAGAACAACAAAGTATATCATTTCATAGGATACTTACCATCTCACTCAGAAACCATCTTATTCAAAAAATCTTTCCTGGTCCCTGTAATAGTAATGGAATATAAAGATCCCCCTGTATTGGCTTGTTTTTTGGTGTTAAAACCCAGAGCTTGTTAATCCCACTTGTGGGATGGACTTGTTGATGTGAAAAGAGAAGGCTGAACTGGGAGGAGCTGGTGATGTAAATTTAGAGAGACACAAGAGAGAGGCAGAAGAACTTTTTGGAAGCAGCACCTTGGAGGCAGAGAGAGACTGAGAGGATTGCTGAGGGCCACTTTGAATTTCCCAGGACTTTTGATAGCTGCCACCCAGAGCTGCCAAGGACTGAGGAGACATGGCTATTATGCTGGTACTTTGTCTGTTTTGATGTTGTTTTGCCAGACTTGTCCACTGGTGAAGGACAGTGCTGTTGTTGCAGAAGCTTTGGAACCTTGCTGTTGGTTCAGAGCTCCAGAGACTGTTCTGCAGACAGAGAGTGAATACTGTCCACTGGTGAAGGACAGTGCTGTTGTTGCAGAAGTTTTGGAACCTTTATGTTGGTTCAGAAGCCCTGAAGAAGGATTTTCTTGTTGTATGTTTACAGAAATCCTGGAAGGGGGGTTTGCTAATGTTTCAGGAGTCCTAGGACTGTTCTGCAGACAGAGAATGAATTAATGAAGAGATTGGCAATGTATCTTGTGGCCTTGCTAAGCTTTGTCTCCCCAGGAACAAAGATTCCTGAGAACTTGCCTTGTGTCAAGATGAAGAAAAGACCTCCATTTGGGTATTAAGTGCTATGCTTAAACTTGTTGTAAGTCTGGGGTAGATTCAATTGTGATCCAGGGGTGGGGAACTTTTGACCTTTTTGTGTTCTATGATTGAACAAATGAATGTACTTTACTTATGATTGGGAACTAATCTCCATTTGAGAAGAGGGGCTTTGTGATGGTCTAAATGAAGGTACAGCCTAGGGGTGGAATAGTATTTACAACAGGGACTTTGTAATTGATTAAATGAATGTAATGTCCTGGGGTGGGGTAGTACTTGATTAATTCAGGTAGTACTTGGAGATTATTGAATCACACTTAGTAAATGCTGTATTTTGACTGATGTCATATTTTGATCTTCTCTGTTCTTAATTTTTCACTGAATAAAATGGAGAGCACCTATGCTGGTATTTTGAACCTTGGGAAGTTGCCTTTGCTTGGCATTACATTACAGTCCCCCAATTGCTAATGTCCTCCCTCCTGAATGATGTGTTTATTTTATATTAGTTTTATATTTATTTATACATGTCTACGTGGTATCCCCTGGTAGAATACAAGGACCTTACAAGAAGAGAAAGTTTCATTTTTGTCTTTGCATACCCAATACCTAGAAGAGTTCTTACACATATTAGGTGCTTAATAAGTACTTATTATTTGATTAGTTTGTTGCCATTCTTGAGAAGCACAAATTTAAAAAGCACTAAGAAGATAATTTGAATTTGTAGACAGTGTCTGTTGTAGAAAATTTTTTAAAAGAGAATTCTACAAAGAAATCAATAAGACCCTCAAAACTGAGTCAACATATTTCTCTACAATGTCAGATCATAAACAAGATGGAGCAAAATTCAAAATTAACAAATTAATAGAACGGTAAAAGACAAAAAGATATTGGATGATATCATTATAGCTCCAATTCAACCTATTTAACAAGTTATTGATGCTGAAAAGTTAGAAATAAAGATAAAGACACTGACTCTAATTATGACCACTTAAAGGGAAGTTTATGAAGCACTCTAAGGAGTCTCTTTTGGACACCAGAAATTACCTTAGACAAAAAACATTTGATCTCCTTGCTAAGTGGAAAGATTTGGCAGCTAAGAGCAGCAGGAATTCAGAGCACAAATTTACTAATATAAAACATTACAAAGGAAGAGGCAGCATGATTATCAGCAACATCATTGCATAAAGCGATCGATGGAAGTACAAAATGGACCTATTTAGTGCAAATCTTATAAGCCAAATAGTCCTAAAAGAATTTGTAGAGAAAGAAAGATGACAAGAAATAGATGTGAAATAAAATATCTCTACCAACATTTCTCATCTCATCAACAATGACAATGGAATCATCACATTTTAACTCTAATATATAAGTAACTGATGGACTATTTGAAGACATAGAAATGATACTTGAGTACCAATGAAGTGAGAGACTGAGCCTTATCAAATACGCACAGAAGAAAGTATGCTAGACTTTTCATTGGACATCCTTCATGGCAATCATACCATCTTTTTTGCCTTACATTCACTACATTGTTGCCCAACCATATTTTCTGATCAAACATTTCCATGATATATTTCATGTCACATCTAGCACACCGGTACTGATTTGAAAGTACTGATTCTCTAGATATGACAAAGGGGATATGATACTAAGGGGAATAAAAAAAATTATATGTAGTATTATTAACCAAAAAAGACAATTTAAAAGTTATTAGTTACTGCTAACATTATGCCTATTTTCTCATCTCTATAATATCTTTGTGAGAAATATCTATAAATGAATTAGGAGTATCCTTGATGAAAATATGAGGTTTTTGTAGAAGATTTTCTGAAGCAGGCCTTATCTTCTTTGTTGCATAACTGAATGAGAGGTTCAGAGAATAAAAGATCCTATTATATTCATTTATTTTAAATATTTGATTAAGTAAAGCAAAATGCATTCTTAAAGGTTCTCCTCCAACAAGGCGTCTCCCATGTATATGTTAAATTCATACAAAAAAATTGATTGATGCAACCATAGAGATAACTTTATTCATTGATCCTCCAATTAACAATATCAAGCAAAAATAAAACAGGGAGTCATAGGCTCAACAAAGTTGTTTTACTTTGTAATGGAGGATGTCCTATGCATAGTCCTACTGAAAAGGGAACGTCCTAGGAAGGATGAGATTTTCCATATACTTCTGTTTGCATATGACATCATGTTGAATGCAAATAGTCACTCAAAGAGTTCAGTCTAATAATCTACACAGGAAAAGCCATATTGCCCAAATCATAATTTGCAATTGAATGAGCAGCCCATTGAATTAGTCCATCAGTACATAAAATCTTAACTCTCTACACTTTATCGACCATGCCACAGCAGCCTTCTCGCTCTGGAAATTCAACTTATTGCTCCCCGTGGTCTTCCTTACCCTGGAAGTCCATTCTAACCTTCACCCTCTCACCCTGTTCAGTCTGCCTCTGTGGCCCCTTCCTCTTACAACAGGACTTTTCACATACCCAGATCACCTAAGGGGGAGGAATACATATGGGAGAAGGTAGGGAACTATTTCTGGGATTAGACATTTTTCCCTTACCACATAGGTGGGAGCAGTTAAGGCTGAGTGGGACAATGTCTCTCTGTCTCTCTCTCTCTCTGTCTCTCTTTCTCCCCAGCAGTGTCAAGGGGGTAAAGATCTTGCAATATGTTTCATGTCGGGGAAGGGCTACTTTTTCCTCCTTCTACCCTTCCTCTACCCATCTAGTTTTTTAGGCCCTGTAACCCTGGAAACTAGGTTTGGAGTTTTGGTCTATTTTGTTTGTCCTTTACATTTCTATGCACAGATGGTGGAGTCCTTGAAACCAAGAGTTCAAGCAATGATGAACTTGAAGATAGGATTTCAGGCGAGACTTTCCTAATAACCCACAAGCCATGAGAAGACAAAGTGTTGGGGGCCATGAGTTCAGGGAGGCTTTGAACTTAGAATTAGGTTGGACCTTGCCATATAAGAATTTAGTTAAACTGTGAATCTAATCTCTCTTCTCTCCCCCAAGGCCAAGGTGGAACAAAAGGGTGGGGGATTACACCCTTCTTTTATTTAACTAGTGTAGAAAGGAAACTGACACAAACTTTCTACTGTTCTATGCTGGACAAATTGACTGCTGTGTTTGTGTGTGTGTGTGCACGTGTGTGTCTGTGTCTTTGTAACTGTGTCTGTGTGTGTAAATATCATATTCATTCACCTATACATTGACATGAACAAACTATCTCTGACTTGCTATTAAAGAACAGATGTTTCTAAGCTATCTCACTCTCACTTTTTCTCCTTCAAACTCTGCTACTTCTCAAATAAAAAGATGATAATTAAACTAACTAATCAATAAGGATTTATTAAGTACCAGATACTGTGCTGGGACTGAAACAAAAGCAAAACAATCTCCTTAAAACACTATATAAAACATTATTATTAATCATTAATTATTACTAAGAAGATCAGTTTGTGAGGCAGCTAGGTAGTCCATTTGAATAGAGCACCAGCCCTGGAGTCAGGAGGACCTGAGTTCAAATATGGCTTCAGACACTTAACACAACAACTAGCCGTGTGACCTTGGGCAAGTCACTGAACCCCAATTGCCCTATCTTCCCCCCCCCTCTGAAAAAAAAAGCAAAAAAAAAAGAAGAAGATCAGTTTGGCTGGATCGCAGAGTATGGAAAGGGTGTATGTAATAAGGCTTGAAAGGTAGGTTAGACCGTGGTTGCAGAGGGCGTTAAAAGCCAAAGAAATTCACATTTTGTCCTAGAGGCAACATTAAATCAGTGGAGTAGCTGGGTCAGACCTGTGCTTTAGGAAGATCACTTTAGTATTCATGTGGAAGTTATATAGGAGAAGAGAGAGATATCAACATAATTAAGAGGCTATGGAAAGGTGATGAGAGTCTACACTAGGGTGATGGCTCAGTGAGTAGAGAGAAGGGATCAGCTGTAAGAGATTTTGTGGAGGGAGAAATAAGACTCAGCAAGTAAATCTTGTAAGGAAATGAGCATTGAGCATAAATAAGGAGGTATGACTTGAGAATAACACCAGGGCTGCAAACTTGGGAGACTAGAAATATAGTGGTATCAGTAACTGAAAAAGAGAATCATCAGATACATACGTGTATATTTACCTGTGTATATTATATATGTACACATTCTTTGTATATAGATTCAATGCAATTCAATTTAACAAATATTTACTAAGCTCTAATTATATGTAAGGCTCTATCATAGGAACTTGGAGATAGAAAGATAGAAAATCAGTCAGTCAATAAGCATTTATTTAAGTATCTCCTGCATGCCCAAAAAAGGCACATACCCCTATCCTCATGGATTTTAGAGTCTTTCTAGCTGGGGAAATGATGCATACACAAGCAATTATATTAGTTCACATACTTTAATATTTGCAAAACACTTTATTTCATTTGATCTTTACAACAATACTGTAAGATAGATATTACACCCATTTTTAGGTAGGAAAACTAAGGCTCAGAAGTTAAATTGATTACCTATAATCAATTACAGCTTACAGCTAGTAAGTATTGGAGATGAAATTCAAACTAAAGTCTTTCCTGTCTCAAAGTCCACCACACCACATTGCCTTTTAATTAACATAAAGTAGAATATTAAAGTGGAGGGGGAGAAAAGAGGCATAAAGAAATACATGACTTCAGGGGCGGCCAGGTGGCTCAGTGAGTAAGAGCACCGGCCCCAGAGTCGGGATGACCTGGGATCAAATCAGGGCTCAGATACTTAGCACCACACCCAGAAATTACTGGCAGTGTAACCTTGAGCAAGTTACTTAACCCCAATTGCTTAAAAAAGAAATACACAACTTCAAAAGACAAAGAAATTACTTTTTTCTCAGAAGATGAAAGGAAATTCCTTATGGAAGTATATCAGCAGCAGGGACAAGGGACAATCAAACCCAGGTCCAGGAAAGAAAAGGGAATGTACAGCATGAAATTACAAGGAATTGGTGAAGAGCGTTTGCAGGGAATTTTTCCTTCGAGGGCATTACAATAATTTACAGGAGATAATAGCATACAATTTTCACTTTATTTTTTTCATAGTTTTTTCCTTTTGATCTGTTTCTTCTTTCTTTTTTTTTTTTAAATCAATCAGGGTTAAGTAACTTGCTCAAGGTTGCAAGGCCAGTTATTTCTGGGTGTGGTGCTAAGTATCTGAGCCCGGGATTCGATCTCCAGGTCATCCCGACATTGGGGCCGGTGTTCTTACTCGCTGAGCCACCTGGCCACCCCTAAGCAATTGGAGTTAAGTAACTTGCTCAAGGTTACACGGCCAGGTGTTTCTGGGTGGGTGCTAAGTGTCTGAGCCCAGATTCAATCCCCCAGGTCATCCCGACACTGGGGCCAGTGCTCTTACTGTGCTACCTGGCCGCCCCTCTGTTTCTTCTTTCATAACTTTAGTCATAATATGGAAATGTTTTACATGATTACACATATATAACCTATATCTAATTACTTACATTTTTAGAAAGAAAGGAAGAGAAATTTTTGGAATTCAAAATTTTGTAAAAATGCTAAAAATTGCTTTACCTATAATTGGAAAAAATAAAATGCTATTTAAAAAATATGTAGACTATTTCATGAAGACTTCAGAATCAAGGGATGACTGGTGATTTTAATATAGTTATTCTCAGCAATACAATTATTCAAGATAATCCCAAAGGACTAATAATGAAGCATACTATCCACCTCTAAAAAAAACTGATATTGTTTAAATACAAACTGAAAAAAAGCATTTATTCACTTTCTTTCTTTCATTCCTTTTCTTTTAGTTTTCTTGTACAAAATTACTAACATGGAAATATTTTACATGATTACATATGTATAACTTATATCTGATTGCTTACTATCTCAGGGAGGAGGGAGGATAGTGAGGAAGGAATAGAATTTAGGACTCAAAACTTTTTAAAAAGTTAGAAAATTATTTTAACATGGAATTGGGGAAAAATAAAATCTATATTAGAGTGTAAAAAAAATAAAGAAAAGGAATGGCAAAAGAAAGAAAGAAAGAAAAAGGGAGTAAAAGTAAACACAATCTCAGATTTGATTCTGACTCTCATAAGTGAGTTTTGGTTGCTTTCTGGAGTTTCAGTTGGACATCCAAGGGGCATATACTATGTCTGCCTTCCTTAAGAAAATGGAATCTAAGAATTCCGCTAGATATGAAATATCTGTCTTTGGCTACTAAAATGACAAAGTAGAGCCTAGAGTAGTATTATTGTCTGAGGAAAATGCCAGTTGTTAAAGAATTAGTTGCAAGGTATAGATGTTTGCTGTTAAGGACCTTTACTGAAGTCTTCCTCTTCCCTATAATAGTAGCTACAGTAAAGGAAGCCAAAGTCTCACCAAATATTACTGAAACCCTACTTAAAAGATAGGCACCTATATGGCATGATGGATAGAGTAGAGTCAGCCTGGAGTTAGGGTGTCCTGGGTTCAAATCCAGCCTCAGACACTTACTAGCTGGGTGACCTTGTGCAAGTCACTTAACGCTGTTTGCTTCAGTTTCTTCATCTGCAAAATGAACTGGTAAAGGAAATGGCAAACCATTCCAGTATCTTTGCCAAGAAAACTCCAAATGAGGTTTGGACATTACTGAAATAATTTAACAACTAAAAGGATCAGTAATAATTGAATAGTTGGAAATAAAGGAGAAGGATATTATCAGTAAGCAAAAGTGTAGAGGTGAGAAAATGCTGAAAATATTCAAGAAATGATGAGCTGTCCAGTTTGACTAAAACATAAGATATACATGATAGAAGAGTAATAGATGAAAAGATTGAAAAGAAAGTAGAGAGCTATGAATTCCAGGCTAAGGAATTCAGATTTTCTTCATTAGCTAATAAGGAATGACTAGATATTTTCAAATATATGACAACTGACAACATGATCAGAACTACTCTATAGAACAGTTCTGGCTGTAAATGATAGACTAGGCGCAAGGAGATAATTTATAAGAACATTTCAGTAAACCAACTGAGAGGTAATGGCAACTTACCAGAAGCCAAAGGGAGATAGTTCCAAAATGGAGAAAGTGTTCAATAGTAGGAAATTCGTTTTTAAAAAAAAAAAGTCAAGGATAAAGTGAATTAAGAAATCCATTAATATCTTTGAGAGAGCAGATTCACCCAAGTGGTTGGGCACAAAGGCCAGACTCTAAGGAGCAAAGTAATAAATTACTCCTTCAAGAAATTCAGTGAGGATGGACAAAGAGAAAATAGATAGATAATAGCTTGCTGATCTAAGAAAGGCTATAGGGAAGAGGAGAGTTCCACTTATTTTTTGGCAGAGAAGATGGAAAATATAAAAGAAAAAAGAATAAGGAAATGAAAGCCTGTAAGAATAGAGAGGTGTTATTGAGGACATAAGTAAAGAAGTTAGTCTTCGAAATGAAGAACACCTTCTTCTGGGACAGAAGGGGAAGAAGACAGTATGGGTAAAGACCAAAATAAAAAGAGAGGGAAATGTTAAGATAGTTGAGGAAGCTTATATCAAAGGTGAAGAGTCATCTGCAGAAAATTAAAAAAGAATGAGGATGAAATTGAGGAAAGTGGAAAAGCTTTGGAATAAGCACACTGAGAAATGCAATAATGCTGAGTATCATTAGGGCCCAGATGGGTCAAATTGTACTCATTTATAACAGAACTGATTGTCCCTGCTCTACTACTTTTGCTAGCAGTGATCAGCAGTCTAATAACAGGAAAGAAGAAAGCAGAAGGCAAAGAGGGACTATTGTTCCTTCGTCCCTTGACAAGAGTAGGCATGGCAGAAAAAAAAAAAACAAGAAGGAAAAAGATTCTAAGATCATAAGAGAAATATTTAAACAATTGACCACAAAAACCAGGATGGATAAGAATTTCAATGAAGCCAGATTGTACCTGATGGACTGGCAGAAGAGGGAGGAGTCAGAAAACTGGGTACAATGCACATATAAGATGACAAAGAGAAAAAGCAGCAGGAATAAGGAAGTCTTAGAGATGGAAGGATAGTAGGTTTCCATCAGAGAAGAGACTTTATAAAGTTCAAGATCCTGGAAGAACAGATTCAAGTGACAATGAGGTCAAGTGTGGTAGGGTTTGTGGAAGGATGAAGGAAAATAAAGATGAAGGTAATTGAATTTGTATGTATATATCATGGATATATGCAATAAATAAATATTCATGAATATGCATACATAAATTTATTATCTTCCACTAAAGTGATACTCAGAGGCCTTATCATGGCATGGAGATGACCTTGAATTCTCAAAAGCATTGTCAACAAAGCTAAAAATGGGTCTTTCCAGATTGTAGAAATTTCAATCATGGGTCCAGGTGAACAATTTTGGAAGGGCCAACCCAGCTAAATTCAGGGGCTTATCACCAAAAAATTGATACCCCCCCCCGCCCAGGTAATTAATTTTGACCATGGAAACTCAGGAAAATGATTAACTAAAGCATGTGATCTCCTGGAAGTAGAAGGGGTATTCCAATGGATAAAATCACTTATCTTCTGACATAGTAAAGAAAAAAAATATGTAAAATTTAAATGTCACCTCATATCTAAGACTTTCTTGAATCCTCTGCTCACTTCAATGCCTTAACCTATTTTTTAAAGAGAAAGATAGGCTATATACTACAGTTGTTGGATAAGAAAAGATGACATTATATTTCCATATAGAACCAAATAAAATGGCAATATCCTTAAGCATCATTTTAGTAACTAAAATATTGGAGGATTTAATAGATATTTACAGTACATTTTTCTCTGTTTCTGAATAAGTTTATAAACTGTGAATTTTAATTTAGACATGATTATGAGTATATTTGAAGTCACGAATGAAAACATCTGTGTCCTCCCCTTCATAATTCCATTGGGAAATGGGCATAATTATAGATTTTATAACAATTGAAGAGAATTAAACTGTCTTAAAGGAAACTTCAAATGGTCCCAGAAAAATTTAAAAACAGATTGACCCTAAACACTAGTCATGCAATATACATAGGAGATTAGAAGGGGCTGAATTTGTGATTTCTTTTTTTAATTTATGGAATAAAACAAGTATTTCCATAATATAGTATAATAAAAAAGATAATTGCACATGAAACTGCAAATCTACTATGTACAACTAACTGTTCCTTCTAAATATACAACAAAGTTATCATGTACATTTTTTTCCTTTTCCTTTTATTATCTTCCCTTCCCCCAGCCTGCCCTAGAGATGGTATGATTTCAATATTATAGGGAATACCTGATGAAGAAACATCACTCCCTGCTAATTTTGATTAATACTTTCTCTGAGAGTTATCATCTTAGAGAGTGACCCAGGATACTGATAGTTAGACCATAGAGATCTAAGGGATCATAGATTTGGAGCCAGAAGGGATCTTAGAGGTCAGCTAGTCCAAGGCTCTCATTTTATATATATAAAAACTAAGAAGACAGGGGTGGCTAGGTGGCATAGTGAATAGAGCACCAGCCTTGCTTGGAGTCAGGAGGACCTGAGTTCAAATCCGTCCTCAGACACTTAACTCAAAAACCTTAGGCAAGTCACTTAGCCCCAAATACCCTACCTTCCCCCCTGCAAAAAAAAAAAAAAGCGAAAAGAAAAGAAAATACTTAAAAAAAAAAAAAAAGAAACTGAGAGGCCTCTTTGACCCAAAGCCCTGGAAAGGTGATATGGCTGAGGGTATGGAGGTCTCACTGTCCACCATTTTCAACTTTCAGAGCTTAATGACAATAACCTTGCTGCTTATGTTTACCTAATGCATATATCTCTCTGATCTTCATCTCCAACCAAAATAAAAATGTACGGTTTGGTGTACTTTAGAGTTGTGCCAAAATTGTTGAACAAGAGTCCTTATGTAGCAGTATTATGTATGATAACAGCCTTTGGCACTTTGTTCATCCAGTAACTGGAAAATATCAGAATTTAATTGCTGCCATATTTCTTTTTTTTTAAGCAATTGGGGTTAAGTAACTTGCTCAAGGTTATAAGGCCAGTTATTTCTGTGTGTGGTGCTAAGTATCTGAGCCCGTATTCAATCCCAGGTCATCCCGACTCTGGGGCCAGTGCTCTTACTCACTGTGCCACCTGGCTGCCCCTAAGCAATTGGGGTTAAGTAACTTGCTCAAGGTTACATGGCCAGGTGTTTCTGGGTGGGTGCTAAGTGTCTTAGGCCAGGTTCGATCCCAGGTCATCCTGACTCTGGGGCCGGTGCTCTTACTCACTGTGCTACCTGGCTGCCCCTGCTACCATATTTCTATAGATAAAGGACTCACCTAGAGAACACAATGAGAAGAGTAATTATGACCCTTTCAGCTATGTACATTGACTGAAGGACTCCTGGTTGCAATATACCTGTTAATGGACTAATGTTGATCTCCATACATAAATAAGATGTAACTACTAATACCAGAATATACTGATATCTACATAAAGATTGACCACCTTTTGAATGGTACCATTATTTGAATGACAGCTTGCCAGTGCTATTCTTTTACGTCACCTGTTGCTCTACAGGAGGTATTTCTAACGCGTATCATAGAAAACAAACAATAAATGATTGTTCAAATTCCTTTCTGCATAAATTAGGAAAGAACTGTATCTCATTACATAATGAGAATATTTCAATGATGAGCAATTCTTACTTAAGAAAAATAGTTGTATGTTATGTGAATGTTCATAAAAATTGTATTTGTATTTTAAAAAAGAAACTGAGACACAGCTAGTTTAAGTGACTTGTCCCCAGGTCACATAAGGCAGTGTGATTCAGAAGAACTTGAACCCAATCTTTCTGACTCCATCCACTATACAACACGGCCTTAGTGTTAATGCACAGTATATATACCAATATAAAGGATTGCATATAGCTATGTATAGTACATTATATTTCCATAATAATCCATTTTGCAATATGTTTTATAATGACCAATGTGTCCAGTTCCTCCCCACTGAGGAAAAGAACAAGCTTTCATAGTTTTTAGGCAGATGCTAACTGCCAGTTTTGTGGCTTCCCTGACTATGACTGAGTACTATAAAGCATAACCCTAGGTCTAGCAGCCAATCATGCTGATGCAAGTTCATTGTCACATTCATTCTACAGTAAGTACAGTCTGCTGTGGTGGGAAGAGTGCTAGATTTGGAATCAAAGGTCCTGAATTCAAATTTCGGCTCTGATTCTTTGATAAGTCAATTGAATTCTCTGGGCCTCAGTTTCCTCATATGTAAAAAAAGAGACTTGGATTAGGTAGCCTCTAAAGTGTCTTCCAACTGTAGATCTATGATCCTTTGCTCTTCTTCAGTGTCATTCATTTATTATTCCCTGACTGGGAGTGCTTATTTTCTTTCTATATGTCTTATCTCTTCAAACAGAATATAAACACTCCTGTATAGATAAACTAGGATTATGTCTAATATTCCCTTTTGTTCAAAACAACAGAAAACATGTATTGTCAATCAATCAACAAGCAATTTAGTAAGAAGTTACAATGTGCTAGGCATCATGCTAGGCACAGGAGATTGAAAGACAAAAAATGAAATATTTCCTCCTCTCAAAGAGTTTGCATTCTATCAAATACTCAAAAATCTCCAAAATAATGAAAAGGATGCAGTGAGAATTTATCAAATCTGGGAATACTAGAATATTAGAAGGAATGAAAGAAGCAAAATTCAGAAAATCTACTTCACAATTGCCTATTAGGTATCTCAAACTGGATGTAAATACATGTACAAAATTAAACTCATTATCTCCCCCTCCCCCATTATCCTCCCCCTTCCAAACTTCTCTATTACTGCTGAACACACCATCCTTCCAGTCCCCCAGGTTGGGAACCCAGGTGTCAAACTCAACTCCTTACTTTCCCACCACCCATCAGTTTCACCTTTGCAACATCTCTCAAATATGCCCCCTTCTCACTTCTAATACTGCCAGCACCCTGGTATAGACCCTCATCTCCTCACACCTGAACTACTGCAATAGCCTCCTGGCAGGTCTGTGTTGCCACAAATCTCCCCCACCCCAATTCAAACTCCATTCAGCCTCCGAAGTGAGTTCTCTAAAGTGCAAGTCTAACCATAGCATGCCCTCATACATCCAATAAAATTCACTGTCACTTCCAGGATGAAATAAAAAATCTTCTAGTACTCAAAGTCCTTCAAAACCCAGCCATACACACCTTTCCAGTCCTATACCTTACATCCTCTACCATTACTCTTTGATTTAGTAACACTGACCTCATTGTTCCACGAACAATTTCTCAGCTCTATCTCTCAGCTCTGGGCATTTTCACTGACTGCTCCCATGCCTGGAACACTCTCCCTCATCTCTGCCTCCTAGTTTCCCTGGCTTCCTTCAAGTCCCAGCTAAATCCCACCTTCTACAAGAAGATCCCAATCCTTCTTAATTTTAGTGTCATCCCTCTGAGATTACCTTCTACCTATCCTCTATATAACTTGTCTGTACATAGTTTGTTTTCATGTTGGCTCTCTCATTAGACTGTGAGCTCCTCCAGGTTAGACTAGCTTGCCTTTCTTTGTATGCCCAGAGCTTATCACAGTGACTTCTGTTTAGTAGGCATATTAGTATAATGACATAGTAGTATATTGGCATCATATGTTGATTATGTCAGTAGGCACTTTTAGCACAGCATCTGCAAAGGAAGTCAGGGTGACATTTCTAATCCATTTTTGTCTCTACTAGAAAGCATACTGACCTAAGTACAAACTGGCTTGGCATTCAGGGCCTCCACAATTGATCTCAACTGACTTTTTCAGTCTTCTTTCCCCTTAGCCTCCACTCCTACCAGACCACAGTACTCATCATGCCTTGACTATGACTTATGCTATCTTATTTTTGTCCTTTTTTTCACATTCCCCTCCCCTTTCTATCCTTTAAGATTCAGATGAAATCTCACCTTCTCAGCAAAGGTTTTCCTGATCAACCCAACTAGAAATAATCTCACCCTTCTGTGAGCTCCTATAGTAATTATAGAAGAATAAGGAGGGATTGGGGGACCAGAGATTCAATGGCAAAGAGCCACTCATTTATCACTTATTACCTGGAAGTCTTTTTCTATGTGTCTTGTTGCTTCAAATGGAATAGAAACTCCTGGACAGATTAACTGGGACTGTGTCTAATCCTTCCTGGTTTCCTCAATGACTAGCATAGTCCCAGCTTCTTGGATCCTTTTCTTAATCTTATGTTCGTGGGGGGAAGGGAAGAACAATTTATACACATATATGTAAATAGATGTAAAATAAATGCAAAATATTTGGGGGGGGAATAATAGGAAGGGGGAAGAAATCAGAAGGGACCTCCTATAGATAGCACCTGAGATGCTTCTCATTATTGTGCAAAGTTACAAAGGCAGGAGATGGAACAGCAAGTAACAAATAATCCAGTATGGCTGGAACAGAGAATCCATGAAAGGGAATAATATTAGTCCAGAAAGATGGATTGGAGCCATATTACTAAGAGCTTTAAGTGTTAAATAGATAAGTCTCTGCTTCATCCTAGAGCAACAAGAAATTACCGAAGCTTCTTGAACAGGGGAGCAACAAGTCATACCTGTGTTCTAGGAATATCGATTTGGCAGCTGTGTGGGTGGTAAACTGGAAGAGGGTGATTGAAGACAGGGATGCCTCCAATTAAAAGTGTGTGGTTCAGTCATTTCAGTCATGTGCAACTCTTGGTAACCCCATTTGGAGTTTTCTTGGCAAAGATAATAGAGTGGTTTGTCATTTCCTTCTCCAGCTCATTATGCAGATGAGGAACTGAGGCAAATAGGGCTGTGACTTACCAGAGTCACACAGTGAGTGTATGAGGCTGGATTTGAATTCCGGAAGATGAGTTTTCCTGATTCCAAGTCAAGTGCTCTATTCACGGCACCACTTAGCTGCCTTCCACCCCCACCCCCAATTAGATTATTGCTATAATCCAGATAAGAGATGTTAAAGGCCTGAATTAGGGTGACAGTTATATGAAGGGACACATTTGACAGATATTGTGAAATTCAAAACAAGACTTGGAAATTGATTACATATAGGTAAGAAGGAACTTATATAGAGGCTATTATGTCCCAGTCTACTGTGATAAATGCTTTTACTAATATTAACTCATTTTATCTACATGACAACTCCCTTGGGATAGGTGCTATTATTATCCCCTTTTATAGCTGAGGAAACTGAGGAAAACAGAGATTGTGACTTTCCCAGGATCACACAGCTAATAAATGACTTTCCTAGGATCTGAACTCAGGATTTCCTGACTTCAGTCCATTGTGCTACCAGCAGCCTCAATGGAAAGTGGAATATCCAGGGAGATTCCAAGGCTGCAAACCTGGATTGACTCAGAGAGATGATTCCCTCAATAAGAGTACATAAATTAGAAACAGGGGGGGACTCATGGGAAAAGATAATGAATTCTATTTTGAGGTATTCAATAAACAGATCAATTCCAGATCAATTTTGGACATGATGAATATAAGTTAACTATAGGACAAAATTGTTTATTGGATCTGAATTGCACTCAATATGTGTTTCAAATCTTGAAGGGATTGTTGCTCAGTCCATGTCCAACTCTTGTCCAACTCAGTCATGTCCAACTCTTGGTGACCCTATTTGAGATATTCTTGGCAAAGAAACTGGAGTAGTTTACCATTTCCTTCTCTACCTCATTTTACAGATGAGGAAACTAAGGCAAACACAGGGTTATGTGATTTGCCCAGGGTCACACAGCTAGTAAGCATCTGAGGCTAGATTTGAACTCAGGAAGATGAATCTTCCTGACTCCAGCTCTGACACTATCTATTCAAGCATCTAGCTGCTCTGCCTTGGAGGGATATTTGACTCTTATTCTCAAGCCTTACAGGTGAGACAGATGTCTGGATCAAAGTCTTAGTTTAACCTCAGAGTAACATCAGGTAATACTATGTATGTGTTGGTTTATATTTGTGAATCAACTGAGGTATTTTCCTGGGGGAAAAAAAAAGTTTTTTGCACTCAGTAATCTGCTTGTTTTCTTCATTGCTATGGAGTTAGTGAATGGATTAGCGGTAATTATACGGTAGCATTACTTTGATGCAATAAATTGGAGAGTCTCAATTTTGAAGATTCCAAACCCAGCTCTACCACTTGCTGCCACTTGATCTTGGACAAATCACTGAACCCCCACCGTGTCCCAATTTCCTCATCTAACAAATGAAGAGGGTGAGCTAGATGATCACTAAGATCAATTCCCTCACTAAATCTATGAGCCTAATACTGTATGTAGGGGGAAAGAGAATAGGGAACAGGCATTTATTAAGTACCTACTATGTACCAAATGCTATGCTAAACACTTTTACAAATATGATGCCATTTGATTTGATGCACAGAGACACAAGTGCAATTGTGCATCATAAACACTGATATCAATGTCACAATTTTATTAACAATGGGAAAGAGCAGCTCAATTATGGTATAGTAATAGCAGTAATAGCTTTTATATAGTGCTTTATGGTTTGAAAAATATTTTATGTATTTTATCTCAATATACCTATGAAGAAGCTGCTACTTTTATGCTCATTTTATAAGTGAGAAAACTGATAATGAAAGTGGTTAAGTGACTTACCCAGGGCCATACAACTAGCATGTGTCTGAGGCAGGATTCAAACAAAACTCTTCCTGAGTCCCTGTCCAACCATCTATCCACCACACCAGGGGCATCAAATTCTAATAGTACATAAGTATCCCTGCCAGCCAGATACTGATTTAAAAAAAAAACACACATATTACTATTATCTATGTTTCACTGTATTTTTATTTATTGTGTTCCCAATTACACTTTAATCTGGTTTAGGTGGCACTCAGGAGTGTTGTGGGTCACTTGTTTGACAGTTTTTTTGCACTTCCCTACTTAACTTCCTAGAGCAGCAATGTGGTCAGTCCAAGCACTAATAAACCAGAGTTATCTAAAAATGGAATGGGTTGCCTTGGAAAGTAATGAGTTCCCCCTCCCTGGAGGTCTTTAAGCAAGCACTTGTGGAGAATGTTGTTACAGGAATTGCTTCTACAGGTTGGACTGGATGATCACTGGGATCCCTTCCAACTCTAAAATTTTATGAGTCTATGACAAAAGTTATACAAGATGAAAAGTCGTGAATAGGATGCAATCTGCAAGTGAAAGGAAAACTCATATGAATGAGGTTACAAATCCATTAAGATTTCAAAGAGGGAAGCAATGAGAAAATGTCAGAAATTGAAGCTCTGACTAGTGTTGATATAATGTTAGTCAAAAAACATTTAGTAAGTTCCTACTATATGCCAAGCACTGTGCTAAATGCTAGGTATATAGACAGAGATGAAAGATAATCCTTGCCCTCCAGGAGCTCACAATTTAAACCTTGAAGATAGGTAAGTATCCTTAGTGTCTGAAATACTGTCCTGAGCAAAGCAGACACTAAATTTATTGTTGATGATAATGCTAGCTTAGGGCAAGTTTGGTATAACAATATTTGTATAGTATAAGCAATATCATAAAGAAATTTAATGTTGATTGTGCAAAGACTGACTATGATAGACTTAGCTCTTCTCAGCAATACAATGATCCAAGATAATTCCAAAAGATTCATAATGGAAAATGATATCCACATCCAAAGAAAGAATTATGGAGTCTGAATGCAGATCAAGGCACACTATTTTCACTTTTTTCCCTCCTGGTTTGTTCTTTTTGTTTGATTCTTCTTTCACAACATGACTAATTGTGGAAATATGTTTAACATGATTGCACATATACAACCAATATCAGAATGCTTGCTGTCTTAGGAAAGGGGAGAGGAGGGAAGGAGAAAGAAAAATTTGGAACTCAAAATCTTATTAAAAAATGAATGTTGAAAACTATCTTTACATGTAATTGGAAAAAATGAAATATAAAAAAATTTAATGTTGAGATCATAATGTCATTAAAAAATTCATTTGTACAGCTAAACTAATTCTACTGAATATAGACAGCCATGACACAAATACTTTTTTTCCTAATCCCCTAGAGTAGGGATTTCTCAAAGTGTATGCCATAAAATAAATGTGCTCCAAGTTTTACTGGGAAGGTGTGTCACAAACTGCATGCAGTTTACACTTACAATCACATGGATCAGATTCTTGTAGTGTAGCCAACTGAAATGTTCATTGTGCTTCAACTCCTCATGACAAAAATAGCATGCCATGAGCAAAAGAAAAAGAAATTTTGAGAAGCATTGGGCTAAAGTATGCATAGATCAAAACACTAAGCAAATCATATGGTAGCAATGGGGAGTTGTAATTATCTTGCAGGCTTTCCTCCTAGTGTTTGGTTAAGAATAAGCTAGGAACACAACAGTACCATATATTGGAAACATCCTTCATCTGGAGGTGACTTAGAGATCCAGTTGAGTAGTACTGATGCTTATCTGAAGGCAGGATCTGATGTCAGATTATGACAAATGGCTATAAAAAGAATCACACAAATTCTTCATTTTCCTGTAATTTGAGTATTGTAGAAATATTTCTGTGCTGCCACTACCATAGCTATAAACTAAAAAAAGGAGACTGCAAGATATAAACAGAAGCCTGAAAATTTGGCTGATATCTTGTCATAGATCTCTACCCCTTATTTTTTCTGTGACTCTAGAGGAATTACTTCACTTCAAGCAGCCCAAATTAATTATTTTTATTTCTTGGTCAGGAAATTAAGGTAACTTAGTAAAATCTTCATAAATTTAAGACCAGAAATCAAACAAAATTTCCTTTATTTGCTGTTGGGCTAGGGAATAGGAATCATTTAACAGTATTCATTTAGTAGATTCTCTATGGACTTTATAATTGTCATTCTATTACAAGGTTCTAAAAAATATTACCTGGAATCTAATCATAGTGCAATTAGCTAAGTCCCTTTGAGTTGTCTTTTGAAACTTCCGTAAAGATTGTCACTAGTCTGATTTTCACCAGGGGAGATTACGGCAAACATTTATCATTTATATTAAGTCATAATATAAACTGCATGGTAAATTTGGGAATACTGATCTGCCTTCTAAGACTCCTAAGATAAAATTTTTAACTAGAAGCCATGTGCTAGATCAGGGGTTCTTAAATTGGGGTATACAAAGGGTCCATGCATAGATTTCAGGGGGTCCATGAACTTGGAAAAGAAAGAAAATCTTCATCTCAGTATAATTGTTTTTTTGTATTTTATATGCTTTTAAAATTTTTATTCTGAAAAGGAGCCCATGGGCTTCACCAGTTTGCCAAAGTGATCCATGACACAAAAAAGGTTAAGAAATTTTGCCCTTGGGGCGGCTAGGTGGCTAAGTGAATAGAGGCCCTGGAGTCAGGAGGACCTGAGTTCAAATCCAGCCTCAGACACCTAACACAAAAACTAGCTGTGTGACCTTGGGCAAGTTACTTAACCCCAATTGCCCTCCAAAAAGAAAAAAAAAAAAAGAACTCTTGCCCTAGATCAACAGGGAAGTTTCTTCAGTCCAAAGAAAAAAAATGGCTACTATAAAATGAATTCTTATATATGTACCAAAAAAAACCTAATAACTTAGGACATAATGGATTAACAAGATAAAGATACACTATTCAAGTTTTGTTGGATAAGCTAATACTTTCTTTTCTTTATGAACTATTATTAAATTAGAAGGATTATTTCAGAAGATTTATTATTTTAAGTATAATTTATATTATATGCATATGATTAATAATTAATATTTAAGAAAAGAATTCTGTAGCATTACATAATTTTTTAAAATTTAAATCATCTTTATCTCCTTTTAATTTCTTTTAAATGCATGTTTTATAGCATACGTAAGAGTAAGTCATGCACATAACATTAAAATATTAGAAGCATAATAGATGCATCAGACTAAAAAGATTTATTAATAAGGGTGTGTGATAAAAAAAAGTCTTTGTAGACCATCTCTCTAAAGGTCTTTCATATTGCAAAGTGAACTGGTAGATTCTAAACTCATCTCCCTCTTTTGACTAAGATAGAAAGGGTAAAAGTGAATCATTTGATTACTTAACTTAGAACAAGGAAATAAGAAATCAGAAGTCCTAGTTCATTTTATACTTATCTATTATTTATTTTCATTTTACAAATAAGAAAATCAAGTTGAAGTACTATGATTGTATACCTACTTAGTCAACAAAATTATTCTGGGTCTTCTTACTTAGTTTTTCACTGTGGTAGGATTTCCATGAAGTAAACTGGTTCCTAGTGGCATGGCTCTATACTTCACTGAAATATTTCTGTCGAAGTTAAAATTACTTAATAACCCATTTTGATCCCCTGCCAAATGGGAATCATTGCAAATAAATTAGGTAGAGTAGGACATGAACAGGGCAGACCATTCATTGCTAGGCAAAGGGGCAAAGTGCTTCCAATCCCTCTCTCCTTAACCATTCAAACACTTGCCTTAAGAAAAGTGTAATTAATTGAGACACTAATGCACTATTAGTAGAGTTGTATACTGATTCAATCACTCTATAGAACAATTTGCAACTATGACAAAAAACCATGCATAGCCTTTGGCCCAATAGTACCACTAGTAGATTCTGTACCCCAAAGAGATAAAAAAAAAACAAAAAGGAAAATTACCTATATGAACATAAATATTTATAACAGTTCTTTTTGAAGTAGCAAAGAATTGGAAATTGAGGGGATGCACATCAGTTAGGGAATGGATGAAAACTATAATGGTATATGATTATGATGGAATACTAATATGCTATAAGAAATGATGAACATGGTGCTTTCAGAAAAACCTGGAAAGACTTACATGAATTAATGCAAAGAAAAATGAGCAGAACCAAGAGAACATTGTACATAGTAACAGCAATATTGTACAATGAACAACTGTGAATGAATTAGCTATTCTCAGCAATACGATGATCCAAGACAATTCCAAAAGACTTATGATGAAAAATGTTTCCAGAGAAGGAGCCTCAATGCAGATCAAAGCATACCTTTCTTTTTATTTTATTTTTCTTGTTTTTTTTTATCTGTTTTCTTTTACAAGACTAACATTGGAAATATGCTTTGCACAACTACACATATACAACCTTTAAGAAATTGCTTGCCTTCTTAATGACGGGGAGAAGGGTCAGAAAATTTGGAACTCAAATTTTAAAAAAACTAATGGTAAAAGTTGTTTTTACATGTAATTGGGGGGGGAATAAAATATTAAATAAATAATTTTTTAAAAAAAGAGAAGTGAGATGTCTATGCACCAGGAAATGGGATGATAATCAGCTGGGATGTAAGAAAAAAATATTAAAACTTCTATTTAGGAATTAAGATTTACTAGTATTTAATATATTGACACTGGTACTTTCACTCTAGATGTCAGATGGTCATTCACATAGTCACATATTAGTATCCTAGGAGTTCCATAACTTGAAAGGGTTGACAGGGCACCTACACTCATTCATTCGAGAGGAATGAGAGGGAGAATATTTTATTGCAGTTTATATGTACCTGATTAAGTGGATTTCCCAATTGTGTCATCTAGTTTCAGCTAAACAAACACAAAACCAGCAGATTTCTACAGATATCTTGATGATAAAATAAATAATGAGAGCTCAAACTAGAAAATGACAGAACTGACACTTCTAATCCTGGTACAAGCTCTTCATCAATTAGATTCCAAGGCATAGACAAGAATGATCTAATCTCATCTCACAAGAAGTGAAAAAAATCAAAATTATCAAGAAGATTGTTTGAAATATTTACATCTATTCCTGTTAATGATTAACCTCAATCTCATATTATGCCTTGTGATATTGTGCCAGTGACAGTATGAAGACACCAATTAGCAAGATATTTAAAACTCCAAGCTTTTGTAGATGAAAATTATGCATGCCCCCATCTGTATACTTTAAAAACATGTTAACAAAAATTTTAACCTATTTAAAATTTTTCCAAATTAAGAGGTTCAGTGGCTTTTGAATTCATTTGCTAAAAATATAAAAAGGCAGGATCTTACAATTAGTTTACAAGAACCACTGATTGGCATCAGGGAAGACAAAACAGATAGTCAATTTTTTTTTTCAAAAATACCTTTATACATATGATTGCTGGATAAGATTGAAAAAGTGATGTGATCATTTAGTCAAATTTAGTAAATGATGGATGCATTTCTTCAGTTTGGATCTACCTATCTTTGTGAAGTTTTTTTTTCCTCCAACTACAACAGCCAAGTAACTAAATAAACTGAATTTAGGGCCAGATCTTTAGCTCTTGAGTGGACATATCACAATGTAATGCCAAGATTTTCTAAAATAATGCAGCATACTGCATCACATTGTTCCCACAGAACATGGTTATTACTAATTAATTAATTGCTATTAATTAAAATTAATATTACTAATTACAAGTTTAAGAAAAAAGATTTTGTCCCATTAAAATAATTTTTAAAATAATTAAATCATCCTTATCCTCTTTCAATTTTCATAATATGCATAATATATTATTAGTAGAGTAAGGTATGTATATAACATGAAAATAAATAATATATACATAATAGATGCATCATACTAAAAAATTGATCATGAGAGGGCAAAATAAAAAATGTTTGTAAAACCATCTCTTTAAAGGTCTTCCATAATGGAAAGTGAACTGGCAGATTCTAAATTCAACTCCCTCTTTTGACCAAGATGGAAATGGTAAAAGTCAAGTATTCAATTACTTAGCTTGAAACAAAGAAACATTATATCAGAAGTCCTAGCTCAGGGTACTTATAAACTATCAGAAAATCAGAATACTTTCTTGGATACTTAATTGTTTTTAAACAGCTTCCAATTTTTTAAACCTGTTTCTTTCTGTTCCAATCCCAATTTTTAAAAGTGTTTGGCTACTTGTGAATATAGTGGAATTTTTATCTTTAAAAAATCTGAGAGATAACCTTTTAATTTATTTCCATATGAAATGAACTAACTCATTTTTTGAAAGTATCATATTAGACTGTGAGGTCATATAGCAACTGAACAGTATAAAAAGAAATCATATTTATTTTATACCAACAAGTTCAGATAAATGTCCAAGAGGCATAAATTGTCTAATATTGTCCATTTTGCTGTACTTATTGAGTTGAAGTTTGTTGTTGTTTAGTTGCAAGGATTCAGGCTACAGAAGTTTTTTGTTGTTGTTCAGTCATGTCTGACTCTTCATGACCCCATTTTGGGGTTTTCCTGGCAATGATATTGGAGTGGTTTGCCATTTTCTTTAGCAGCTCATTTTACAGACAAGGAACTGAGTAAAATAGTGTTAAATAACTTGCCCAGGGTCACACAACTAATAAGTTTGTGAGGCTGGATTTGAACTCAGGAAGATGAGTCTTACTGATTCCCAGTGTAGTGCTCTATCCATTACACCACCTAGATGCCCCAATACTCACTGAGTTGCAGTTTGTGGCGGTTGTTGTTTAATTACATGTATTAGGGCTATAGAAGGGAAAGTATCTAAACAATCTGTGGTATGCAAGTAAATGCAATGGAATATTACTGTATTACTTCATCATAAGAAATGATGAAGGTGAAGAACTCAGAGAAGCATGGGAAGACTTAGATGAATTGATGCAGAGTGAAGTAAGCAGATCCAGGGGGAAAAAATTATCACAATGACTACAGCAATGTAAATGGAAAAGAAAAAATTCCAAAATAAACACTTTGTCACTAAAATGATGAAGCTTGGCCCCCAAAGAAGGAATGTACTTTCAGTACTTCTTAATGGGACACTATGAGGGTGGAATATTACATATATTATCACATGACTTATAGGTTAGTTAATTTTGCTTAGTCTTTCTCTCTCTCTTATTAACAAGGGATGACTCACTGGGTAGAGAAGAGGCAGGGATACTTTGGGAAATGAAAGTGATATGAAAATAAAAGATAGTAAAAATCACATGTATACACACATATATATGGACCTGGGTGTATTTCATATATAAGCATTTTATATAATATGCATGTATACATACATATGTGTATAAATATACATATATACATACACACATATTTTTAAAACTAAGCTTCTAGATGTTGGAAAAGAAGAGGAATGTTAGCACTCAGCAAAGGGAAGCACTGAACAAACTTCCTCTTGTAGATCTTGCTGCAAATTTACATCATCCTGGTCAATACAAAATCGAATCTCTGCAGGCATATGAAGTGATTACAAGCAACTGATTGAATGAGGAACCAACTAACAAGCAAATCTGAGAAGCAATATCCACAGAGGGACTTTTCAGATTACCAAATGCATACTCACATGTAAAATGGACCTGGGTCTCAATGAATGAGTCAATGGATAAATTCACTGTATTTGACAAACATCTCAGAAGAAACTGTGTTTACTAAGGGATAAACCAGCCAATGACTGTACTTACCACAGACCTTTCTTCCATAAGATCATGTTTAATTTTAGACTAAATGACTAATCATCAGTAGAAATCATCCATTACAGGACCTAAAAACACTTTTAATGGTAGCATTCATTTCTTCATGATGAATGGTTTATTTCTCAGACAAAAAACCTCAGCCAACTCTAGATTTTGCATCATTTCCATATGTACTCTTTCACATCCAAGAAACTGCTGGATTGAGACCCTCAAATCTATTTTTTATTACTTTGGGGTTTCTTTAACTTGCAATTTCATTTTATTTTCAGTTCCAGATTCTCTTGCTCTGACTTCCCCAATCATTGAGAAGGAAAAAAAAAATAAAGCCCATTATTTTGTATTACTATAGAAAGAAATTCATAATGTGTTCTTCATAACATTGTTCAAGTTGTATACTAGTTCTTTACTAGGCATTGCAATTCAGCAGATTAATGCCTTTTAAATTTTTCAGAAATAAAACATTTATATTTGTACATGCTTCAAAACATTTCATACTACTGGGTTGGTGGGCCACTGTCCCCCGTCATCCTAAATTGAAGACAGAATAATCCTATCCTTCCTATTTATAGAGATATCACTAATTATATTACACCAAGGTGTTCTTATAACATAATACAGCTATAAGCAACAAAGGTCAGAATATAAAGTAGGGTCCAAAAATGGAATTTCTATTAACCAAGAATTTGATGAAATATATTTTTCAGGCAAAATGAATTTGCATATAGGATAGAGAGCAAAAATGCAGTTCTTCATTTAACTAAAAATCTGCTGTGTGCTTTCACTTTAAATAAAATATCAACAATTCTTTCCCACAACTCTGTGAAGTTCTTTTTCAGTTGCACAAATGTCAGTACCATCAAGCTTCAAGACTGACTATGTGAATACACTTTTAAGAAGAAAATAGACATCTCATCTGAAAGCTTAAGGTTTGAATGGATTAGGAGTAACAATCGCGAACTTCTAGTGGTGCTCAGCTAAAATGTCAATATAAAACTGTTGTGCTACTTGAAGAAAAGCATAATTTATTTCTATTGCTGAAGAAAAAAGCTCCACCTAACCACTGTGACTATATCACCTGGTCCAGAGTGAAAGGTATGGCTCCAAATATTAGGAGAACAGAGGAGGAATTTAGACACTCTCATTCCTCAACCCAATCAGAGCTATCATCATTGTGCAAGTATTATCAATAACATCTTCTTCAAAGAACCAAGTCTTTCCTTATCTGCTAATGAGGAGAGTTGGCGATGGATTCTGAGCTTCCTTCCAGCTTCAGATCTATAATCCTATGAAAATATATTTGCCAGTGCTGAAAATGAAAGGCAGTTGTATCCAATCTCTCTCCTAATTCAGTTCTTTAAAGTGGCCTCTCCTCTCTGTGTCTCTTATACAAGTGAAGAACTTGGCAACAATAGTGAGCTAACCACATGTAGGAAGCATCTACCAGTAAATTAAACCTTGTAAACTAAAAAGTAAACTCACATCTACTCTGCATCTAGCTGTTCTCTGCTTCTGTCATATTTTTTTTTAACTAGCCCCCTCCTAAAAAAAATACATTAACAGAATCTTAAATCTGCTTGCTGAGTCTACTTGAGTTAGTTGAGCAGTGTTGTTTGGGAAATCGCCTGGAAAGATTTACTTCGATACCAATCTAACTTGGACCGACATGCTAGAAACTCAGTGACCTAGTGATTTCATAACATGAACACAATGAATATTGGTACTCAGGAAATAGAACTTCTTCTGACCTTGAGAGTGCGGGCTAAATAAATTACCTCTGAACGCAAGTGGTGAGATCTCACGACCGCATCTGGAGAGAAAACAGAAAAGCCAGAACTACATCGGACCCTGATTTCAGTACCAGTTGAATCACTAATTAATAACTTATACTAGGTGACCTCGGCACAGGTCAGGCAATCCCCACTCCCCACACACACACCGCCGTCTTATCTAGCTGGGGAGACCGTGAGAGAATATCAGGCCATCACCCCTTCCGTGCTCTATCTGCGGAAAGGTCCCGCCAAAGTTATCGGGGAGTTATGGGGAACCCCAGCTCTCGCATTCCTGACTTTCTTCCTACCCCCTGGCTGAGCTCCTGAGGAGAAGGATGGGTGGGGACCAAGCTGCCGCAGTCCTGAACTCTGCTTGGAATCCCTTCAGGTTTTAGCAAACTGAGGTTAAAATGAGGATCCTTCCCTCCTTTTTCTCCTCCCTCCCAGCAATGTCTAGATCATCTAAGATGGGGGTAAATAATCGGGTAGGGAATGGATAACTGGGGGTGGGAGATAGTGGAGGAGAAGAGGAAGCGCTTTTGCATCCATCCTTTCCTCTATCGGCTCCAAACATCTCTCCAGTCCAGGGAGATGTAGACAGTGCATCTCTTACCTCGGCTCCTGGAACGACCCGAAAAGACAGATTTCATGGGATGCCTCCCCTTCTGCAGCCTGCGGTGCCAGCAGCAGAAGAAGAGGATGGTGGCGATGGTCCCCAGCAGGAGCAGCAAGAGGAAGAGGGCACATTGAATGCTGTAAGGTCTCAGCAGCACCAAGAAGGCTGCGGCAATCATGGTGAGAAGTGGGGGATGCTCAGGCTAGGCTGGAAGGACACGGAGACACATGCACAAGCACCTGGGGACACGCACACGCAGACACGAGCGACGCAGGATGGATGGATGGATGGCAGAATGTGTGTTGGCTCTAGAGCGGCGGCGGCGGCGGCGTCATTCTCGGGGCTGCTGATCCCGCGAGGAGCCTCCCCAATGGCTGCAGACACCGAGCAGATCTGAGCTGATGATTGAATGCTAGGGGGGAGCTCAATGCATGACTCAGCAGACGGCGACAGGGAAGAGACCCGGCAGCCGGGGATTTTTTTTCCCTACCTCCCTCCTTGCCCTCACCCTTCCCCTCCCCCAGCCTCCCGCGTTGGTGCGGCTCAGCCCCCAGCGGCCGCGCTGCATGGAAACCGAGAGAGGGGAGCCCCAGCTCCGGTCGAGCCCGCCGCATTGCCCGGTAGACGCCTCCAGCTCCAGCATCCCAGCAGCACCCAATTTAAATGCTGACCCCGGGACTGGAGAAGGGGCTGGCGTGGAAGGAGCCGTGGGGGTGGGGCGCGCGAGCGCATCCCCAAGTTGCCTGCTGCCGGCGGCTCCCCGGGAGGGGGGAGGAGAGGAGGAGGGAAAAGAGTGGGGTGGTTTTGACTTGGCTTGCTGGCTGATGACATCACAGGTTGGGGATGCTGCAGAGGGGGAGAACGAACATGGCTGCTTCAAGTGAGGTACACTGAGTCCTGAGCAGCGAACGACTGCAAAAGGCTTTCCGGGAGCCCCTCTGGGGGGCCCCTGCCCGCTGCCAGAAGGCTTGGGCTTTGCTGCAAGCCCCCCAGGCAGGAAGGATCCGGCCCTGGTGAAGCGGCTGAGGCAGTGGCAGGGAGGGGGTAAGGAGTGGGGGGGGTGGGGGGGATGGAGGGGAAGCTGACTGTCCACACACTGATGATTTTCTTATGGTTTTAGATAGTCTGTAGCTCCCCAGCTCTCCTCACTAGCCAAAGCTGCGGTGGACCAAGACCTAGGGGAGAAGGGAAGGCGGGGGGCGTGGGGGAGAAGTAAGATGAGGAAGTATTGCCTAGCCTTCAGTAGGTTCTACCCTGCCTAGTACACTGCACCGGGACCTGCACTAGTACACTTCTGAAGTTAGGGATGAGATAGGGTTAGGGAAGGAGAAACAAGTGCTCACATGCGCGGAAAACCGAGGAAGTTCGGCGGCTTCCAAAGCTGGGTTGGGTAGGGGTGGGGGAGGAAACTATCCCCTGGGCAACCCCTTAGTCTATAGAGGCCTTCCCAAGTGGCCAAGCTTCTGTTGATGGACAGGAGGTGTGAACTGCATCATCCCCCCCCCCCCTCTTCCCTCGAATCTAGGGGGAATTCTTCGGGCTTGGAGGGTCTGGGGCGGGAAGGGGGGGAGGGAAGAGGGGGCGGAGTGTGGTTAGTCTACTGTTATGGGTACTAAATTTTGTCTCTTAGCGAATCTGATGGAAACAACTATTTTAAACTCTTTGACCTGATTCCTCAAGGGATTTAGGGATTAACTTGGGAACTGAACTGATTGATTTTTTTTTTCCCGTAGTGTGGGAGATGGGAGGTATAGGGGTTGATTCTCCTTTTTATAAAGCTTGGGGAAGACTGGGAAGCAATAGCATTGCTCCATTGTAGACCCACAAGTCACCACGAAGGCTATGGTAGTTTATAGTAGATGGATGTTTATGTTATTGCAGTTGCGAAACGCTTGGTGAATAAACTATGGAAGCTATGATTTATTACATTATGACATCTAAGGCTCCTTAGGCATTAGCAAAGCTCAAGGGTTGACTGTTGCATTGTATCTACAGCAAGGAGATAACGTTACTCTCCTGCAGTAAACTGCAGCTTGCTGCAGCAATAGCTACCGCATGAGTGAAGCTCCTCGTGGACTGTCATCCCAAAAGTATGTCTCAGACAGAATTCAGTAACTAGAAAGCTGCTAGACAATTCTAGTTTAAATATTTTATCCGTAAGGGCAATTATAATGACAGCCATGGCAATTTTTTTCTAACCACACTTGCTGCCCTATGGGATCTTTGATTTAGAGCTGAAAGAGACCTTAGAAATCATTCTAGTCCAAATATCTCTTTGACAGATAAGGAAATTCAGACCCATGGGGGTTAAATAACTTGCCCTAGGTCGAACAAGCATTAAATTGAGAATATGTAACAGATTTTTTTTTTACAAGAAATTGTTTCTTTTGGAAAGTAGTATTCCAGAAAGCACGTTTGCACGTGACTTAAATTTAGAATCAAACAAAATGCCAGGAAAACTTGCTTAACTTTTTTGATACAGCAATTTGGCAATGCCCCCCAAAAGCAATGAACTGTAGGAATGGCTTTAATATATTGTTCATACAGCATAGATTTAGAGCTGGTAGGGACTTTCGAAGTCATCTAGGCTAACCTTCTCAATTGACAGAAGAGGAAATTGAAGTCAAGAAAAGGTTAAGTGACTTGTCCCAGTTCACACAAGTAATAAATGGGTTTAGTGAGTAACTCTGCAGTAGAGGCAAATGGAGAACAGCCACAGGACTTAATGGATAGAGGATAAGACTTGAATAGACCTTCATTAAAGTCCTACTTCAGCCCATAAGCTGAGTGACTATGGGCAAGTCACCTAACATTTCAGAACCCCCAGAGTATTCTCTAAATGTATGTTGAATCTAAGACTCCAAGTTACAGACAAGAGTAATGATCTGCATTGGTATTTCATTTTGTTGTTTTAGAATTGAAGATGCCCTATGTATGCTGTGAATGAACACCTGAAACGGCTATGAAATAAGAAAAGTAGAATTTTTATAGTATCACAGGCATCACCATTATCTCTAGCAACTGACTAATGCTATCAAGTAGCACTGCATCATGTGATCTAATACTCCTGAATGTTTCCTGATACCGCAGTAGACTGCAGTAAGGCAGAATAATATTAATGCAATAGTGGAGATTATTAAGCATCCTGGTAGTTTTCAACATATGGCCAAACACTGTAAAATACTGTGCAACAAAATCTTTAACTGATTCAGCTTACCACAATGTTATGTTGCAGTAATAATAAACTTTTAAAGAAAACTTAATACATAGTGTGTGTGAAGATAAATTCTTCTGATAGATTTTAGGAAACAACAATTTTTTTCACTTAGAGCTGATTTATGATCAAATAGTTGAAAACATCCTTGGACAAAGAGATATTGAATTTTGTGAATGCAATATAGAAATAATTTGTTCCCAAACTCTAAATTTTTAGCAAAAAAATTTCACTATAATTTGATATCTTTAAAGCAATTAACCAGTTCCATAAATTTTACTACATCCCTTTATTTGCTTCAGGTATGTAAGAGAATAGCATTTATCTCCCTGTATGAGCAAATATAGAGCTGGCTGGCATTCAAAGAGGATTATGCATACTTCTCAGAAAATTAATTTAATTTCCCTGTGACATTGGCTATTACCAAGTGATGGACCAAGAATAAGGGAACTAAATTACTGAAGGCATATTGCATTTAGTGAAAAAAAAATCTACATTTCCATTGGCATTTTCCTACAAATTTTTGAGGCTAATATATAGTTTCTTCCTTCAAATAATAGCATGTTGTTATTGTTTCTTTTAAGCATGTTTCTTTTTCTATATAATCCCTAGCCCACTTATGAACATTCCATAAAACTTATTTTAGCCAATTAATACTTTTGTAGCTAATTTAGCTTCTACACTCACTCTACTTCATAATGTTGGATGCAAAAAAAGGCAAAAATTTTAAAATATTGTGGCAAATTCACAGATTACTGAGGAAATGGCAAGAAATCTATTATGCTAAGAATTTTCTGGAATGTTATGTTAGAATTGAAAGCTATGTTAATTTACTGATTGAGTCCAAACTTAATTAATATAATTGCCCATCATTAGTTCCCTGGGTTGGAAATACCCTTGACATCTGTCATTAAACAGTTTTCAATAAAATTACCCCCCTAGGTGCATTTATAACACATAGATTTTATTTAGTTTTTGTTATGCACTTCATCTTTAATTCAATTTTATTTTATTTTCAGTTTTGAATTCTCTACATTCTTTCTCAAAAAATCCATCATAAATATATAGTCATGCAAAAGAAATTCCCACATTAGCCATGCACCAAAAAGGAAAGAAAGAAACAGAAGAAAATGTGCTTCAGCCTCTACTTTGAATCCATCAGTTCTCCATCTGGAGGTGAATAGCATGTTTTATCATGAGTTCTCAGGAATTGTGATTGATCATTGTGTTGATCAGAGTTAGTAAGTCTTTAATAATTGATTATCTTTCCAGTTTTGCTGTTACTGTTCCCCTGGTTCTTCTCACTTCACTTTGTATCAGTTTGTAAGTTTTCCTAGGTTTTTCTGAAAGATTCCTCTTCTTCATTTCTTATAGCACAATAGCATTTCATCATATATATGTGCCATAACTCATTTAGCTATTCCCCAACTGGTAGGCATCCCCTCAGTTTTCAATTCTTTGCCACCATAAACAGAACTATAATATACATTTTTTTAAAAGTGAAATTAAATTGTTGCTCAGCATGAGAAAGTCCTTGTAAATTTACTGTCTAAAAACAATCTATTTTGATTCAAAAAACATTCATTCAGGGTCTACCACATGTGACACTGCACTCTGGACACAAAGAATAAACAAAAAGTCCTGGCCTCCAGGAGTTACACTCTACTAGAGAGATACATTTTTTTAGAAGTAAATACAACACACACACACACACACAAACTAGCCGTGTGACCTTGGGCAAGTCGCTTAACCCCAATTGCCCCCCAAAAAGCAAAATAAAAATACAATTAAAAAAAAAGAAAGAAATACAAATGGGGGGGCTAGGTGGTGCAGTGAGTAAAGCGGCAGCCCCAGAATCTGGAGGATCCGAGTTCTGTTCTGGCCTCAGACACTTAACACCCACACAAAAAAAACTAGCCATGTGACCTTGGGCAAGTCGCTTAACCCCAATTGCCCTCCAAAAGGCAAAAAAAAAATTTCAGGAGGGAGGCAGCACTAATAATGGAGGGAAAAGGAAAGATTTCCAATTGGAGATGGAAACTAAGTTGATCTCTAAAATGAAAATAGAGATTCTAAGAGGTAAAGAGAGTTTGCATTCTAGGCACAAGGGAACAGCCTAAGGCAGAGATGTTAGATGGCAAAGTGAGTTCCGGGAATCTCTTGTAAACCAGTTTGGAACATAGTTGTGAAGAGGGGTGATATGAAATGTCTAGGAAGTTATATGGACATAACCTATATCAATTTGTTTACCATCTTTAGGGAGGGAGGAGAAAAGAAAGGGAGGGAGAAAATTTGGAACTCACATTGTTCTTAAAAATTGAATGTTAAAAAGTGTCTTTACGTGTGGTTGGAAAAAATAAAATACCATTTTCAAAAAAAGGTATACAGGAGCCCAGTTGTGGAAGGCTTTAAATACTAAGGTGAGTAGTCTGTATTTTATTCTAAGAGGCAAAGGGTTAAAAGGCAATCAATAAGTATTTATTAAGTATCTGCTATGTGCTAGGCACTGAGTTAAGGGCTAGGGATATACTGAAAATCTGTTCCCACCTTCCACAATCTAATGGAGGTGGATGACATGCAAACAAACTTGGCAACTGATTGGATGTAGGGGGTGAGGAAGAGGAAGAAGTAAGAATGACTCAGATTTTTAATATGGGTGACTAGAAAGGTTGCCATATCATCAATAGAAATAGGCTAGTTGGAAAGAGGGGATGAGTTTGGATGGATACAAGAGTTCTGTTCAGTGCAATGAACAATCACAATTCCTAAGTATGGAAGATGAAATGTTCTGCCTACCTCAAGGTACCGAGACATACATTTTCAGACACAGATAATGTGAGAACTTGATTTGCTTGTCTACTCTGCATATTTCTTCCAAGGGTTTTCTCTCCCCCATTTTCCCCCTCCCCGCCCCAGTTTAGGAGGGAGTTGGAGAAAGATATAGCAACAGGCTTTTCAAAAACACATATATAGTATATATAAAATATTATATTAAGAAAATTTTAAGCAGTGGTAAATAAATATAGTTCCATTTTGGGCATAGCCAGCAAACAGTTGATAATACGATACTGGAGGTCAAGAGTTCAATTAGAACTAGACATATAGATCTGAGAACCACATGCTTAGAAAAGTTCATTTAACCCATGGAAATTGGTGAAATCACCATGACAGAGTATAGAAAGGTAAGAGATGAGGCCAGGGTATACCTACCCATTGCAGATATGAGGCAGATGATACACACAATCTCAAATATAATACAGAATGGTCATACAAGAAGGAAAACCAGGAAAAGGAAGTGTTGAAGAAGCCAAAATATGAAAGTATAACAGAAAGTAAATGACTGATTAGATCAAAAGCTGCAGAAAGCTCCACATCCTTCTTTTCTTCCCCTCTCAACAGAACATGGGAATTTCACCTGTAGGATCCCAGATTCTGATAGTTGTGCATTACTCTTAACCTTACTCAGAACCAAGGCCTGCTTTTGGCAGGTAGAAGATAAAATACTTCCTCTTAAAAATATTTTAAGATGTTTCAAGATAGAGAACTGGTTCTTATATTTAATTTTCCATGTCCTACCAACTGGACTAAACTGATGTTCCATTTTTTGGTGGGGGCAGTATAGAGGTACTTGAGTAGATCATTTTTGGTTCTCCCTTCAGCGATGTATATTAAAACCCTTCCATCCTTTATCCAGTATGATTGTTGTTCATGTTTTCTACAAACTGCACAGAATCAGTTCAACATCCAACTTAAATTTCAGCCCTCTTTAAAAAAGAAAACCTTAGGGTACAAATGTGTTAATAATTCTATCTGTTGTTTCTCACATTATATGACCAGCTTTCCTGTTTCTAGTCATACTTATCTTTTACAATGTCTTTTCATCTCTTATGGAAATCACTACTCGCAAAAGCCAAAGCTTACTTACACCTACCATTAGTCTTTTCGTTACCTTTTATTTTTTAATTCTTCAGAGATAATATTCTTTCATTTTCATGAAGTACCATAGGGAATGTATTGGTGTTAAAAGTCTACCAATCTATAAATTCTTGTTAAGAATTAATTATATGTGCCAGACATTGTTCTAAGCACTAGGGATACAAAACAAACAAGCATTTTCCTCAGGAGATTTACATTCTAATGGGAAAGACAGTTTACAGATTAGATCAAAGATAACCTTTTCTTCATGGCTCCATTTGGTTTTTTTTTTTTTTTTTGGAGGGCAGTTGGGGTTAAGTGATTTGACCAATGTCACATGGTTAGTTTTTGTGTTGTGTCTGAGGGCTGCATTTGAACTCAGGTCCTCCTGACTCCAGGGCCAGTGCTCTATTCACTGTGCCACTTCAACACCCTCATTTGGGGTTTTCTTGGCAGTGGTTTGCCATTTCCTTCTCCAGCTCATTTTACTGATGAGGAACTGAAGCAAACAGGGTTAAATGACTTGCCCAGTGTCACACAGCTCCTAAGTGTCTGAGGCCACATTTGAACTCCCAAAGATGTCTTCCTAACTACAGGCCTGCCACTCCATTCATTGTGCCCCCTACCTTCCTGTAAGATAGCTTTAGGGAGAAGGCAAAATCAGATTGTCTTAAAGGAAGCCAAGAATTCTCCAGCAGAAGTTAGCTAGGAGAGCATTCTAGAAATGGTTGGCTGCCATTGCAAAAACCTGGAGATGGGACAAGAGAGATAGAGTATCCTGTGTGAGTAATAGTACTCCAGTATGTTTGGGCCATAGAGTTTATACAGGAGAGTAATGTGGGTTGTTTTTTTTTTTAACTAGAAAATTAGTAACAGGCCACCTTGTAAAGAGTTTTAATTGCCAAATAGAGTTTATATTTGATCCAATATGCAACAGAGAGACATTGAAGTTCATTGCATAATCAAGTCAACAAGCATTTATTAAACACCTACTATTTTTAAACACTGTACCTTTTAACACTGTTACATAGTAGGCACTTAATACATATTTATTGACTATTGACTGTGCCTAAAATCTAAAGACAAAAAAACCCATCTCCTCATTCTCAAGGAGCTCACAATCTAATAAGGTAAACAACATGCAAATGTACATGTACATACAAGATATACTCAGGATAAATTTGAGCTAAATCTTAGAGGGAAGGCACTATCATTAAGGAGGATCAGAAAAGGCTTCTTGCAGATGGTGGGATTTTAACTCACTTCCTCAGGGAAGTCAGGAGTAAGATTTATATTATATAATCTCAACTGAACCTTCACTACTACTAGGCAAGCCTAAGCTACCTCCCTCATCAACTCACTAGCTCACTTTCCACAGTGGTTCTTTCAAATCTTTTCAGCCCTCCTCAACCCCTGATAGTTCCTTCTTACCCCATACTCTCAACTGAAAACATTGCCCACATTTTACAGAAAAAAAAAATCAAGGCTATCTGCCATGAGGCCTCTTCATCATCTCATATCACTCATGTGCTTTCTGCCACTATCTCCTTCACTTCTGTCTCACACGATAAGGTGGCCTTACTTCATTCTGTTGTACCTGGCCCCATTCTGGGTCCCCTTCCCCAAACCAGCTTTCCTTCACAGAAGTAAGCTAACTGCCGGGTTTAGCCCCGCCTAGGGAGACTTGGCAGGAATGGGAGTTTCAAAATGTGTACTGACCAATCACTGATTTTAGCCTCTGCAAGTTCCTGCTTATGTAATACCTAACCGTTGGAGGCATGGCATGCCTTTAAAAGCTGAGGCTTTGTCTGAGGCCGGGGCTGATCGATTTGGGGAGGGGCCCTGTCAGCCAACATGACACCAATAAAGGGTTCACTTCTAAATTGTTATTTGGGTCTTGCTCGTGTTTCAGGTACAACAATACAAAGGCTAAGCTCTCTACCTGCTGAAACAATCCTATTATATCCCATCTCTTCAAACAAATTGCCCCCTCTGTCATTCCCACTGTTACTTATTTTCAATCTCTCCTTGTCTACTGGGTCATTCCCTACTACTTACAAACATAACCATGTCTTCCTCATCCTGAAAAAAACTTCACTTCATCCTTCCATCCCCATTAATTATCATACTATATCTCTTTTGACTATTGTGGCTAAACTCCTGTTTACAATACATGCCTCCACATTCTCTCCTCTCACTAACTTCTTAACACCTTATAATACAGCTTCTGACCTCATCATTCTCCCAAAACTGCTCTTTCCAAAGTAACTAATGATCTCTTAGTTGCCAAAACCAATAGCCTTTTTTTGGTCCTCATTCTCCTCGATGCCCTTGTAGCTTTCACACTGTAAATCACCCTTTCTTCCTTATTACTCTCTTCTTCCTAGGTTTTCAGAACACTGTTGGCTTTCCTGGGTCTCCTACCTATCTGATTGTTTCTTCTTAGTCTCTTTTATTAGATCTTCATCCAGATCATACTCTCTAACAGTAGGTGTCCCACAGGGCTCTGTCCTGAGTCCTCCTTTTTCTTTTTCTCTCTAGACTACATTTGGTGATCTCGTCACTTCCGTGGATTTAATTGTCATCTCTGTGTTAATAACTCTCAAATCTACCTATCCTACCATAATCTCTCTGTTGACTTCCAGTCTCAGATATTTAACTGCCTTTCAGAAATGTCAAACTAGATGTCCAAAAGACCTTTTAAACTAAACATGCCCCAAACTAATTATCTTTCCCTCTAAATCCTCGCTTCCTCCAAACTTCCCTTAACTGTAATGAATGCTACCATCCTCCTAGGCTCAAAGCCTTGGTGTCATCCTCAGTTCCTTACTATCTCTTACCGCCCATATCCAATCTATTGCCAAGGCCTATTGTTGGCTTCACCTTTTCAATTTCTTAAATATACCCACCTTCTCTTTTCTAACACTGCCTCCACGGCCCTCAACATCTCATGCCTATGAGACACTGCTATAGCATACTGGTGGGTCTGCCTGCTTCAAGTCTCTTTCCCACTCCAATCCATCCTCCATCATTCAGCCAACAAAATGATTTTCCTAAAGTGCAGGTCACCCTTCTATTCAGTAAATTCCACTGGCTTCCTACCTACTTTAGCATCTGTTTGGCATTCAAAGCTCTTCATAACCTAGCCCCCTTCCACCTTTCCAGGTTTTTTACACTTTCTTCCCAACCACATACTCTTCTACCCAGTGATGCTGGCCTCCTTCTATTCTATGAACAAAATGCTATATCTCTCAGCTCCAGGCATTTTTTTTTGTACTGTCTCCTATGTTTGGAATGCTTCCCCTCCTCATTTCTACTTCCTACCTCCCTGCTTCCTTTAAGTTCTAATAAAATACCATCTTCTATAGGAAGCCTTTCAAAACTTAATGTTAGTGCCTTCCTTCTCTTAATTATTTCCTATTTATCCTATATGTTGATTATTTGTAAATATTTGTTTTCTTGTATCTCTCATTAGATTGTGAGCTCCTTGTGGACAGGGACTGTCTTTTGCCTCTTTTTGCATTTCTAGCATTTAGCATAGTTCCTGACACATAAAAAGTGCTTAATAAATGTTTATTGACTAAGGTAAAGAGGCAAAGAATTCTAGACAAAGGGGACAGCCAGTAAAAATGCCTAGAGTTGGAAGATGAAGTGTCTTTTGTGAGAAACAGCAAAGAGGCCACTGTCACTGGATCACAAGTAGAAGATGACATGGTAAGACCTGCTTCAGGAAGATGACTTTGGCAGTTGTATAAAGGATTGATTGGAATAGGGAGAGATATGAGGCAAGAAGTATAATTTGAAAGTTATTGCAATAGTCCAGACAAGAGATGGTAAGGGCTTGAATTGAAATGCTGGCTATGTGAGTAGAATAAGAGAATTTATGTAAGAAATGTAGAGAAAGTAATTACAAGATCAACTCATTGGATATGTGAAGTGAGCAAGTGTGGAACTGAGGGTACCACTATGGATGTAAATGACTGGAAGAATTTAGGTGCCCCTAAAACTAATACGGATGAGTTTTTGCCACAGTAAGCAATTGGGAACCATTAAAAAAACCCACTATATAGTTTTCCAAATGATATCCAACTATATTTCCTGTTACTTAATTCTGTACCCAACTTATTGTCCATTTGCCGCCACTACCCAAGGTATATTTGACAAACTAGTCAAATAGCTTTATGTCATAATCTGAGCACAATGTATTTTTCATCTATTTTGTTTTTGTAATGTGAATGCTTAGATAAGTTTTCAGATTGCTATATATTTCACTGGATTAGGGCTATGGAAGTTTGTTGTTCAGGAATGTCTGACTTTTCATGACCCCATTTTGGAGTTTTCTTGGCAGAGATACTGGAGTGGTTAGCCATTTCCTTCTCCTGCTCATTTTACAGATGAGGAACTGAGGCAAACAAGGTTAAGTGACTTGCCCACAGTCACAATATTCACAAGTGTCTGAGACCAGATTTGAACTCAGAAGATATCACCTTTTTTCCCCATGATATCAGGCTTATTCTCTATTAGCTAATCTAAAAGATAATGTTATGCTAAAGTGGTCATAGAAAGTCTTGATTGATGACACTGGCTTACACTTCTACCATTCCCAGATAACATTTTTTTTTGTCTAGACCTATGATTTCATCAGGTTAAGTACTCACTGGTGAGGAAATTTATACCTCTTTTGCAATTTATAATTCTAGAGAGTTGTCTGGGGGCAATGAAAATTTAAGTAAATTACCTGGCATCATATAGCCAGTAACAATGAGAGTGAATATTATAATGAGAGGTGGGTCTATTCTAATGAGGGTGTATGACTCTGATCATGTCACTCCCCGACAGAGACCACTCCTGCCTTGGGCAATCTATACAAAAGGATTGTCAACAAGCAATCACAACTTCGTGAAACTTATGTGAAAATTAGGTTTATTACAAGAGAAATGAACATGCATGTGGAGCCCAAAGAGTTCACAATCCACATAGAAGTTTGCATTTTTATAATAGCAGAACAAAGTAAAGAGGAGATACCAGAAATCTCCACCTAAAGGGACATGGCATGGAAGGGGACAGGTACAGTAAAGGTGGGAAAAGGACAAAACCCATCGTATAGGGGAGAAGCAAGGGGATGGCAAAAGCTGTGTTCTGTAACCTAGGAAACTGCTAAACTAGGGGTAGGGAACCTTTTTATGTTGGAAGGCCACATTAATATTTAACTGTCATTAAATAAGGCTGCATTCAAGAAACTTCAATTAGATATACTATAGAATGTACATTGTTTTGTAAAAATCTAAGTACTATGTACTTAATTTCAAAAATTGAAAACCATTTGTTAACTTTAAAATTTACTGACCTTTTTCATGACTTTATTGTTTCTGCTTTTTGTTAGAAAGCATTTGAATATTTGGTTGCAGCATGGAGGTCTCTGATTTCAGTTGAGCCTGTAGATGGGTATCAGTCATTTGTTACCTTAAGGACATCTTGATTTGGGTTAGGTAGGAGAAAGTAGATTCATAGCAATAAGTGGTTAAAAAGCAAGAAAGCATTTTTAGGGCATGTTGCTGAAGGCATGGGTATTCTACTGCATTTTTCCATATTTCAACTGGATCTTTCTTAGCATCAAAGAAAGACTTTAAAATGTCATCTACTGAGAGCTTGATCAATTCCATCTGTAGTTCTTTCTTTCTTTCTTTCTTTTTTGCTTTTTGCAGGGCAATTGGGGTTAAGTGACTTGCCCAAGGTCACATGACTAGTAAGTGTTAAGTGTCTGAGGCCAGATTTTAACCATCTGTAGTTCTTTAGGTATCTTGGTGGTATCAACTAGGTGAGGATGAAATGCAAAACAGCATACTCAAATTGCAGTATCATGTCATGATTCTCAAAGTCAGTGAATCTTTCACTATATTCTCCAATTAAAAGCTCTATAATAGCTCTATGTTCTTCAGATGATTCGCATATATCATCCTGCTCATCAGTGACCTTTGCTAACTAAGGAAAATGTTCATCAAAAATTCCTTTAGAAGTATTTTGAAAAAAGATAGGTTTTTTTTAATGCTTGGATTTGGGGCCAGATAGATAGATACATACATAGATGAATAGATAGACTTAGTTTTACCTTGAAAAGAAATAGTCAAGTTGTTTTGATTTGACACATCACATAGAAATGCAGTATTCCTATAGAAATCTTATGGGTCTCCTTGAAAAGGCAGTTGTTTGGGGTGGGTGGGTAGTGCAGTAAATAGAGCAATGGGCCCTGGAGTCAGGAGGACTTGAGTTCAAATTGGGCCTCAGACACTTAACACTTACTAGCCGTGTGACCGTGGGCAAGTCATTTAACCCCAATTGATCTGCTTCCCCCCCTCAAAAAAAAAAAGCAGTTGTTTGTACTTTGAAATGTTATCAGGGTCTAAGCATCCTACAACTTTGACAATGTATTCTTTCACAATTTCTTACATCACTGAATGGCTTCCCATTTTTCCTAAGGACATAAGCTATCTTATAAGTTGCTTCAGTGGCATTATTTTCAAATTTTATTGCTACTTGATTTAACTTTTTAAATATCATCCCTTCCTATTCAATTGATCCTGTGCCCTCTATGTAAACCTGTACGCATATATACACACACTCACATATGTATTCATAGGTACATATATCCTCCTATATAGACATATATAGGTATGTATACATATATATACATTCATATACATACACATATATACATCCCTTCAACTATCTTCATACTCAGAAAAGTTTCATCAGTTACAATTATCATTTTGCCATGTAGGAATGTAAATAGTTCAACTTTGATAAGTTCCTTATGATTTCTTTTCCCTGTTTACCTTCTCATGCTTCTCTTGCTTCTTGTATCTGAATGTCAAATGTTCTATTCAACTCTGGTTTTTTCAGCAAGAATGCTTGAAAGTCTTCTATTCATTGAATGACCATATTTTCCCCTGAAACATGATACTCAGTTTCGCTGGGTAGGTGATTCTTGGTTTGACCTCCAGAATATCATATTCCAAGCCCTTCAATCCCTTAATGTAGAGGCTGCTAGATGTTGTGTTATCCTGATTGTGTTTCCACAATATTCAAGTTGTTTCTCCTTGGCTGCTTGTAATATTTTCTCCTTGATATGGGAACTTCAGAACCTGGCTATAATATTCCTAGGAGTTTTCTTTTTGGGATCTTTTTCAAGAGGTGATCAGTGAATTCTTTCAATTTCTATTTTACCCTCTGGTTCTTGGAAGTTTTTGATGCAGGAGTTCTGACTCCATTGTCTTCCTCCCATTCCATGTTCTGATCCTTTTTGTTCCCAAAAAAGGAATCTAAGGTTTGATTGCTGTGCTTGTTTTGCCTCCTTTGTTTGCTTGTGCTGCCCCTCAATTACTTGACTTTTGAGCTTTTTGCCACAGTAGAATGCTGCTTCCAGAGAGGAGAGCTTCGTCCCAAATCACTGGGTTTTTCACAGTTGCTGGAGCTATTAGTTGGGTGCCTTCTCTGCAGCCCCCACAAGCTCTGGCCCACTGGCCACATACCCCAGGACCTCCACCCAAGACAGCGATCCAGATCCAAGCAGGTTAAAAGCAAGAGCAATTACCCTCTGAATGGTTGCTTGGTCCCCTTACAATTTGCAGGCTAGGAGCTCTAAAGCAGCCGCACCATGCCTCACCATGCCTCTGCCACTTCTCACCCCAGGGGCAAGAAACGCACTGTGCTCTGCCCCCCCCCCCCCAGGTCCAACAGAATTCCACACTGACCTTTTACTTTGTCTTTGGCATTTATGGTTGATAATTCTGGAAACTACCACTGCTGCTGGTGATCCATTCTCCTGAAATCCACTCCAGCCATTGCTGGTCAGGGCTCCCCTGGGGCTAAAACCTCGAACTGGGGGTGGGGGGGCTGGGCTCAGCTACCAGCACACTGCAATGGACCTTTCCTGTAGGCCTGCTGGGCAGCCTTCAGAGATTTATTTCTCTCTGTCACTTTGTGGATTCTATAGCTCTAACATTTGTTTAGAGTCATATTTTATAGGTATTTGAGGTGGTTATGGGGAGAGCTCACAGAGTTTTCCTGCTTCTATGTCACCATCTTGGCTCTACCCCCCCCTTATTGTTGTTTGAAAAGCAACTGTCTTTGCTTTTGCTTTTCATCTTTTAATTTCTGCAATACAACCTTTTGCTCTTCTCCCTCTAATTTAAAATATTTGTGATCCTTATGAGTGTTATAATGCTGATGAGCATTGAATTTCTTTAATGTTAATATTGCAGTATCACAAAGCAAGCAAACCATCTTCAGCAGAAACAAGATAATATTGCAATTTCAAATCCTCATTAAAAAGTCTGTTTTCTTCTTTCAGCATTCTCTTGGTCTTCTTTGACATTTTGGGCTGTTAAGCAGAAAGAATTAAAAAATACTGTTGAACTGTGCAACTATTCACAAATTTCACTTTAGACAGAAACACAGTGCATCATTGTCAAAATCTAATAACAGACTGGTATACTCAACTCCCATAAACTTTCACCAACCAGCCTCATGTGGTAGTGGTGCCAGTTAGGCAGGAGAAGTTAGAACTAAATAATGAGCATAGAAGCCATCAATTTAACCCTTATGACTTACAAATGTTCTAACTGTGCTGGTCAGTCTGGGAGGATTATTTATTTGAAATATTTTATTCTTTGGTATTTTAAAAATAAAAATATAAAAGACAAACAAAAATGTATTAATAAAAATAAAAGGATTTGTTCTGTAAAATTTGGATTCAGTCAAAAGACCCCACTTAAAGACCTAGAAGGCTACATGTGGCCTCAAGGCTGCAGGTTCCCCACCCCAGTGCTAAACTACGAAGATAGGATAGTCTGCTTATCTACCAGGGTCTCAGCTGCACAAGCAGTTTCCCAGTTTAGTGCAGATTGACTGGAACCTGTCTTGATTCCCAAGGACACATCAGGAAATCCAATTTGGGATTATGTCAGCTGGGAGGGGTAGGGGAGAAGGGAATGACTTTGTCCTTGACACATTCAGGCTTTTTGTATACTCTGGATCCATTGTTTCTGGATAATATGGCAACTCAAAAAGACAAGTTCAAGGGACCCCTTAACAGTTCTTAACATCCCCCCCATTGGTCAAAGGCAACCTCTAAGTACACCGATGACCACAAAGAACACACTAGGCAAAACGGGATTCTGGATATTAGTGGGAACAGCTCCAATTACGAAGTGAGATCAAAACTATCAACCAAGCACAGTACAAGCCATAGTAAGAATGGCCAAACTGGGGATTAATTCAAGGGGGGAAAACCCAACAACATCGAGATCACGGAGAGAACGTAGTGCACAGATACAAAAAATTAAAGCTAAAGGCACAGAACAACGAACAACAATATTAACAAGCATTAAGTCTCCCTTCTATGTAGTACTCATTTCCAATATGCATCCTATCAACATATTTTATGCTGGACCTTAGATGTCCCATGCAGTTGTCCAACCCCTGGCACTTCTTTCCTTGGGGCAGTCTGGAAAATATCATGTCTTCAAGGGCACCCTTCCAGAATCTATCCTCCACACAGTCAGTGAACAATGAAAGATAGTAGGGTAAGAATTCCACCTAGATTAGAATCTCCTTGCGAGGTCTTCTACTTGGGTGGGGTGAGCAGCATGTACCCAGAGGATTTGGACGATCTCATCTACCAGCAATATCTTTCATAGAGACTGGCTGAAAAACCTAGAGGTGTTTCATTTCTGAATGAGGAAACAATTCCTCCATATTAACTGGTTATTAATATGAGAGAAAGAATCATTTCTCTTACCGGGCAACAAATAACAACTGCATTTGTATTCCAGACCTACCTTCTGCTCATAACATATTACCCCCAAAAGATGGAGCATTGGCAGGAATTTGAAATAGTTTATTTATTTTTTCTCTAGCAAGGAGTAAATTCTGTCTTGACTTTATCATGTCCCCAGACATACCAATTTGGTGGTCCAGTGTTTTATTTATTTTCCTGCCTCTGACATTTAGGTAATCTGTGTGATCTTAGACAGATCACTTAACTTCCCAGGCCTCAGTCTACTCATCTGTTAAGTGAATGGGTTAGAACAGGGGTGGAAAACTGTGGCCTTTTACAGAACAAATCCTTTTATTAAGGGGATTTGTTCCGTGAAGTTTGGATTTAGTCAAAGGGCCACACTTGAGATCCTAGAGGGCCACATGTGGCTGTGAGGCTACAGGTAGGTTCCCCACCCCTGGACTAGACCAAATGGACTCTGAGGCCTCTTCCAGGTCCTGATCTATGATCCTATAATCCATGTAACATTCTCCCATACAGATTCTCAGGTTGTTAGTTGAATATGCTGGGTTAAAATCCACCTTGTGGTGAGATAGGGAAATGCATTGACTCTATGAAACTGGTTGGAATCAGAAACTGGGTTCCAATTTCTCTTCCCACAAATACTTGCTGTGGCACCTTGGGCATGTAGCTCAACCTTTCACTGCTTCAGACAATTTTCTAAGACTACAAATTTCAAAAAAGCTGCTGATGTATAGGGGCAGGGATAGAGCTGCACCAATAAAAATTATAGGATCTGGCATGCCTCCTTCCAAAAAAAATCTACCTTTGTGACTTAACCTTAGTTATTTCACTGATTGTAGCTTGGGTTCTTTCCTTTAGCCCCTAGGCATGAGTAAATTGGTGTAGATCTTGACCGGAAGACTTTTTTGTTGGATATAAAGGACAGAGAAGAAAGACCCTGGAGTGTAATTTGGCCAGCCCTTCTAACTTTCTATTGCTGACCTATACAAAAGCAGGCAAATTGTCCAGTTGGTGATAACAGTGTGAAACTCTAAAAGCTTTCTTAGGAGACCAAAAATTATAGTCAGGAATGGGTCTATAGCTGAATTATTAAAAAAAAACAATGGCACTAACTTTTGACTGCCTATCAGCTCAGATAAGCTATTTAGCACTTTTTCTGGGTGAACTTTGCCAATTCCTTCATTCATTCAACAGACCTATTGAGAACCTGCTATTTTGAAAGCATTCTCCAAAATGACTGACTTCAAAAGGAATTGAGGTGAATCTGGGATAATATATGTTCCATGGCCTATTTATTGCCAGACTGTTTATCATGTTAGTTTGAGACTAGGCTTCGTGCGGGGAACCCACAAGCGCACTGATGTAGAAAGCCCAAAACAGCATCTTTATTCAGGATCCCACACACTCATCAATGTGATCTTGATTTGGAGATGTTACTAATGCAATACAAATATGATAAGGATAGCCAACCCTCTGAATTCGTAATTTGAGGAATATATTTCTTTCACCATTTTTGCTACTTTGAATTCCTCATAAAAAATAAAGGCAGTAATACCAAATATTGAAATCATGAGCAATACAAATAAATTTTCTTGACAATATTTCTTGGAAAATGAGTTTCCATCTCTTCTATCATATTTTATTTGCTAGTTGCTAATTGTATGATTGTGATAAGTCATATAACCGGGCATAACCTTGACTTTTTCACTTGTAAAGTGTGGGAATTGGATTAGATAAGTTCTGAGGGCCTTTCTATTTCTAAACCTATGATCCTATTATCCATATTCATCAATATAAGTATTCCTTTTACCATTAGATTGCAAGACTACTATCAATAAATAAAAGCAACAAGCTTTTAAACACCTATAATTAAACACCTGCTATATGCTACAGAGGAAGTGTGATATCATGGATAGAAAGGTAGTCTTTGATATAGGAAAACCTGTATTTAAGTTCCCCACTTCCACATACAGCCCGGCTATGAGATCCTGGGCAAGTCACTTAACCTCTAAGTAACCTCAGATGACTCTCTCTAAGACTATATAATTTGTAGAACAGCTGTTGCTCTGCATTTATAGAGATAGTTTCTTGAGTAGAGAGATCTCTATGCTGATGAAATAAAAGATTTAGACTGAAATTAGAATATTATAGGTTCTGTAGATACACACTCAAAATTGAGTTCCTGCCCTCAAGGAGCTTACATTCTATTAAGGTGAGACAACAAGATGACAATCAAATACAGTGTCATTGAGGTCTGGCATGTGTGACGGTCCTATCAGCTTTATGCAATGGCATGTACCTAAGGACAACAGAGAGCTGCTTCCAGGAGAACTGTGATAATGTGAACAAGAAGTGCCTTGGACAGATAGAATGTGAAGTATGCATAGGAATCCTATAACTGTTTCAAGATACCTAATCACCAATAAAAAGGAGGCTCTTTGACTAGCTATAAAAACATTTTTAAAAAAGACCTGTCAGCTTCAGGTGTATCTCAGCTTCAGGTGCATCTCAGCCTCAGTGCTACTGAAGGAGTTCAGCCTTTAGTGAAAGGAGTGGAGCCCAAATTCAGAATGTCCAGAGGGTTCCTCGGCAACTTCCAGAGTTTGGATTTTTAGTCAATACACATCAATGCCTCAAGGTATGAAAAAAGTGAAGACTTCCTCAGTGATTCCAGAGCCCAGGTTTTGCTGGTAGCATAACACTAATGCCCTGAGAGGTGAGGAGTAATTCTGGGGAATGACCATCAGTGGGACAAAGGCTTACCTAGCAGTCATGGTAAATCAGGACATGAACTTGATAGGATCAATGCTATATAGGAAGTGAGCTAATTTTTTTAATGGTATTTCATTTTTTCCCAATTACATGTGTGAGCTAAATTTTTAACCTAATCCCCTCCTCCTCGAGCCCCCATAAACATGCCCCAGGTGGCATAAAATGGATTTTGACCCCAAAGTTTTGAAAGAAAAGTATGTTCATTTGTGCTATATTTGTGAAGTAAATATCCCTTTGTAAAACTAATCCAATCTTAAATGGTTAAAAGGAAATGAGGATGCTAATAGTCGACCCTAAGGGTAGTAAAGGGTTGGGGGAGGGAGAGGCAACACAGTCAGTGAAGGCTCAAGCTAATTGGAGGCTCAAACACTGGAGAAGAAGAATGCTCTAACCCTCTCAGAGACCTCAAAAATCCTGAAAGGGATTGGGGGAGAGATAATAAGACTGACCCTAAGAGAGTGAGACCAGAGCATACATGTTACAACAGGATATATAAAAATTAAATACAAAGTGATTTGGGGGAGAGGGAACTAACAACTCCATGTTAGGGTTAAAGATTGTCTTCATTAGGAACTATCAGGGCACAAGAATTCAGAGCTCAGTATCCAGCATTTTAGTATCCTCTCTGAACTTAGCTAGACCAGTCCTCAGACAACAAGCATACAATCAGTTTGCTGCCATTCACTCATAACCTTTCTTATTTTCTATGAACTGGCAAAGCTTGTGCTCTGCTGGTATAGAGAGAACCTCTGGGAACCCAAAATCACCTCTATATGACTATGAAACACTAAAGTTGGACCTTATTGGAGATTAATTTTTGTTATATTAAAGACTTTAAAAGGAAGTTATTTAGTCCTTTAGTCCTTTGACTACGGTAATAACTGCAGCCAAAGAAAATTAGTCACTGATGGCTAAATTCCAGTTTATTCCATTTTTTAAATTTTAGTGTGTTTAGAAGCTTATAGTTGTTCTTTTACCAGATCTTGAGTCAATGGCATTGTTGAGAAATTAATCAATCTCTCATGAGTTTCAAAGTTATCAAAAGCAATCTACCTTGCTTTAAAAGGGGTTTTTTGTTATTGTTTTTGTCAATAAAATCTTGTTCTACAATATTCATTCTGTATCATCACACAATGCTTCAAAGGCAGTTTTATAATGTAATCATTTACTATCCATAAGCAAATAGAATTGATGGATACAAGGTTTGAATTTAGCATGAGATTAGTCATATAACAAAATACTGAGTCATTGGTCCAGGAAATTTACTCAGAGTTGAATTAGTTGCCAACAGAAAATATGAGGAGTAGCCAGAACCTTTAGAACTGTAAGTTATCGTTTGGTTTTTCTTCTCATGCAGATGCAAAATGACTTTTTTGTGAAAGAATGGGAAATTAACAAATCAAGTTTGAAAGCTAAAGAGTTTAGCGTTAGAGATGAGACTCAATTCAAGTAAAACAAATCTCTCCATTCTTCAGTGGAGAAGGAACAAATTTTCAGAGAGATTTATGGTAGTCTGATTAATATGATATTAATGCATTTTGATTCATAGCTATGAATGATATTCCAGTAGTCTTAGAAATCTACTTTGCAAGACAACTTTTCCCTATTAAACTAATCCAGAGTAATTAAGAGCTAACATTTATACAGCACTTTGAGGCTTTCAATTCACTTTACATTCATCATCTGCTTTGATCCTTACAACAATCTTGTGGGCTTGGTGTCATTTATCCACATTTTACAGGTGAGAAAACTAAGGCAAAGTAAGATATAGTGGTTTGCTCAGGATCACATAGTTACTTAGTGGCTGAAGTAGAATTTGATTTCAGGTCTTTCTAACTCCAAGTCCAACACTATCCACTGTGCAATCTAGCCACTCAAATTAGGGACATGGGCATTAAACTTCTTAGGCCTAAAAGAATTAAGGTGATGAATTTAATATACAATACAGATTACACAAGAATTAGTGAAGAAAATAAGTAGGCAAATCACAGCCTTCTTGGACCTCAGTCTCATCTGTAAAATTAAGAGATTGAACTAAATATCCTCAGATTGCCCTTCAGGCAATTATGATCATAAGAAATTCAGGAACAAAAAAAAAATCAGATTTTTTTCATTGCAATGAAATTTCATAGGTGCCAGAAACCACAGAACTATGACAGTTGGTGGTCACAAAGATATTATACAACACAATTACATCTGAAGATCCAATGTGTCATCATATAGTACGAAGAACACTGACTCTAGAATCAAAATAAATACATGGTTTCACCTCTTACGCTACTTTTGACTCTGGACATGTCACATCTCTCTAGGCTTCAGATTCCTCACATGTAAAAATGAAAGAATTTGAATAGATAGCTTCAGAAATCCCTTCAAATTCTAAATTTATGATCTCAAAATTCAAAATGACAATTCTTAGATATGTAATTACAGACATATCACTTGGTTCTTTAACTTTAATTTCTTCATCTATAAAACAGGGATAATAATAATACCTATTAATACTTACTCGACCTTACCTGTTCTGAGGCTCAAATAACATTATATACATACATACACATACATTTATATATACATATGTATATACATATGTGTGTGTACACAGATAGTTCTTGCTTTACATAAATTCACATTATGCAAATTTGACTTTATGTAAAAAATTCAGGAAAAAAAACCTAGATTAACTTTACTGTTCTGTGTTCTCTGGGCAGCTAGGTGGGTGCAGTGAACAAATTTGAATCTAGCCTCAGAAACTTACCAGCTGTGTGTCCCTGTAAGTAACCCTGTTTGTCTCAGTTTCCTCATCTGTAAAATGAGCTGGAGAAGGAAATGGCAAGTTACTCCAGTACCTTTGCCAAGAAAACCCCAAATGGGGTCATGAAGAATCAGACACAACTGAAACAACTAGAAAATAAACCCTGTGGGCCACATACTGACGTAAGAAACCACAAATTAACAATGTTTTATTCATTCTAATTTATTTTGTTAAACATTTCCTAATTACATTTTCACCTAGTTTGGAGGCACTCAGGTGTTTTGTGAACTACCTGCAGCCTTCAGCCTGAATTTCACATCTTTGCTCCATATGGCTGTCAAAGTAATTTTTCTTCAGTGTAGGTCTATCTGACTGTTATTCTAAATTCCAGTAGCTCCTGTTGCTTCTCAGATAAAATAGAAACTGTTTCAGTTTTAAAGCCCTTTAAAATCTTATCCTACCCTTTCTTTCCAGCATCATTGTGGCCCTCTTCTCACATTCTTCAATCCAGCCAAACTGGTTTTCTCTCTCTTTCGGACATTCTACATTCTATCCCTTATCTTTGCACCGGCCATCCCCCATGCCTGGAACACTCCTCCCTCTCACCTCTACCTCATAGAATTCCTCTTCCTTCAAGATATAGCTTCAGTCCCACATTATTTTTTATCAGAGGCTCTTAATCTTTCTTCTGCTATTGATTCCTTTGGCAGTCTAATGAAGCCTATGGACCCCTTCCAGAATATTTTTTTCAAATGCATGAGAGAAAGTGCATAGGATTATAAAGGAAATCAATTTCATCCAAATACAGTTATGATAATTTTTAAAAATACAAATTCCCAGAATCCAAGTTAAAAACCTATGTCATGAAACCAAGTCTTTCCCAATCTATTCAATTGCTAGTTGCTCATTCTCAAACTACCTTATATTTAACTACTTTATATTTATTTGTATTTATTTTCTACATATTTATCCTGTAAGTACTTATACATCTACTTGTCATCCCCATTAGAATAATATAATCCCCAATATAGAATTATAATATAAACAAGCAGGCATTTGTTTGTTTCTTTTTTTTTTTTTTACTTTTATCCCCAGTGTCTAGGACAATGTCTGGCATATAGCTGGCACTTAATCAATATTTGTAGATGGGTTTAAAAAAACTGAACTTTCTTAACTGTAAATGTAAATTGTAAATGTAATTAAATATAATAATGATAATAGTTTATAATCGTTTATACTGTAATAGCTATAAGTAATAAAATAATAATAAATAATAACATTAAATTAATTAAATTTAATTAAATAAATATTGCAATATATAATAAATTATATATAAATAAAAAATAAATTAATAATAAAAATAATCACTTTATGTATTCTTTAAGATTTACAAAGTGCTTTACATATATATGTATATGTATACATGCATACCCACATACTGATATACTGATGGACTAACTATAAAAGTGAGCCATCCAACTGCTTATCAAAATCTGGACAACAGTTAGTTCCTGCTAATATACAATTCCTAAAAGCTAGTAACACACAAAAACGAGCACCAAGTAACCAAAATATAAAAAGACAACTCTAGTGACTAAAGCTTCTAACCCCCAAGCAAGTCAAACAGACATAGGAGAGAATAGTGAAGGGTCAAACACCAAATAAATTCTAGCTTGACCCACAAATTCTTAAATAATGTACTTCCTTCTCTTCCAGAAGCAATCCAAGGGTCAGTACCATACATTGTGTGCAGTGGAAGCAATCCAGCTGACTGTGGAGAGCACTGGGCCCTGGACATCTGGATATAATAGCCGAGGAGAATTCCTTCTCACTAGTTATTATAGTGACTGCACCATGCAGGTGGGTGAATAAGTGCCAAATTCAACAGGTTTGTGGTCTGTGACTGCCTTCAAATGTCTAACTCTGACAATGATTGGCACTGGAATGGGGCACTACTTTTAATGTGGCCAGTTGACTGGCAGTGGCCTAGCAAATTGTTTAGACCCTACTAGTGTGGCTTGAGATATCTTAAATGTTCAAGTGCAGACAACAGGGTGAATTGTAGTCAGGTACAAAAGATGGGTCAAAAACAGAAGAGGTAAAAAAAAATCAGCCCTAACTCCATTCTGTGAGAGAGAGAGAGAGAGAGGTATCTTTTTTTTTTTTTACTAGAATTGTAGTTTAATTAATAGTGTAGGGAGCTCCCAGTGAGGAGCTTCCTCTACTAATATAAATCTGGTGCCTTCTCTGTATCTGACAGCCTTAGAGTTGACAACACAGGGTCACACATCAAGTATATGTAAAGATGAGACCTGAATGCAAGTTTTCTTAATCTTTCTTGACCACCACACCATGGCTGCCACTCCTAGGACAGGATTTTAAGACTTGCAGTTTTATAACTACTTTTCCATTTCTTGTTTTAAACACTTGGCTGGTTCCCCTACATACCTGAAATAGGAAAGTTATAGAAAGATTTTATGCTTATATCAGAGAGAGCAGAAGAGAGGGAAAACATTAGACATCTGGATACTCTTCCACAAGATGGATCAACAAAGCCCAAGCAGGAAAAGGGCTGGAGATAATCACAGAATCATAGAATTTGAAAGCTATAAGAGACCTCAGTGGCCAGCTAATCTAACCTACACCAATGATACCAGGGAAACATGCTCTAAAACCCTCAGAAGACAATTAGGCAATCAATATGTATTTTTTTAATTGCCTGTTATGTTCCAGGCACTCTAGGTACTGGAGATACAGACATAAAAATGAAATCGTATCCACTGTCAAGGAGGTTACATTCTATCCAAGGAGATAATATGTAAACATATAAATATAAGGGTAGAACTGCAACCACCCCCATCTCATTTTAAGTTCAATACCTTAACCAGATGAGAACATGTCTCAATCAACCAATCAGTCATGGGCTTTGGACAAAGTTCTAAAAACCTTTCTAACTGAAGTGGTGTTACACAAGAATCATGTTTGATTAGACAGAAGAAACCTTTCCACACCCCAGGGGTCACCTACAACTTCTCAAATAAGTTGAAAAGAGAGTCATTCCAGAAACTGGAGAGAGCAGGATATTCTAGCAAAACCTCCCAAGAAGGAACCACCTGGTGTAGAGATAGTAAGGGGAAGTTTCCATTTTAGCCCTGGGTGGAAAGGCTCCCACCTTCCTATCGTTTTTCTAGTGGTATCTCAGTTCAGCATCAATTCACTGCCATCCCACTTCATTGCCACCAGACAGTATCTGCATTGGAAATTAAGGACAGACTGGACATCGATTCACTGCTCCAAGTAGAGCCCAGCAAACAAAACAAAACCACAAGCCTACACCATACTCGAAAGGAACTGTTGGAGCACCCTCCACTAGGAGAAAAGGACTTTCAACAATCCAGAACTGTAGGTTATCATATTTGCCTCATAGTCTCTTTAAACTTGAGCTTATTTTACCCCAAACTCTGTATGTTCTTGTGAAAAAGTGTGTCCCAAAATGCTTTGTACTGTGACAAATGAAAAGTCTGAGACATAATATCTATCTTAAAATCAAACTTATTAATTATTACTAGCAAATAATTAATAGACTGAGATCAGTGGCTTTCTCTTGTAAACCAGAGACCCCCCAGTCTGTAGAACATTCAATTGCTTAAAGAGTCTTTGCAAAAGTCAATGTACCTGAGGGTAGAAGTCAACTCGGATTAGCTAATAATCAATGAGGGGGTAGACATGTTAATGAGGAGGTGGACAAAAAGTGTTCAGCTCCTCTTGCTGAGAATATTATTCTAATCATGAGACTCGGCCATCTCCAGCAATCTGGACAAAATAACTCTACCTAGACCGTTCTGTCTGGTTTCCCCCTTCATAAGCTTGGTCACCCTAAATTCTAATGGAAGGTTCCAAGGACAGGGGCTTATTTCCTAAGGGCAAGATCGCACCAGAACTAGATTCTATTTTTAAGTTCTTCTAGTTGGGTAGGGTCCCACCCAGGATTAAAAAGCACATACCCTGAGGATTTGGGCTATCATGTAAAAAATACTTCTATATTAGTCAATTTCTATAGACGTGATATATCGAAGAAATTCAAATACAAATAAAAAAATTAGAGAACTCTGAGTCCAGTTTTTATACCCAGCATTATTCATTACCCCCATCATGAAGATGAGATTCTGCTAAGGAACTAATAACAAGCACTTTTTTATAAGACAAACTCTAATGAAAGAATGAATTCTCTTAATGGTTGCCATATTAAGTACAAGTGTAACAAAAGGTGTTGGGATGGAATGTTTAAATACATAATTTAAAAAATAATGCTTATTCAATAAGTTGTTTGTATAAAAACATTTTTAATTTCTAGCTATGTTCAAATGAATAACCCCTAGTAAAAGTGAATATCTCTTTAAGTGGGTCTTTTTTAAAGTATTTAAAAGATAGATCAAGGGGGCAGCTAGGTGGTTCAGTGAATAGAGCACCAGCCCTGGAGTCAGGAGGACCTGAGTTCAAATGCAGCCTCAGACACTTAACACAAAAACTAGCTGTGTAACCTTGGGCAAGTTGCTTAACCCCAATTGCCCTCCAAAAATCAAAATAAAATAAAATAAAAGATAGAACATAAGCCAGTATTCTTTTGAGGTAACTAATTGTGTTGATATTCTTTTCATTAACACAGAACTAAGACAGTTATGATAATAACCTCACTAAATAAAAGAATTACATCCTGGTTTCCACAAGTCTTTACATTATTGCTGAATTATCCCCATACCATTGTGAGAAATCAAAGGACCTTATCACACACAGGAATGTATAACTAGTAACAGACAGATGACAAGGCTAAATATCCATTTATTTATTTGTTCAGAATATAGAAAGGATTAAAATTGTAGACCAAAGAGCTCAATTCTTATACCTTCATCTTACTATGGTGACTGAGATGTGCTCCAGTCTTAGACTAAAAGATCTAATATAAATTTGCCATAAAAGAAGAGGAACATAACTATACAGTAAGGGAAATATTCCCCCCCTATCTTGATGTCAATTCCAGGCTAGGGTTATATAGATCAGCACTTCTTAAATTGTGGAACACAACCCCATATGGGATCATGAAAAATTTGGCAACAGTAAAAGGTTTCTGAATATTTTACAGCCAAAAATTAATTAAAAATCAAACCTGTAATGAATCTGAGGTGTTTCTGGCAGCACTTGCCCATGCTACATCATGCAACTTCACTGCAGTGTTGTTTCTGAACATATGTGCATGCTTTGCACTGTGCATGCTGTCATGCCCACAGAATACCAACAAATATGTTAAAATGCAAACAGAGGCCACAAGTGGAAAAAGTTTAAGAAGCCTTGATATAGATAGCCAATTACATTGTGTCAAGTTTAAATGGTAGGATATTTTAAATTAAAGAGGAAATTTTCATTCTGGGGAAATTGAGTCAAGAGACTCCTACCTCAGTCCATGTCTAGAGTCATTCTCCCAACTTTTTCCATGAGAAATTCGCCTTCAGTTCATGGATATCAATCCCATAGAGTTGCTGGCATCAAGAATCATTGGCTTAATAGCATTCTTCGATGATCATACCAGAAATTAGACCCAGAATAATAACAGTTATAGTCCCATAAAGTCTTAAATAGCAAGTTTCAGTAATCACAGCTTTGGGTAAATTCACATATTGTATTGTGTTGTTTTGTGTTGTGTTGTGTTGTATTGTACTATCATAATCTCACATTGGTAACAGTAAGAGATTCATCACAAAAAATCACAACTGGGACAGCTAGGTGGCACAGTGAATAAAGCACTGGCCCTGGAATCAGGAGGACCTGAGTTCAAATCCAGACTCAGATACTTGACACATTTATTGTGTGACCTTGGGCAGGTCATTTAACCCCAGGTGCCTTGCTTTCCTGCCTCCAAAATAAAAATCACAGCTTATCTAACCTTCATTAGAGAGATTTGCTATTAGAGGAAGAAGTAGGGACATTAATTTAACATATCAATACTGGTGCTAAAGGCCTAGACCACTATAAATTGCCAAGTATAGGGAACCAGGTGAAAGGCTGACTGGTTGAAATGAATTAAAGAGAGTCCAATGAAAATAAAAATGAATTAAGAGAGTCCAACCTTAACCTTCTCAAAGTAACCTTATTCCCAGGGAGAAATACCCACTAGCCTTAGGTCTCAGATATTACTCCCATTGAGTTACTGATTGCTGACATTTTTCTTGAAGCACTTACAAGACACAACAAACCTAAGAATGTATTCAAAAAGAATATTCAGTGTACTAAAAAAAGATTTCACCTCAAACAGTAAAGTTTCACTAATTAACAGTAGGACTGAAAATAATTGTTATTAATACTATCAGGTTATGGCAGTAACTTAACTAAAAAAATTTATCAGGCCTTCTAAGAATAACACAAAAGATTTTTACTTAAATATTCCTTTCTAAAAGTATTTCTCTTTCTTAAAAACAGCTTAAAATTTATCCTGATGTAACAAAGCAGTTATAAGTCCCTAATGAAGTAATATAGGTGGAAATTTCTAAACTGACAGGTATCTCTTATTCAATCCTTAATGAACAAATACGTCTTTAAAATCGGAGTTTAATGTGCATACCCTTTGATCCAGCAACACCACTTCTAGGCTTGTATTCCAAAGAGATCATAAAAATGGGAAAAGGACCCACATGTACAAAAATATTTATAGCAACTCTTTCTTTGGTGGCAAAGAATTGGAAATTGAGGAGATGTCCATCAATTGGGGAATGGCTGAACAAGTTGTAGTATATGAATGTTATGGAATACTTTTGTGCTAAAAGAAATGATAAACAGACAGACTTCAGAAAGACCTGGAAAGACATATGTGAACTAATGCTAAGTAAAATGAGCAGAAACAAGAGAACATTGCACAAAGTAGCAGCCACATTGTTCAATGACCAACTTTGATATGCTTAGCTCTTCTCAGCAATGCAAGGATCTAAGACAATTCCAAAAGACTCATGTTGGAAAATGCTATCCCCATCCAGTGAAAGAATTATGGAGTCTGAATACAGATCAAAGCATACTATTTGCTCTCTCTTTTTGTTTTGTTATGTTTTTTTTCTTTCTTGTGGTTTCTCCCATTCATTCTAATTCTTCTTTACAATATGACTAACGTGAAAATATGTTTAATAAGAATGTATATGTAGAACCTTTATCAGATTGCACACTATCTAGGGGAGGGGGAGGAGGAGTGAGGCAGAGAAAATTTAAAATTCAAAAGCTTATGGAAGTGAATGTTGAAAACTAAAATTAAATAAATTAATTTTTAAAAAGTAAAAAATGAATGGAGTTTAAGACTTGAGTTGGTTTAAAAAAGACCCTAGTATCAGAAATAAATTCCAAATTACCATAAATAAAATAAATTCATGATTACCACAAATAAATTCCTAATTGCCACCCCCTTGTCATCAAAAAGTATTTGCAAAAGGGAGGAGATTCAGTTTTCTAAGTGAAGCAATGCCAAAAATATACCCAATTAAATTAGCCTTATCATAATAATCCTTAGTAATTTAACCAATAATCTTATAATTTTCATAACTGATAGCTAATTAGATGCCTCTTCTTAAATATAGGCAAACTTGGGAGTTTATAATTTTGATAGCTAATTAGATGCCTCTTCTTAAATATAGGCAAACTTGGGAGTTTATAATTTCTTAAATTACAATACTTTAGAATATTATAATAGATGGTCAGCTCGGATGATAAAAATGACCTATTTTCAAACTTTTTTTCACCTTCTTTTAACAGAACAATTTATAATCTAACAACATTGAGATTATAAAAGAAATTGTTGGGGTGGCCAGGTAGCACAGCGAGTAAGAGCACCGGTCCCAGTGTCAGGATAACATGGAGATCGAATCCCGGGCTCAGACGGCACCACACCCAGAAATAACTGGCCGTGTAACCTTGAGCAAGTTACTTAACCCCAATTGCTTAAAAGAAAAAAATAAAAGAAATTGTTTTTCTAACAGCATCTGATACAGTTTGTTTTTGTTTTTTGTTTGTTTTTTTGCTTTTTGGAGGGGAGAAGGCAGGGCAGTTGAGGTTAAGTGACTTGCCCAAGGTCACATAGCTAGTAAGTGTTAAGTGTCTGAGGCAACATTTGAACTCAGGTCCTCCTGACTCCAAAACCTGTACTCTATTCATTGTGCCACCTACCCACCCCTAATACAACAGTTCTTAAAATAGTTTTACTAAATTTCACAATATAAGAAAATTTAGAAACACAATATCATAAACAATATTATGTATTTAAAACTTGAAACAAAACCCATTACCAATCACATGGTCTCATTCAGTTGAATGCACTTCCAAATTACTTTACACAGAAATCTCATTCCCATTAGCATTGTATACTAATCACATCTAAAACCCCATGTAAAGTTATCAATAATGAAGCAATTACATCTAATTCAAGAAATAATAAGTTAACATTTATATAGCACTTGCCGTATGCCAAGTACTGTGTTAAGGATTTACAATCATGTGATCCTACATACAAACAAAATACAGGATAAATTGGAGATAATCTTAGCACTAAGGGGGAACCTTCTTATAGAAGGTAAGATTTTAGCTGAGATTTGAAGAAACCCAAGGAAACCAGGGGACAGAAATGAATAAGGAGAGAATTCTAAGCATAAGGGGACAGCCAGGGAAAATATTGGAGTCAAGAGATGGGGTGGTGTGGGCAAAGAATAGCAAGGATGCCAGTGTCTCTGGCAGAGTATGTGGACAGGAAGAAGATATAAGAAGTCTGGAAAGATAAGAAGTGGCTGGGTTATGAGGACTTTAAAAGCCAAATGGAAGATTTTACATTTAATCCTGAAGGTCAGAAGGACTGCCTGGAGTTTATCGAACAGGAAGGTTAGTAAAACCCTCACATTAGGAAGATTGCTTTGATAGCTAAATGGAGGATGGATTGGAGAGAGAAAAGACTTGAGGGAGGGAAACCAACCAGTAGGCTACTGGAATAGTCTAGCCATAAGGTATATATAAATAGTTTATACAGGATGTACATATAGCTTGTTTATCTGTAGTTATTTGAATGTTGTCTCTCACATTATTCTTTGTATCCCTAGTACTTAGCACAGCGCCTAGCACAAAGTAGGTACATAATAAATGTTTGTTCACTGACTGAAGTGATGAGGTCTTGCACCAGGTGGTGGCAGTATCAGAGGAGAGTGGGGAGTATATATGAGATGTTACAAAGGTTAACTTGATAGGACTTGACAACAAATTAGACCATAGGGTGAGTGAGGAGTCAAAGATGACACTTAGGTTGTGAACATGTGTAACCAGGCATATGCTAGTGCTCTTTACAATAATATGGAGTTTAGAAAGAGGGGAGGATTTGAAGGAAAAGAATAATGAGTTCAGTTTTAGACATATCGAGTTTAATAATAAAAGGACATCTGATTTGAGATATTCAACAGACAATTGAAGATGTGAGACTGAAGATAATGAGAGTCTAGAACTGTATAAACAGACCTGAGAATCACCTGCATAGACATGATAATTAAATTGATATGGGCTGATGTGATCAATAAATAATATAGAAGGACAAGAAAAGAAAGCTTGGACAGTACCTTGGGAAATAACCACATTTAATGAGTACTGGATGAAAAACCAGCAATGGAGACTGAAAAGAAATGGTCAGAGAGAAGTAGGAGAGAATGGTGTCACAAAAATCTAGAAAGAAAGAATATAAAGGAAGAGAGGATGATCAGCAGCATCAATGGCTAAAGAGAAGTCAAGAAGGATGAGGACTGAGAAAAGGCCGCTACATTAGGCAATTAAAAGATCATTGCTAAAATTGGAGAGAACGGTTTCAGCTGGACAATGAAATTTAAAGAAACAGACTGCAGAGAGTGAATGACAGTAATGGATGTGTGGGACGGCTAGATGGCACAGTGAATAGAGCACTGGCCCTGGAGTCAGGAGGTCCTGAGTTCAAATCCAGCCTCACACACTTAATACAAAAACTAGCTGTGTGACCTTGGGCAAGTCACTTAACCCCAATTGCCTTCCAAAAAGCAAAAAAAAAAAAAAGTAAATAAAAATAAAAGAATTGGAAACCATTCTCATTAAAAAATAATAATAATAATGGATGTGAAGGTACTGATTGTAGTCAACCTTCTCAAGTAGTTTATCCATGAAAGGGAAGAGAGGTAAAAGACAATAGATAGTGGGGATGGTTAGATCATTTGAGGGTTTTTTAAAGATGGTGGAGAGATGGGCCTCATGAAACAGCCAGAAGACAAGGAAGGTGTGAAGATGGGTGATAAAGTGAAAATGATAGCACGATCTGCTGGAGCAAATGAATGAAATCACTTGTGCGTATAAAGGGGCTTGCCTTGGCAAGGAAAAACACTATCTCTTCAGGTGAATCATGGGGGGTTAAGGGGGAGATAGTAAGATTAGGAGGAGGGGAGAAGAATGAGGAGACAGAGGAAGAATTGATAGATTTAGCAACTGACTGGATAGGTGGGTGGAGAAAGAGAAGAGCCAAAGATAACGACAAGGTTGTGAACTTGGGTGACTGAAAGGATGGTGATGCTCTGAACAGAGAAAACAGCTTAGAAGAGGAGTGAGTTTGGGAAGAAAGATAATTAGGCAGCGAGGTGCTGCAGCCGATAGAGCGGAACGTTGGACCTGGAGCTATGAAGACCTGAATTCAAATCCAGATTCAGTCACTTACTGGCTCTGTGATCCTGGGCGAGTCATTTAACTACTATCTACCTCAGTTTCCTCTATTGTAAAATGGGGATAGTAATAGTATCTACTTTCCATGGTTTTTGTGAGGATCAAATGAGATAATATTTGTAAAGGCACAGTGTCTGGCATATAATAGGACAGACAGAGAAAGAGAGACAGGGAGAGAAGCAAGACAGTGGAAACCACTAAAGGAATAAAGTCTGAAGAAAGTTAACACTGTCAAAAGGCCACCTATGGTAGTTTTTTCTTTCTTTCTTTAACATACTTGATTCCCATGAGCCTTGACTACATGGGGTAGTTCTCACCTGAAGCCCCAGTTTTACCTCACCTAGATCCCATCCAACCATTCATGACCAAGGCAGACATCTCCAGGCAGGTCTATCTCAGGGACAAAGAGCACAGGTTTTGCTCTACCTTCTTCTTCCAACAACTGACATCTATAGGATAGAATCTGAATTTTTTGAGAGAGAGACCTTTGGATTAAGGTCTGCTTTTGGAAAATGTCAACATCTGCTCAAGATTTTTCATCTTCCAGGGCAATTGCTCACAGGTCACTGGGATGTGAAATATCTTTATGTTATGAAATGCTACTGATTCTGCCAGATGTGGTAGGTCCCATTCTTTGCACCATTCAGTTTCACCTAGGAAGGAACCTTGGGGTAAGCTGTGCCTCCTGTCCCATTTAGGGTTTTAGTTCATCATGAAGCATATATATATTTCTCCTGGGTTTAGAGCTCTCTGATTGCAAGTTTTAAAGCTATACTGTGATACCATATTATCCATAGGACTGATGAAAAATCCTACATCTAATATACTGGACTTTCTGATGGTCCACTGTTTAAAAAGATGTCAAATACTAGAATATGTGACACAATCAGCCTTAATAACATCTAAATAATATAAATGTTTTATAATTTATATTTATGTGATAAATATACATGAGGTATACAAAGTACTATAAGAACTTCCCTAGGGGCAGCTAGGTAGCACAGTGAATAGAGCACTGGCCTGGAGTCAGGAAGACCTGAGTTCAAACCCTATCTCAGACACTGAACACTTACTAGCTGTATGACCTTGGGCAAGTCACTTAACCCCAATTGCCCTGCATTCCCCCCTCCAAAAAGCAAAAAAAAAAAAAAACTTCTCTATAAGAACCCTGTGAGTTATACAGTATAAATATTATTTTCATTTTGCAGATAAGGAAATTGAGATTTAGTTCATAGACTTAGAGCTGGAAAAAACTGCACAAGGATCTTGTGCTTCTGGTCATACAAGACTAAGTTAAGATTCAAACCTAGGTCTCCTGACTCTAAGGCCAGCACTTATTCTACTACACTACACTGCCTCTCCACAAATATCCTGCAGTAAAAGTCTGAAATTTCTAAAAGCCTTGAAACAATATACCATCTAACTTCATGATTAATCAGTCACTATGCATTCATTAAGTACTTAATATGTGCCAGCACTTGAGATGCAAAGACAAATGAAATAATCTTTACCCTCAAGAAACTTACATCCTGGGGCAGCTAGATGGCACAGTGAACAGAGCACCAGCCCTGGAGTCAGGAGGACCTGAGTTCAAATCTGGTCTCAGACACTTAACACTTAATAGGCATGTAACCTTGGGCAAGTCACTTAATCCCAATTGCCTTGCCCTCTACCCTTCAAAAAGCAGAAAGAAAGAAAGAAAGAAAGAAAGAAAGAAAGAAAGAAAGAAAGAAAGAAAGAAAGAAAGAAAGAA
>NW_027187351.1:11264062-11280133 GCF_028583685.1 Petaurus breviceps papuanus
AGAAAGAAAGAAAGAAAGAAAGAAAGAAAGAAAGAAAGAAAGAAAGAAAGAAAGAAAGAAAGAAAGAAAGAAAGAGAAAGAAAGAAAGAAAGAGAAAGAAACTTGCATCCTGTGATCAGCCTGTCCCCATTTTATATCTGTACAGTCATCTTGGTCCAGTCCCTATCTTTTGTTGTTATTGTTTGGTCATGTGCAACTCTTCATGACCCTGTAAACCACTCTTTCCATGGAGTTTTCTTGGCAGGATACTGGAGGGATTTACCATTTCCTTCTCTAGTGGATTAGAGCAAACAGATATCAAGTGACTTGCTGAGGTTCACACAGCTAGTAAGTGTTTGGTTTGAACATGGGTCTTCCTTCCACTAAGCCACCTGGCTGCCTCCCTATTTTGTGCATTCCACAAAACACAGGTCATCTTGGAACATGGTTTTCATTTGCACAGTTATCTCCATATTGCAAAAGTCCTTAGCTCACACACCACCCCCCCTTCACCTTCTCTGCAGTATCCTCATAGATCCATCAGAAATCCACATTTAACTTTTCCCAGCATATACCCATCAGAAAATAATTAATAAGAAAAAGAGAAGGCTGAGGCAGCTAGATGGCACAGTGAATAGAGCACCAGCTCTGAAGTCGAGAGGACCTGAGTTCAAATCCAGCCTCAGACACTTAACACTTACTAGCCATTGGGTGAGTCACTTAACCTCAATTGCCCTGCCTTCCCCCCTCCAAAAAGAAAAAAGAAAATAAAAAGAGAAGGCATTTATGCAGCAATTTAAGATTCATTCAGTAATTCATATACATTATCTCATTTGATCCTTACAACAACCCTATGAGTTATTACAAGTATTCCTAGCAGCCAGCACAGTAGGTATTAGATGCTTTATAAATGCTTTTTGATTGATTGATTTTACAGATGAGTAAACTGGGGCTGAGATTGTCTCATGGTCACCCAGCTAGTTTGTGTATGAAGCAAAATTCAAATTTGGAGTCTCTTCAGATTCCCACTATACAATACAGGGGAAAGGAGAAACCTGAGAAAATGCCTTAGTTGTTACCTAGAGTAATAATAGGACAACTCACTCTCAAAGATTTCTCCCATGACAGTGGCCCTCATGCCTCCTGGCAGCATTGCAACTTTTATACACTTCCTGGCTTTTACTCCTGCACTCATGCCATCATTCCAAGTCCCTCATTGGTTCCTGCTGCTATCAGCTGTGAACACAGAATCACAGAATTTCAGAGCTAGGAGGAACTTCAGAGGCCATCTAAATTGAGCTATGTATGAACAAGAATCCCCAGGTAATAAAGTTGGATGATCAAATAATAACCAAATTGACCTGACAAGTCTCATTCACCTTTTAGTGATGGTTCAGGATCAGGACTAAAAGATCAGGTCCATTAAATCATTCATGTCAGAAGGGTCCGAAGGTACCTCCATCACCTGATGAATCATTAGATCAATGGACCAGGGACCACCCATAGTAGGAATCTATCTTGTAAGTTTATAGCCTTGCAAAGACACAAACCTTTCACCAGACCTACATTAGAACCTACATTGTAATCATAGCTGTAGGACTTTGACACTCCCTGGATGCAAACAGGCTCCTGAGAGTCTTTGTTCAATAAATAGTGCAGGGAATGTAAATTAGAGTACAGGGTAAAAGTGCCTTTGCTTAAAATCAAAAATCACAATACAGATTATTCTCCCTGAACTTCTACAATTACCTGGTCTTCTCTGCCTTTATTGACCTTCATCTTCCTGGAATCTACTTGTCTCTATGGACTAACAGTACTAGCCTATGTTTCTGTAATGTCGCTAATTTTCTTCACCTTGAACTTGGTCAACTTTATCCAACCTGAAGTGCTGTCCCTACCCATTACATTTCTCCCATTTCTTTGAATTCCAAGTACCTCCTTACCTTGATCTGCAGTATTTGACATATTCACCACTAGGTGGCAGTAAGTCAACAGATCAAAACAGCAATCCAGACTTGGTAGAGGCAGAATATTCCTTATGACTGTAGATAGAGACAGTCAGCAAGGAGTGAAACTTAAAATGCAAAGATCTGGAAGTGCTGACAAAAATTTTTTTAAATGAAATTAAATTTTATTTGTGTACTTAACAAATGCCAAAAAAGAGGAAGATTTCCACATAACAAAGTAAAGCCAAAATAGATGACTTTACAATAACAAACCATGAATCTCTTCTGCATACAGCTTATTTAAAAAAAAAATACAATAAATTCTACATATTACTTTCAAAGCTGTCCTGCTTGTCTTTATTTCCTTCGTATCTTCCTGATGTTCCCTTCTATACATTTTGTTTTAAAAGCTTCAATGACCCTTTATTCTGTCTTCTTTTTTCTGGCAACATTATCACTAGCCCCTCTCTCCTACCCAAATCTCCACCCCCTCCACTGTTGAAAAAAAAAAGAAAAACAAAAGTTTTGTAGCAAATAAGCATAGTCAAGCAAGAAAAAATCTACATGTTGGCCATTTCCAAAAAGGCATGTCTTATTCTTTAGCTCAAGTTCATCACCTAAACAAGCTTATTTCATCACTCATCCTCTGGAGATGTTTGATTCATCATTGAAATAATCAGATTTCTTAAGTCTTTCAAAATTGTTTTCTTTCTTTCTTTTTTCTTTTTGGAGGGGGAAAGGCCAGGCAATTGGGGTTAAGTGACTTGCCCAAGGTCACAAGGCTAGTAAATGTTAAGTGTCTGAGGCCAGATTTGAACTCAGGTCCTTCTGACTCCAGGGCCAGTGCTCTACTCACTGCACCACTAGCTGCTCCCCCAAAATTGTTTTCACAACAATGTTGTTGTTATTACATAAATTGTTCTGGTTTTGCTCACTTCACTCTACATCAGTTCAGATAAATCTTCCAAGGTTTCTCTAAAACTATTCCTTTTATTATTTTTTACAGTGCAATAATATTCCATTACATTCATATACCATAGTTTGTTCAGTCATTTCCCAGATGATAAACACCTTCTTCGTTTCCAGATCTTTACTACAACAAAAGGAGCTCTTAAAAATACATGCACATACACACACACACACACACACACACACACACACACACTTGGTATATGCCTAGAAGTGATATCACTGGGTCAAAGGATATGTACAATTTAGTGACTTTTGGGGTATACTTCCAAATTGCTTTGCAGAATGGCTATATTAATTCATAACCATACTAAGAGTGAGTGTATTAGTGTGCCTATCCTAATACCATCCTTTCAATAATTGTCATTTTCCTTTTTCTCACTTTGACAAAAGCTTTTTACAACTGAAATGAAGTTTATAGGAAAAAGATATATTATCCCAGCAGGTAAACTATGCCTCTCAGCCTGAAGGAGGCAACCAAGTGCTATTCCCCTTGTGTGATCCTCTGAAATGACTGAATAATGTTTGTGTTTTAAAATCAATTTCTTTTTTTTTAAATTATTTTTAGGTAATCAGGGTTAAGTGACTTGCCCAGGGTCAAACAGCTGGTGTCTGAGGTCAGATGTGAACCCAGGTCCTCCTGACTCCAGGGCTCATACTCTATCCACTGTGCCACCCAACTAGTGCCCCTAAATCATTTGTTTGTTTTTAACAAAAGCCAAATGAAAAATACTTGTTTTTATTTTATATTTTGCTTTTTGGAGGGGGAAGGTAAGGCAATTGGGGTTAAGTGACTTGCCCAAGGTCACATGGCTAGTTTTGCCTTAAATCTTTGAGGCCAGATTTGAACTCAGGTCCTCCTGAATCCAGAGCTGGTGCTCTATTCACTCTGACATCTAGTTGCCCCAATACTTGTTTTTACTGCCAAATTGAAGGAGCATTAAGGAAGGAAAATTCAAGCACACTAAAACTTTGTCAAAAATCAAGTTGGAAGTCAGAAATAGGACTGAGGCAAGCTCAAGAACAGGGAACAAAGCATTTTTGGGAAAAAAATGAATTTTAATAGGCCTATGATTTCTTTTTTGTAGGAAGCTACCTAATACCAATGTAGTTGTTTTTTTTTAATTTGGATATTTGTATTAAGTAATTAAACTTTCTTTTACAAATCCAAAAGGCATGTTATTTCTCAGTCTTACATCACACAGAATGTAAAACTGACAAAAATGGGAATACTGCTTAGAAACACACAGATCATTGTTTAATAAAAATAATAGAGGTTTTATTTGTAACATATAACTTCATTCGTATTAACATATATTATAAATTTTAAAAATTATCATGAATGACTTTTTTTAAACCAAGGTAGTCTTTTACATTTTGGCAGCATGTTTACTAAACGAGAATACTGATGGACAGTCAGTAACTATGTATGTATATTTACACACACACACACAGCACTCTAAAAGCAGTGTCAGTTGGGAAGTCACAACACCCAGCTTAATATTAGACCAAATTAAAATCACTCAAATTCTGTCATTTAGAAATGTTGCAGGCTTACATCTTTCTGCACACATTCCATTTCTGTGAAGGGATGTTTCTAAAGCATGAATTTTTAGTGTAAACTTTGAGACAACTTTCATGGATGTAAAGTTAACAAAGAATGAACACTGTCAAAAATTAAGGTGACAGAGAGCCCAGATGCCCAGGCAGAATGCAAAACAGGAAGAGGTTGACCCTGGTTCTTTTGATATTAGTAGCCCAACCTGACAGCCAGGATGCATTTATCCCACATTAGGATTTTTATACTGTATTCTGTATATAAGCGACTTATTTAATTACCACACATACTAGAATGAAAACCTCAAATTAAGCAGTCTAAGCAAGTATTTGGCAGGAAAAAAAAAAAACACAGAAGTTAACAGTGCTGAAGGAAGTGAGAACACCTTTTAGTGTTGTATTTATCAATAAAGAGACAGGGAAAAACTTTCATTCAAATTTCTCATCTCCTTCTTCCACATCTTTCAAGCTGAGAACTTCCAAAGAACCTTTTCCTTTTGTCTCCTTCTGTATCAATTTCTCTAAAGCAGCTGGGGTCAATTAGACACACGATTTCTAACTGGTCACCGAAGTCTTCACTTTCTATCACCTTGATCAATGGTTTCAGTTTTTCTCTTAGCTTTTCCCCCTCCCTCACAGGTAGAATGAATGGAAGCCTCATGTGGGCCCGCTCAATCTTCATATTCTCCTTCAACAGTTTTATTCCTTCCAAGGCCTGCTGCTTTGTACTCTTGTTGGGTTTGACTGAATAGTGGATGTCCTTCATTGCTCTTTCAATGAGGATGACAGTGTACGGTCTCTTAGTTTCAGGATTTACACATTTATCTGCTACAATTGTTGCAATGTCTCTAAACATCTGCTCCAGCTGTGTGTCGCTCTTTATCTGACACCTGCACTTCTTTCGTTAGAATCTGCTTACAGATTTCAGTCTGGTCATCCGTTCCAAAAGCACTGATAAGATCTTCCTTTTTAGCAACCTGGCCTTTGGAAACATTTGCAAACACGGAATGGGTCTGCAAAACTTCATCAAGATCTTTTCCCACGCCGCTGCGCCAGCCCACGACCTTGTTCTTGTAGCAAGCGATCTCAAAGCGCTTCCCCCCGCGTTTCATGCGCACCACGGCCACGTTCGTCAGGCAGATCTGGTTGGTGGGCGTGAAGATCGACATTGTGGTGCCCGGGCCAGCTAACGGCCGGGGACCGTTGAGCTGGGCGGCGCAGTCCCAGGGAAGGCTCGAAGTCTGAGCCGCAGCCGCTCCCACAACAACCCCCGCCAGGCGTCCACCAATGTAGTTTTTATGAGCACTGCTACTCAGTCTTGGAGAGCTGCCTGAAGCACCGTGAAGTTAAGGGACTTGTCCACACAGCCATAGCCTTTAATGTGGGAGGTAGGACTTGAACCTAGGTCTTCTTAATCTTCCAGCTAGCTCTTTATCCATTATACCACATTGCCTCTCTTTTTATTGTGATTGAAATAGAACGCTGGAGGAGCAGTGCAAGAGAGTAAAGTGGAGAAGGAATGAACTTTTGAGCTGCACAGCTTTTTTTTAATAGCGGGCTCATGAATTCCAGGCATATTCTCTTTTATCGCTAAATGAGATTGACTTAAGGGAAGTTGGAAGCCAGACAATGATCAGATGCTCCTACTTGAACTTGACTCTTGGACCTAGTCTTCTGCTTTGTCCAAATGCTACCCAACCCCTGACACTGTACTACCTGAAGCAGGGAAGACAAGGTAAATTCTTCCACTGCCTTACATTTATGTGATTCTATAATTGTATAGATAGTCAATTATATTTGAATGTCCTAAATTTATTGCAAAGCATTTCTGAGACATCTTCAATATCCAAGTGGGTTTTTGATTCCTCCTCCAGTGCAGATAAGACCTACCCATGCCTTCTTATCTTGTGCAATATTTGACTGTGTTCTCCCATAAGTCTTTCAAGGAGCAGTTCAGTAGGCTGGAGGACTTTCTATAGCAGTTTTTACATTTTGTGGGTATGAATGAAACACTTAAGCTCTGCATCTATTATTCCTTGTTCTTAATATATGGCCCCCTTCTTTCCCCACATATAGTCTCGTATTTTTTTTTCTAACCTCTTCACATAGATCATTTGGATATATGCTACAGCTTACTTGCACCACTCCAATTCTTCCTGTGTTTCTCCACTATTGATCCCATTCTTCATCCTCTAAACCCTCTACCCTCATCAACCCTGCACTGCCTATGTTGTTGTTTGTTGTTTACTTGTTTCAGTCATGTCTGATTCTTCATGACCCTATTTGGTGTATTTTTGGTAAAAAAAACACTGGGATGGTTTGCCATTTCCTTCTCAAGCTCATTTTTATAGATGTGGAAATAGAGGCAAACATAGTTAAGTGATTTGCCCAGAGTCACACAGCTAGTAAGTGTCTGAGGAAGATTTGAACTCAGGAAGATGAATCTTCCTGATTCCAGGCCCAATAGTCTACCCACTTATCACCTAGCAACCTATACCCTTCTCCATTTCCCATCTTGATCCCTTGCTAACCCAGTTCAACTCTACACTAAACTCTTTTCTCAAGTACTTTGTGTTTTTATCCTGTCAAGAAACTTGCCCTTAGATTACCCTGCAGAACCCACTGCCTTCACACCTGCTCACATGCTGCAGAATAAAACCAGAGAAAATCATGAAACTATTCTGAGTCCACTACAAATGTATGTTACATAATCTTAACTGGGTCCTCACTGCAGGAAGACAGTCCTTTTATACCTCCCTATCCAATTCACCACAGCAGCTTTTCCAAACCTTTTTCTCAAACCTATTTCTCAAATGTTCCATGGTTTCGCCATTCCTCATCCCCCAGCTAAAAGTCTTGCGTCCCAGGGGCGGCCAGGTAGCACAGCAAGTAAGAGCACCGGCTCCAGTGTTGAGAAGACCTGGAGATCGAATCCCGGGCTCAGACACTTAGCACGCACCCAGAAACACCTGGCCATGTAACCTTGAGCAAGTTACTTAACCCCAATTTCTTAGGGGTGGCCAGGTGGCTCAGCGAGTAAGAGCACCAGCTCTAGTGTCGGGATGACCTGGATCAAATCCAGGCTCAGATACTCAGCACCACACCCAGAAATAACTGTAACCTTGAGCAAGTTACTTAACCCCGATTGCTTTAAAAAAAAAAAAGTCTTGTGTCCCATTTCACTGAAAAAATTGAAGTCATTGATCAAGTGTTTTGTCTTCCCCCCCTTCCTTATCTCATAAAACTCAGATGCCTACCTGCCCCGAACACACACACTATCTTTCCCTCTACCTATGTCTCACATGTAGAGATCTTTCTCTCCAAGGTAAACCCTTCTACATGTACCCTTGATCTCATTCCATCTTGTCTTCTCTAGCACATTGACACCTCTATTATCCCTAATTTCTCTCTCCTTACATTCCATTAAAATCTGTTGTCAAATCCTGTCAATTCTACCCTTAGATCATCCCTCATATATTCCCCTTTCCAACTCTGACAGTGCCATCTTCCTAATGCAAACCCTTCATCACCTCTCACCTGAACTATTGTCATTACTGGTCAGCTCCCTTCCTCAAGTTACTCCCAGTCCAATCCTTCCTATATGATCTTCCTATGTGATCTAATTAAAGTACAAGTCTGACCATATTACCTACCCCTCATTCGATAAACTCCTGTGGCTCTCTATTACTTTCAAGATAAGATATAAAATCTTCTGGCATAGCTTGCATTTTCATACTTTTCCAGTCCTTTTCCATACCTTCCCTCCCTGGTAGGTATTGTCTTTCTTAACCAACCCTGCTCCCTAATCCCCTTGTTTCCCTATTGAGTTTGATGTATTTCTACATCAAACTATTTGTGGTTCTGTCTATATTCAACCCTCCTTTGTCCATCTGAAATGAGTGAGATCCATCTGGTGGTCACTTCCCCCCTCCCCAAGTTTATATATTGTTCTTTAATATTCCAATTATGAGAAGTGGTAATGAAGAAGTTACCCACTAAGAGGGTTAGGGTTGCTCTGTAGACCCCAAAATACCAACACACCGGGTCCTGCCAAATGAATTTGACTCATCTTTTTTAGCCAAAGAAAAGTAAATTTTATTAAAAGTTCACTTGCATTAGACACAGAGTAAGTCTGTGCTAGGTCGTTCTATGGCGCTCTCACTCTTCCATGGCACTCTCACTATTCTATGGCATTCTATGGCGCTTTCACACCACATGGTGTGAGATGGGGTCTTATATACAGAAGGTTGTGGGAGGAATCTAGGGGTGGTCTAGAGGAGGATATTGGGGGGGGGTCTTCAGGAGGAGTTAATGAGGTCAATGAGTGATTAAGGGTGGGAGGTAGTTGGAGGCTACAGACAATGGTGGGCTAGGCCAGTTCAAGGGTGTATTGATATTTTGTTAGGCTCAAGGGTGGGAAGTAGATGAACAATGGAGGGCTAGGCTACTAACTAGGCTAGTAGTTAGCAGTCAGTAACTAGGCTAGAGTTCTGGGCCCAGCCACAATGTGAGGCTTATTGCTTCATGCAATGCCTCATCTTGACAATTTAATCAAGAGTCCAAGGGAGGCTCCCAGAGCCTGTACCTCAAGGACTCAAAGAGAGCTCAAGGGGGCTCCCAGAGCCCATACCTCATCAGTAAGTTCTACCCCAGTTTCTTTATTATCATATTCTTTTGCTCACCCTTCTCTTTCCCCTCTTCATACCCTCAGAATAGAATAAATCCACTCCCAGGTCCTCTATTTTTTTCTTATTTGACTCCCTCAATACCCTTTGAAGACTTTAAATTTCTGAAGCTTTTTACCTATTTCTTTTCTTTCTATTAGAATGTTAACATTTCCTTGTAATTGCTCAAATAAATTTACCTTTCTAAGTCTTTTTATTCTTTTATTTTTCAAAGTTCCTATTCAGTTCTGTTGTTTTTATCAGAAATGCTTGAAAGTCTTCTGTTCCATTAAAGATCTATTTTTTTTTCCTGTAGACTATTATTCACCCTTTAGAATAAGTTATTCTTGGTTGTAATTCTGTATCTTTTGCCTTTTGGAATATTATATTTCAAGATCTCCTTTCATATGTAGTAGTAGTAGTAGAAGCTACTATATCTGGTATCATCCTGATTGTGATTCCTTGGTACTTTTTCTAGATACCATAATTTTTCTTTGACATAGGAACTCTGCATTTTGGCTATGATGTTCCTGTGACTTAGCTTTTGGGAGTTTCTTTCAGTAGGAGATGAGTACATTCTGTCTTTACTTTGCCTTCTGGTCCAAATAGATCTGAGCAATTTTTATTTATGCTTTCTTGAAATATAGTATCCACAAATTTTTTAATCATAATTTTCAGGGAGTCTAAAGTTAAATTCTTTCTCCTTGTCCTTTTTACCAGGTGAATTGTTTTTACATCAGATAACTTGCATTTTCTTGTTTTTTTTCAGTTTTTTAATTTTGTTCAGTATTTCTTGCTATCTCATAAAGTCATTAATTTCTGTTTAATCAATTCTAATTTTCAAGTCGTCTTCCAATTCTTCCATACAGAGCTTTTATTTCATTTTTTAATCTCTTGCTTCATTTCTTTTAGCCATTCATGTATTTTAGCTTTCAATCTAAATGGAATTTTATATGTCAGTAACCACCCACAATAAAGTTTTGTTTTACAAGAATTTAATTTTTTCTAAAATGTAGCTAGTATTAAGTTAATGTCATTTGGGCTTATATGTGTTTTTGCTGCTTATCTAGTACCTATCTAGTTTACTAACCTGAAGAATAATTAATTTATTTTTATTTCTTCTGCTCACCATATAACTGGTTACTTCCTTTTGTCTTTTCTCATAGGCACTCTGGTTTCAATGGACAAGAAAAAGAACAAATTTGAGTTAAAATATTTTCATAGGGATCACATTTTCATTTTAAAGGCAGAGTAAGTGGTAAATAGTTACCAAGATACTTTCAAAACTATGGTTATATTTAGATTTTAATACTATAAAAATTTATACTCTATACATAAGCTGATTATGGTAATAATAACAGCTCCCATGTATACAGCCCTTTAAGCTTTCTTCTTATCAACAATCCTTTGAGGCAGGAAGTAAAAATATTATTTTCCCTATTTTACTGTTGAAGAGGATTACTCCAGAGAGAATAAAAGACATGACCAAAGTCACACAGCTAATAAGTAATAGAACCAGGGTTACATTGAGATCTGTCCTGACTCTATATTCGGTTTTCTTTCTGATATACCAACCTTATCTCAGTTTTAATTATTTAGCAACATTGTCTATCCAGATCAAAACAGAGATATAAGAAGTAAAGCAAAAAGTCTCTGAACCATTAAATGGATGCCACACAGTTCATACACTGAAGCTCAAATTTCTTATTTACAAAAGAGTTCTTCAGGTTTTCACTCAAAGACATGATAACTGCTAATCTGACAGAGAAGAGGCAGAAGAACTATAAAAAAAACACAAGAATTTAAGAAGCACAGAAGTCTTGAGCTATGTTGCATATCCACAAATATGCCAACAGTCCTTGAAAGCATTATTTTATAACAATAGAGTATAAAAATTAACTTTCCTAATGACTACCACAAGGCTGAAGGGGTAAAATCTAACCTCTCCAGAAACCCTGGTTGTTCAGAATTGATCTTCACTGAAGGGGTCCCAATAACCAAAGTTCTATTATTTATCAAATTACATCTGAGATGTAGAAAAAAAATAAACAAGTGATCAAAGAAATATAAACTAGCTCTTCAAAATTATTGGATTCTGACATAATTGAAGCTCTTTTCTTAATTCACCCCTATAGGTAAGTTTAAAGTATCGAAATTTAAGTTTATCCATCATCATATCTCTGAGAGTTTTTCATAACAGACCCACAAACACCACACTCTCTCCTGCCTTTTTCCATCACATTTTATCTTAAAATTTTTGTAGGTGGGAAATGAGCTTAGCCCAAAGTTGAAACAAAGTGTATGATTGAACTAAACAGAATTTGGGAAAGTACATAGCATTTTCAGTGATCCCAATATGCTTACTGCCTTAAAAGTCTTAGAGAATATTATATGTATATGTGCATATATATAGAATAAAGAATATTACAGACTAGAGAATATGATGTGTATATATATTTACATACACACATATAATATTCTATCCTTGATAATATAGGGCTATAAATAATGAAATAGCACAATCTAGAAAAAATTTGGCATGTCAGGTAACCCAAAGAGTATTGGTTGTTGCTTATTAGCTGGCATAAGAGACTTCATTAAGGATATGAATAGCCAGAAAGGGAGATGAATCTGTCAGTGTGTAAAGAGTGGGAGATAATACTTGAATAGCTAGAATGCTACCTTCAAAAATACTCTTGAAATACTAAAAGATCCAACAGAAGACCTCCAACACACTGGCTGAATCCCTTACTAAGGACATTTCAGAACATAAGAACATGGATAATAATTAAAAAGGATAGGAAGGAATGACAGGATTTGATCTGTACCAGAAAGGAAGAACCTGTACTGATGAAATCCTAAATCCATCTAAACACAAATCATAGACTTTAACAAAGTTAAGTTTAAGTTAATTTCCTCATTTCTAACTTGGTTGTACTACCTTGGAACTTCTCTCACTCATTTCTCCACCAAGCTCCAGAAAGTTCATTATTGGGATAATCCCATCATCCCAAGACCTTGTATAGTCATTACCACCATCTGCCTTTCTGATTGAAGGGTGGGACCATGAACTCCAAACCTCCATTTAAAAGGGCTCAGCTCAGACATTTTGTTTCTCATCTGGCTTTACTACCTTGCGATGTCATTGATTGATTTCTCCATCATGCCTCTGAGTTGAGTACCTTCCTTCTGCCCCCTCACCCACTTTACAGTTTGTGTTTTGTCTTCCCCTATCAGATTGTAAACTCCTTGAGGGCAGGAATGATCTTTCTTTTTTCATATTTGTATCCCCAGTACTTATCCCAGTACCTTACACAGGGTAGGTACTTAATTAGTGTTTATTCCCTTCCCACTTTTCTTCCTCTGAGGCCCAAATCAGGTACGACTTTCCTTCATCTCCCAGGTGAAAGTAATGTTCCCTTTCAAAGTTTTCCCAGAATATTTGACCTGGAGCTCCCCTTTGCCCCATCACAGTCTGCCTTATACTATGCTTACTTGTTGCCATGTATATTATAAGAACTTTGAAGGCAAAGACTATACCATTTTTCACTTTTGTATCTCTAACACCTTGCACACTTTTACATAATAAATGCTTCGTAACTGTACTCAAATTATATGGGAGCCCCAGAACCCATTTCCATAGTGTCCTTCCCCCTATTCTGTGTGTCTCAGTGACTTCACTCCTGATTTCCCTCCTCTTCCTCTCCACCTGCTAGTATGGCATTCTTGATCTACTTTCACCAACCCCTATCTCACTCCAGAGTTTTAAGTCCCATTTCACCAACTGCCAGTTAGATATTTTGAACTGGATGACATCTCAAAATGAACATGACCAAAAGAGAACTTATTATCCCCCCCCAAACCCATCTCTCTTCCAAATATCCCTTTTGCTGTCAAACAACGGCCATCATTTTAGTCACCTAAGTTCACAACCTTAATATCGTCTCTCAACACTCACTCCATCACCTCACATATCAAATCAGTTGTCATATCTTATCATTTGTATCCCCTCACTACCTTCATATATGACCCTTTCTCTCAATTTATATAAGACCACCTTAAATTCAAGTTTCTATCATCTGTAGCTTAGACTATTGCAAGGCTTATATTTGGTTTCCATGCCTCATTTCTCCCCAATCCATTTTCTTAAAGTGCATTCCTGACCATGTCTCACATCAGCTTTCTTGCCAATTCAAAAAATTTCAGTAGCTGTCCTTCATACTTGAAATGTTTTTCCTTTTCCCTTTTGGAATCCCTGGTTTTCTTAAAAACTCATCTCAACCACCACTTTCTAAAAGGAGCTTTTCTTGACTCACCTTCCCCAGCTGTTAGTGCCCTCCCTCCCAAAATTACTTTGTATTCATTCTGTATATAGTCTATACAAATTTATATATGTATATATCTCACATTAGAATGAAAGCTCCTTGAGGCAGGTTCTTTTATGTTTTTATTCCTACAGAGTGAGACATAAGACACACTTAGTAAATGCTTCCTTAGTAAATGCTTAGTAAATTTATCAATTGACACCAGAGCTTCTGCCCTGTCTAATTTTTCTGCATTTGGAGCTGGTACTTGTGGTTAAAGGACCAAGAAAAGAGAACAGCTTATAGTACTATAGATTAAATGCTCAGGTAAATAGTAATGGGATGGGAAAGGACTAAGAGGGCATATGGGGAGCTGTACTAGTGGAAGGGATGAATGGGTAAAATCCTTTCCTAAACTCTGGTTTCTGCAAGTTATAAGGCTGTGTATTACTCCTGAATTGTTGGATTAGCTTGAAAGAAAGTTGTATTTGCAAACTTTAACCAGATTATAGCATTTTTTTTTTTGCTTACCCCATCAGTAAAACTTGAAAAGATTTCTAGGTTTTCTCCACCCGCCCCCCCATTACTCTCTATGCTGATTTACATCTCTTAGGCTGACTCACAGTCCTACATCCTAATCTAAGTAATGAATAAAGTCTGGCAACATCAATGGAACATTTTGAAATATTCTCATTCTCTTTTAATCAGGATATTGCTGTAACCATTTAGAAACTGAAGATGAGCTTTATGCCATTTGAAAAAAAAAAGTTGGACAGCTACATAATTGATTAAACTCCTGATTTTTTTTTAACAACTCAAGAACAGATAGAACAATTGCAATGGAAATCAGGCAGGCTGGCAGCAGATAGTAAACAAACACTTATTAGACACCTACTGAGTCCCAGCACTCCTTTGGCTTTATTGAAATGCTGAAGTAACTGGATGAAAAGATGCTTCATCATAGAACACAAACTGGGCTATAGCTGGTGTATCATGGAGACAGCTAGAACCCAAGTAGATTGCTAAAACTTCTGTGAGCATTTACACCTCAGAAATTGGTAAATGCTATAAATCAGGGTTTGATTTGTTGTTTTGTTGATTGTCTAGACTCTAGACATCAGACTGATGAAGAAAATGTTAATAATTCCTATTAAACTTAAAAGTGTCATGTGCACATTTTCCCTCCTGGAGAGAACTGGCTGTTAAACATTAAACCAGCATTCCCCTAGATATGAGGCAGACAATATCTCGCTTTTGGTCTTGTATTATTACAAGGTATAGTGGATGACAGATAGCCTTGAAGGCTAGAAAATTGGGTTGAGGTATTGTATCTGACACATGCTGGCTGATCAGTGCCTGCAAGAAACACTTGAAGACTGTAAGTTGCAGAATAATAATTATAATAATATCAACTTTAATTTAAAAGAAAACAGCTAGTATAGCAAAATGAGAACTTTAATCAGGGCAGATGAGTTGCAGCTTGGGGCAAATAAATACTGGGCTACCCTAGGAGGGGGCTGGGAACAGCATTTATATGGGCTACTAAGGCAGAGAAAATGGCTGGGCTGCAGGTGGGAAGAGTTAGGCATCTCACAGTTTTACAAAGTAAGCTGTTTTGTACAACACGCAAAAGTCCTTAAAGAAAGCTTGGGAATCTCCAGAGAGGAGAATTTGGGAGATCTACAAAATGATAGGAGGCTGCAAGTGGAATTGGAAGGAAGGCCTGGTAGTTGGTGGGGCCTGGGAGTGGAGATAAAGTTTGCTTCAGTTCTTAATAAACTGATAATATTTATATGGCTTGCAACACATCAGGCTCTGCGCTAAGCACTACAATTGTTATCTCATTTGATGCTCACTATAACCCTGGGAGGTAAATACTATTATTATCCAGGGAGGCTAGGTGGCACACTGAATGGAGCACCGGCCCTGGAGTCAGGAGGACCTGAATTCAAATCTAGACTCAGACACTTAACACTTACTAGCCACGTGACCTTGGGTAAGTCACTTAACCCTAATTGTCCTGCCCTCCCCCCCTCAAAAAAATACTATTATTATCCACATTTCACAAATGAGGAAACTGAGACAAACAAGGGTTAGGTCACTTATCCAGGCTTGCCATAGCTAGTGTCTAAGACCAGACTTAAACTTAGGTTTTCTTGACTCCAAATCTGCTCTCCATCCAGTGTGCCACCTAGCTGCCCCCACAACACTCCCCTCCTACCAGCAGAAATGGTGTAAATGCACAACTTACAGTTTTAAAGAGTTTCATCAGGAATTCTCTGTACCAATGAAATCACAAGTCCAGTCCCATCCTATCCCATTCCTAGTGCTTACCACAGTCCCTGGCACATAGACAGTACTTGATAAACACTTGCTGATTTATTGATTGATCATTCAACTTGATCAAGATTTTAATTTCTTCAATCAAACTGCTCATAAGATTGCAAATTATAATGGTGATTTTTTTTAGGAGATGGACACAAACTCATTCCAATCAGTAATCTGAAAAGGCTGATATTACACAAAGGTCAACTAAGAACTGACCTTGGCAGAACTCCTGTTGAGCAGAACTCCACTTCCCTTCCCCTAATTGATCTGTAATCAGGCATTTCTGCACAACTCCACCCTTCCCTCCCCTAATTGATCCATGGG
>NW_027187351.1:11280533-11344064 GCF_028583685.1 Petaurus breviceps papuanus
ACCAGTTGTTCCCCATCTCCACCCATTTTGGGTTCCCTATCCCTCAGCCTAGGGAAAAACTTCAAGGGCGAGGGAAAATTCAAATATACACTGACCAATCACTGATTGTAGTTTCAGCTTACAACCTGACTATTGTAATCTCTTTAAAAACTGGCATATTGTTCATGCCAATTCACTGTCTGATTTGGTTATGTGACCCCAGCAGTCCCACAGTAATAAAATCCACTTCCAATTTATTCTTGGGGATCTTCTGTCTCACTCCTTTATGCCCTACATAATTGGAGGCCCCAGAGAGATCTTCGGTGTTCCGCAAAGATCCCCAAATAAGAAGAGCTCTCTGCCTTGAGAAGTAGGCATCTGCTCGCCCCGATCCCTACTAGCGGGGCTAGCCCCTAAGGACATTCCAGGGCCCCAGGTCTTGAGGAGGGAAAGAGCTCACCTGCCTCCCAACTACAACTTGCTCCTCATTTGGCCTCCAGTTTGGGGGTGAGTAAAAATCTGTTCTGGTTAAAATTCTATTCTGGAGGGGGGAGGGCTAGACATAGCCATTTTCATCACCTCCCTGGGCAAAGCTTGAGACGTCAAGACCTCTTCCCTGTCAGTATTCTGGTTAATGTTTGTATGTTTTTTATGTGTCCTATGCTCGCTTGAGCTCATTTGCTTCCTGTTCAGAATCTTCAGGAGGCAAACAAGCAGCTAGGGACTATTGTTTGTCTGTATGTGTCCTATGTTCATAAAGTTCTGTCTTGAGCTCATTCGCTTAAAGCCTCCCTGTTTTTAGTCTGCAAAGCAGGTATTCGAGTGGCTATCAGACACCTTCAAGGAAGCTTTTCTGATTTCCACTGGGAAGACATATTTGTTTATAAGACTATACTGTTTGTCTGTCTTTTTGTCCTAGAACATGGGAGGTTCAGCCAGTACATCAAAAACTCCCCTGGGTTGCATACTAAGCCATTTTAGAGTAGCCTATCAGGATGGGACAGATTATGGGGTCCCATTGAAGAAGAGGAAACTCATTTCTTATTGCATGAATGAGTGGCCCACGTTTGGGGCGGGCTGGCCCCCTCAGGGAAGTTTCAACAAGCAAATTATCCAATCAGTGTGGCAGGTGGTCACAGGGAATGCAGGACATCCAGATCAGTTCCCTTATATTGATGTCTGGCTAGATCTTGTCACCTATCCCCCTCCCTGGCTTAGGAACTGTTCTTTCCTAAGGGGTATCCGAATCCTTGTGGCCCACCCGCAGGATACTCCTATTGACCCCGAGGCTCCTGAAAATGCCAGAGCCTTAAATATTGCCTTTGTTTCCCAGTCTGCCCCTGACATTAAAAAGAAACTCCAGAAACAGGAGGGTTTTGAGGTTGCGGTTATATCCCAGCTGATAGAAACTGCCCAAAAGGTTTATGACAAAAGGGACAGCTCCTCTGACAAAGCAGACAAGAAGCTTGCCCAGGACTTTGTGGTTGCATGTTAGACTCCCAAACAGGGTGCTCGAGTGGGCGCCACACCACCTGGTGCCCGCCACCCTCCCCGCGCCCTGCAAGGGACCAATGAGCCTATTGTAAGGAATTAAGTCATTGGGAAAATGAATGTCCCCGAGAAAAGAAAAGGAAAAAAAGCCTGCCACTCTCCAAAGGGTCTAGCATTCACTGATTGACGGGGCCTGGGGACTTTCTCACTAGACCCCCTTAGCCTCCTTCCCCCTTCACATTGTGGTTGCTTTTTTCACTATTCCCCTAGTCCCCCGCTAGTCAGACCCTTTTTGCTTTCACCTGGATAGACCCTGAGGGCAGGTATTCTGGCCAGTTAACCTGGACACATCTGCCCCAGAGTTTCAAAAACTCCCCTACCCTCTTCAACGAGGCCCTCCATAAGGACGTTATGCCTTTCCACAAATCCCACTCTCTTGCTCTCTAATTCAGTATGTTGATGACCTCCTCCTTGCAGTATCTACTGAAAGCGCTTGTTTATCTGCCACCTCCAACCTTCTCTCTCTCTTGTAGTCTTTGGGTTACCGAATTTTTTCTAAGAAAGCTCAAATCTGTTTATCTCGGGTCACCTATCTTGGTTACATTCTCTCAGAGGGCACGCGATCCCTTTCCCCCTCCCAAATCCAAACCATTCTAGACTTACCAACCCCAAAGACTTAAAAAAAAAACAACAACAACAAAAGCCAGGTTCAAGAATTTTAGTGTACAGTAGGTTACTGCTGGCTCTGGATTTTGGGTTTTGAAGAAATTGCAAAACCTCTTTATTCTGCCACTGCTGGAGCTGGACCCCTTTCTTGGTCAGGCCTAGAGCAAAAGATTTTTGATACCCTTAAGGCCACCTTGGCCTCAGCGCCTGCCTTAGTCCTACTCTGATATTTCCAAGCCTTTTTATCTTTTTGTTGCTGAATGGGCTCCTTGGGCCACCACCTTGCCTCCGGGGTGTCAATGCAACGGCCCTCCTTGTTAAGGAAGCCAACAAGCTTTCCTTGGGTCAGCCTCTTTCCATCCCCGCCCCCCATTCTGTGGAGACTCTCCTCCATAGAGATCCAAGTCGTGGGCTCTCTAACTCCCAATTAACCCAATACCAGGCTCTCCTCCTAGATCAGCCTTGTCTGATTTAAAAAAAAAAAAACCCTCTGTTATTAACGCTGACACTTTACTCCCTGACCCTGAACCTAGTCCATCCTCCCCCCCCCCCCCCCTGTCCACAATTGCCTTCAGGTCATTGATCAGGTTGTGAGACCCGATCTCACTGACACACCCCTGCAGAACCCTGACCTAGTCCTCTTCACTGATGGCAGCGGTTTCATGTATGAAGGGATATGCGGGGCTGGTGCAGCCGTAGTGTCCTCCCCAGCTCTCTTGGTCCTGTGGTCATCCCGTCCTCCTTCCTGGGTCCTCTGCCCAACGCACAGAGCTTGTCGCTCTGACTCAGGCTCTCCGCCTCTTGGAGGGAAAAATCAACTAACTAGTAGTAACTAGGCTAGAGTTAGTAGTTAGTAACTAGGCTAGAGGTCTGGGCCCAGCCACTACTTAAGGCTTATTGCCTCATGCAAATGCCTCATCAAATGAGATAATTTAATCAGGAGTCCAAGGGAGGTTCCCAGAGCCTGTACCTCAAGGACTCAAGGAGAACTCCAGGGGGGCTCCCAGAGCCCATACCTCATCAGGGGAAGGGTCAAAGTCACTATGTGAGGACAGTTGAAATGATTATACTGGGATGAGCCTCAAGCAAATGCCAGGGTTATGTAGGAAGTTGGGGGGGGGGGGGGGGGGCCAGGGCCCATACCCAGCAACCGCCACCAGCCTGGAGCAGTCAGTCACTAAACATTTACTAAGTATTTCTTTTTGTATGCCAGGCACTGTGCTACACTCTGGAGATACAAAAAGAAGCAAAAGACAATACTTGTCCTCAAGGAGCTTACGATAAATGGGGAAGACAATAAGCAAATAAATATATACAAGCTAGCTAAGTGCAAGATAAGTGGGAAATAACTAAGAGGGAAGGCACTGGGTTAAAGAGGGATGGGAGGGGCTTCCTCTAGAAGATGAGACCTGAAGGAAGCCAGGAGGCAAAGATGAGGACTGAGAACATTTCAGCCGTGGAGGAAAGCCAATGAAAATGCCGGGAGTCAGGAGATGACTGTTTTGTGTGAGGGAATAGCAAGGAGGTCAGTGTCATTAGATCTCATAGTATGTGGAGGAGAGTAAGATATAAAAAGACTAGAAAGGTAGGAGGGGGCTAGCTTGTGAAAATCTTAGAACAATATACAAAGGATTTTAGATTTGTTCCTGGAAACCATAGAGAGCCACTATAGTTTATTGAATGAAGGAAGGGATGACATAGTCAGATCTATTTTAAAAAGAGAGTAGTAATAAAGGCTTCTTTTAAAATCTCACTTTAGGAGCTTTAATGTTAAGAGTAAAACCCAGGGGCGGCCAGGTGGCACATCGAGTAAGAGCACCGGCTCCAGTGTCGGGATGACCTGGGGATCAAATCTGGGCTCAGATACTTAGCACCACACCCAGAAATAACTGGCCATGTAACCTTGAGCAAGTTACTTAACCCCGATTGCTTGAAAAAAAAAAGAGTAAAACCCAAAGACCTAATAATAATCAAATAATAACTCATATTTAGCTTCCTTCACAACAGCACTAAATGGTATCTAACTTGCAAACAACAAACTATAAACTATAAGCTCACTTTATATAATAGTAGCTGACATTTGTATAGCACTTTGCATGCATTATCTCATTTGATTCTCACAATGATGTCAGTAAGGTAAGTGTTAAAGGTATTATTACCATTTTAGAGATATGAAAATGATTGCTTGAAAAAGTTAAACACATGTACAACCTATATTGAATTGCTTGTCTTCCCAGTAGGGATAGGTGAGGAGAGAAGAAGGAAAAGAATCTGGAAATCAGTTTTAAAACAAATATTAAAAATTATTTTTACATGCTACCAGGAAATAAGATATACAGGCAATTTTGCCCTACAAGAAAGTAGGGGGGATGGGAGAGGACATAAGAGAGAACAGATTGGGGAAAGGGGTATTCAGTATGCTGGCTATCTTGGGGTGGAGGGTAGGGGAGAGATGGAGAGAAAATTTTTAACTCAAAATCTTGTGGAAGTGAATGTTGAAAACTAAAAATAAATAAATAAATGAATGAATAAGAAAAATTAAGTGAATTGTTCTTGGCTGTACAGCTGGTAGAAGTCAAAAGGAGGATTTGAACTGAGGTTTGTAAGGACTCCAAGTCCAGCACATTCTCCATTATAATGTTGTTCAGTCATCCAGTAGTGTCCTCCTACTCTCCATTGACCCCATGAACCGAGTTTTCCCAGCAAAAATATTGGAGTGGTTTGCCATTTTCTTCTCCAGTGGATAAAGGCAAACAGAGGTTAAGTGATTTGCCCCAAGTTCACACACTAGTAAGTGTCTGAGGCTGGATTTGAACTCAGGTCTTCCTGATTCTAGGACCAGCACTATCTACTAAGCTACTAAGTTTCCCCCTATTATAATGTACTCCCTTTTAATATCTATAAAGTAGGGGAGAACAATCTTCTCATTCAGCTCAGTAGTTATAATGTGAGATGGAAGAAGCATTACAGTAAAGGAGTGATGCTAGGAGGTATTCCTAGGGAATTGATACCAGATAATCAGTTACCTTGAACTTGTAGAAGGAAGTATGATACAGTAGAAATAAGATTGCCTCTAGAGTCAGAGAATGTGAGTGCTTTTGAATAGTTTGGGATAGAGAATTCAATCCTGGGTAGTCTTTGTTTCAACATCTGTATAGTGAAGTGGGTAGGGCTAGATGACCTTTACAATTCCACTTCTAAATCTATGATCCTACTAGGTCTTCATTACTGGAGTTTTTAATAAATGCCTTTTTGTTAAGAACTATGAATTCAGCAAACATAGGCAATACTCTTCTAGGACACTGGAGGTTGTCCTTGACAGCTCTATTTTTATAATGGTCCAAACATATTCTCTAAGGTATTATTATATATTGTTGTTGTTGTTGAGTCATTTCAGTTGTGTCCAACTCTTTGTGGCCCCATTTTGGGGTTTTCTTGGCAAAGATATTAGAGTGGTTTGCCATTTCCTTCTCTAGCTCATTTTACCAATTGAGGAACGGAGGCAAACAGGGTTAAATGACTTGCCTAGGGTTATACAACTAGTGAGTGCTCTTAGGCCAGATTTGAATTCATGAAGATGAGTCTTCCTGATTCCAAGCCCAGTGTTCTAACCACTGTATCACCTAATTGCCTATTTATCTCTATATATGAAAACCTAAAATCTGTTTTTTAGAAGACTGACAAGCCATTTTGGTAAGAACTTCTCTAAAATATTTATGTACATAATACATACACACATACTCACACACACACACAATCACCTTCTAAAAATTTATGTGGAACCCAAGCCTCCAGTTCCTTTAACCATTTCCACAAATCTCATAATGTCCCTTCTATCTCTATTTTTTTGTTATCCTACTTCTAATCTTTCTGATACAAGTTTTTATATATATGAACAATAAGCATTGGTGTGAAACACATTTATGCTCTCCCCTCCCTCTCTCCAAGAAAAAGAGTAGTTCCTGTCTACAGTTAACCATTTTATCAGCCTCTAAAGCTTGTCTCAGACACTTAACTGTGTGATCATAGGCAAATCACTTAACCTTGTTTGCTTTGGTTTCCTCATCTGTAAAATGAACTGGAAAAGGAAATGGCAAACCACTCTAGTAGCTTTGCCAAGAAAATCCCAAATGGGATCACAAATAATCGGACACAACTGAACAACCACAAAAATACAAAGCTTGGGAATTCCTTAAGAATGTCATGAAATAGACTTTTGGCTTGAACAGTTTCTTCCTTAGTTCCCTCCAGTATGATTCATTGCTTTTTTTTCTCCCCATAGGAAAATTCCTTAAAACCAAGATTTCTGTGTTGCTAAGCAATAAACCTCAGAAGAGTTATTATTGATTTGTACCTCATATTGCAAATCTTGTTCTTAGCCAGATCTGCTATGATTCATTTTATATTTTCCTGAAGGCTGAGAAATTATCTCCCAAGTCACTAGGAATCCATAAATGTATACTGTTCCTTTCTCTTTTTTTAGATCTATCCACAACTCTCTGACAAAAGAAATTTACTAAGATGAAAAAGTTTACACTCTTTGATTTCACAAATGACAACTCCCTCCGTGTAGGAGAGACTTCATGGATACAGGACCTTCCTAGTGATGACAAAGAAGTTGCAAGTCTACTAAAAACAAATGAAAATGTGTTAGTAAATTGGCCAGCAGAAGAGAAAAAGACAGAGCAACAGTTAGCAAAAGTAATTTCCATGAGTGGTGAGTGACATTATGAAGCACTGTTTCACTTTTTTCTTCCCACAAACATTTTGGTGACTTTGACCACCTACAGATAATATCATCTGCACTTGCCATTTCCCTTTCCCCATAATCCCATTTCAGATGATCCTCAAGAGCTGGTTGAAATTATTCAGAAGATCTTAGAAGTAAATGAAAAGACAGAAATACAAGGGCTTCAAAAAGGAAAAAGGAAACAAATTGAAACACTAAGCTCAAAGAATGAAGAGAGGGAAATTGATCAAGATCAGGTTGGTTTATGTTAATTTTGATAAAATTTTAATTCTGCACCAGTTTGTCAATGAATTTATCCTGCCTAATAGTGGGGTATGAACATGATGGAGGCATTAATTTCAAAGAGCTATTTTCTTACACTAGGTACCAAAACCACTTGTATAAATAGGTAGTTTTATGAACAAGTGGACCCTTTGGCTAATATTAATATTGAACTGACAACAGGAAAGAAGAATTGTTAGCAAATTCATAAATTAGAGCCCAGTCATATCAATTCCATTTCATCAATCTCTCTAGCATATGTACCCTTCTTTCTCCTCACTGAGAACTGACTCTTTTCTGTTGAAGCAAACTCCCTGACCACCCTTTGCAGCACTGGTTGTACTTTCACTTACTTTCCCTGACCCACTGATCTAGGAGGGGAAATTAGAATATTCCTTGTTCTCCATAATCACTTCCAGCTTCTCTCTCTACCACCATCATTCAGGAATAATGCCTCTTCTTTAAAGTTCATTCAATCTATGTATGTCTATTACCCAATCCAAATTCTGGTAATTGTTGTGTAACAACCTCCAGGACATTCCCCTTCTTTCCTCAATGAGTTGAGTGACTGCCTCACCATCTTTTCCTTTCTCCTCAACTTCTGCCTTCATACTAGAGGACTTAAAAATACACAGTGATATTTGCCCAAACCTTCTTATCTTTCAGTTATTAAACTTGCTCATTTCCCATGAAATTTCCTCCACCTCACTTCAGCCCCTCACAGAGATGGCCATATCCTTGATTTTATCACCCACAAATGCTCCACTTTTATGTTTATGAACTATGAAATTCACTTACAAGTCATGACATCACCTTCCCCATATCATGGTCCTCTTTGAGAACCAAGGACAAACACCAACAATAAACAAACAACAACTGACAGATTGACTGAATTAAGGATTGTTAGTAACTTTGAAGACAGCAATTTTGGTTGAATGCTCAGACTGTAGAGGAATAAGAAGACCGTGAGAGGAAAGGGAATAGAGCCCCCCAGGATAGATGGCCTTCTCAAGGAGTTTATCTATAAAAGGTTGAAGAGACATGGGATAATAGCTAGTATGGATGGATGAATTAAGTAACGGTTTTTTGAGGATGGGAGTCATGGGCACGTTTGGAGGTAGTGGGGAAAGAGACAGTATACAGGTAGAGACTGAAAAAAAAAAGTAAAGGGGCAATAAGGCAGGGGGGCAGTTTCCTGAAAAAGAAGAAATGGAATAGGATTGCTTGTGCAGGTAAAGGTGTTTGCCTTGGTAAGAAGTAGAGCCAGGCAATAGGATATAGAAATCTATCTTGCCCTACAACAAAGTAAGGGGGGGGGGGGGAATGGGGAGGATATAATAGAGGGTTGATTGGAGGAAGGGGTATTTAGTATGCTTGCCATCTTGGGGGTGGGGGATAGGGGAGAGATGGGGAAAAATTTGTAACTCAAAATCTTGTGGAATGAATGTTGAAAACTAAAAATAAATAAATTATAAATTAAGAAGTAGGACCACGATTTATGTGACATGGGGTGAAGGAGACAGTGGCAGAAGGTCACTGATATGAGTGATATGAGCTGAGGGTGGGGGAGAAGGAGATATGGAAGGTTTGAGGAGGGATAGAAAAGTTTAGAAGAGCCGCTGTGGCAAGTAGATAGTGAGGCAATTAGTGAGGTATAGAAGGATTACCATACAGCAATGACAGTCCTGTTGAAATCATGTATCATAATTTGTAGTGGAATAAGTCAGCAGTTTTGTGATTTATTTTTCCAACTTCACACAATAGCATTGTGAGTAGGAGCAAAGGTAGCAGGTGGTAATCCAGGGCTGAAGTCTGGCAGGACAAGATTTGGAAACAGGATAAAGGGGTTCAAGAGAAGGGGACCATATAGAGTTCTACTGGTTCACTAAGCAGTCAAGATGGGGAAGAGAGAGGAAGTAACCTGGAAAGAACTAAGGGGTTGAGGGATTAGAGGTCATGGTGAAGATAAAGAAAAGAGTCTAGGGATGCAAGGCAGAATGTGATACCCACAGCAGCTTCTATGAATATACAGGCATATTCCCAGGTTTGAGTCACAAGATATAACAGACTCTCTTTCTTGAAGTTAAAGCCAAGATATTTATTCAAACACCAGTAAGCCAAATCCATCATAGTAACAAAGAAGTCTATACACATTGCCAATGCAGAGAGCACTGACCCCAAGTGTTCTTTTTAAGACAAAGTCCATACATGTCACCAAGACAGGAACACAAATATCCCCAAGCCTTCCCTCCATTAGGTCTCCCCACAAAACAAGTTCCCCTAGGCAAAAATTCTCTCTTTCTCACTCATGTTAGCTACTCTGCCTATTATGCCTGCTCACTGTCTCTCCCAGCTCTGTCTCACTCACACCTCCTGCTCTACCCTTCCTGCTCCTGTTTGGCAAGCTCCTCCCACCATGGACTCCATGTGATCACATAGGCCTATTAAGGGGCAGGAAAGGTCTTCAAATTTCCTTAACATTACACATGACAGCAGATTGAGTGTAAATAGCAATTGTATCTGTTTGGGCCCAAAACCCTGAGGGTCTTCCCATCCTAGATTGATTTATTTTAACTAAGGAAAAGAGGCCATTCTTTGCCTCATTCTCACCTTAATCACTGAATGAGCATTGTCTCAGATAAACTGAAACCTGGGAAAGACTTTAGCTTAAAAAGACCAAGGCTTCCTACTGCATCCAGGGCCATCTCCAGTCATCCTGGTCTATATCTTGCCACTGGACCCAGATGTCTCCTGAGACTGGTGATTTTGCAAAGCCCTGCCTCACTTAAATCCAATTCACTTGCAAGTCATGACTTCACTTTCCTGATGTCTTGGTCCTCTTCAAAAGCAAACAACATCAATCATCTGTGAGTATTAATAGCTACCCCAGTGGGGACCCAACTGGCCAGTTCTATTTGGGCAACTTAGTTCCTTCCTTCCTTCCTTCCTTCCTTCCTTCCTTCCTTCCTTCCTTCCTTCCTTCCTTCTTTCCTTCCTTCCTTCATTCCTTTCTTCCTTCCTTTCTTTCTTCTTCTCTTCCTTCCTTTTCTCTTTTTCAGTCTGTCAATAAATATTTATTAAGTACCTACTATGTGCTTGGCACTGCACTAAATGCTGAATTGCCAAATCTAATGTCCTTCTTGATGTCTCTCTAATCTGTTAATTACTGTTAATTACTTCTTGCTGCTCTCTTCTCTCTAGGTTTCATGACATTGTTCTCTCCTGGTTCTTGTCTGACCATTGCCAACTACTTTTTTGACCATTCTTCCTCAGTTTCTTTTGTTCAAGCTTCATCTAGGTCATACATACTAACCATAGGTGTCCCAAAGGGTCCTGTTCTAGGCCCTTTTCCCTTCTTCCTCTATACTACCTTACTTCATGACCTCATCAGCTCCCATTGAGTCAATTATCTCTGTGCTGATGATTCTCAAATCTTTTTATCTAGCCCTAACTTCTCTGCTAACCACCATATCTTGAATCTCTAACTACTTATTGCACATCTTTAACTGGACATCTTGTAGACTTATTGAACTAGATATCTTGTAGACATCTTAAACTCAACATAGCCAAAAGTGAACTTACTAACTTTCCTCCCAAATTCTCCCCTTTTCCTAACTTTCCTATTACTATTGAGGGTTCTACCATCCTCTCATCACCCAGATGACAACCTAGGTGTCATCCTCAACTCTTCACTCTCACCCTACCCCCACCCCCTGTCTACTGTCAAGACCTGTCAATATTACCTTCATAATATCTCATATACTTTCTCTTCTCTTTTTTGATGCTGCCACTACCTTGATGGCAGCCCTTATTATCTCAAGATTAGATTATTGAAATAGCCAGCTGGTTGGTCTCCCATTCCCATCTTTCCCCACTCCATTCTATCCTCCACTCAGCTACCAAAATGATCTTCCTAAACTACAGGTCTGACCATGGTACCCATTCAATAAACTCCAGTGGCTTTCTGTCACCTCCAAGATCAAATATGAAACCATCTGTTTGGCATTCAAAGCCCTTTAAAACCTATCCCCATCTTACCTTTCCAGTTCTCTTATACCTTACATCCTCCACTCCCTCAAGACTCTGCAATCCATTCACACTGGTCTCCTTGCTGCTCATAGAAAAAAAACACTCCACCTCCTAAATAAGCATTTTCACTGGCTATCCCCCATTCCTAGAATTCTTTCCTTCCTCATCTCAGCCTCCTAATTTCCCTGTATTCCTTCAAATTCTAGCTAATATATCACCTTCTACAAGAAGCTTTCCTGATTTCCTTTAATTATAGTGCCTTCCCTCCATTTGGGGCAGCTAGGTAGAGTAGATAGAGCTCTGCACCTGGAGTCAAGAAGACCTGAGTTCTAAATCTGGCCTCAGATGCTTACTAGCTGTGTGACCCTGGGTAAGTCACTTAACTCTGTTGCCTCAGTTTCTCATCTGTAAAATGAGTGATGGTAAACCACTTCAGTATCTTTGCCAAAAAAAACCCAAGTGGGGTCACAAAGAGTCAGACAACAACTGAAATCCCTCTCTTGATCATCTCGTTTATCATGTATATAGATTGTACATAGTTCTTTGCTTTTTATCTCCCCAATTAGACTATGAGCTCCTAAAGAGCAGGAATTTTCTTTTGCCTTTCTTTATATTTCCAGGGCTTTGCAGGGTGCCTTGGACGCAATAACTGAGTAACACTGACTGACTACCACAACCATCCTAGTCTACCTCTCACCTGGACTATTATAATAGCTTTCTAATTGGCCTCCTACAGCTAGCCCCTCCCCTCTCCAAACCATATTCCAACAAAGTAATTTTTGTAAAGTTCAGGTCCCATCATGTCACTCCTCATCCCAATAAACTTCAATAGATTTCCATTATCTTAAAGTTAAAATACAAGCTCCTTCCTTTGGCTTCAAAAACTACTCTCAAAACTACTTGAACCTATCTTTCAGACTGGTACACATTACTTCCTCTTCACATCCAAATTGAACTTCTTGTTGCTTTCCTCAGACATAATGTTCCAACTCTTGATTCCATGCCTTTGTACAGGCTATGCCTGAGGCCTTGAATGATCTTCCTCTTCACCTGCCTCTTTAAAAATCTTTGAGGTTAGCTCTAAAATCATCTCCTTCAAGAGGCTTATCCTGATTCCCCCAGATGTAAGTGTCCATCATCCCCACTAAATCAGTATGTATTTCTGCATATATCCTGTATTTCCTTATCTGAGAACATACATTTCCCTAATAGAATGGAATGTCTTTGATGACAAAGACTTATTTATTCACTTTTATATTTGGAAATCAGTTAGGTGTTGCAGTGGATAGTGGCCTGGAGTGAGGAAGAATTCAAATCTACACAATTACTATCTGTGTGACTCTGAGCAAGTCACTTAACCTCATTTTGCCTCAGTTTCCTCAATTGTAAAATGAGGATAATAATAGCACCTACCTTCCAAGGTTGTTGTGAAGATCAAATGAGATAATAATTGCAAAGCACTTAGCACAATGCCCCACACATAGTAAATGTTATATAAATATTAATTTTTATTATTTATATTAGCTATTATTATCTCTGCACCTAGCAGCATCCCTGGAATATAGCAGGTGCTATCTTCTTATTGAATGCTTATTGGTTGATTGATAAAGAAATTCATTTATTTGCTATAGGCAAAGCAGAGAGGTGAGGAGAGAATAAACATTTACATAGCACCTTCTTATGTACCAGGCATTGTTCCAAGTGCATTTTACAGATATTACTTCATTTGAGCCTCATAATAACCCTGTGAGGTAACTGCTATTATTATCCCCATTTTAGACCCACGGCCACACAGTTAGTAAGTATCTGAGAGTAGATTTGAATTCAGGTCTTCCTGACTCTAGGACCAGTTCTTTATCCACTTGGCCATTAATGCTATAAGACATTTAATCATTGATATATGAAAATACCGAGCCTGAGCCTTTGTTAAAATAAGAACTGTCCCTAAGAGAAACCCAAATGTAAATACTACTTTATAATTTACCAACTGCTTTATTCTTACTTTCCCATGACATAGTATTTTTATCCACTTCAGAGAAAGAAGAATAAACATCTTAAACAAATTACCCATTGCCATATAGCTACAAAGTAGCCAAGCCAATACCCAAACCGGGACTCTACATTCATTTTTGTTACACGACATTGTATATATGTTATCATATAGTAAAAGCAAGATTCAATAAACAATCAATCAACAAGCATGCTCTAAGTTGCCTACTATGTTGCAAGCACATAGTAGCTGCTGGGGATACATTTATAAGAAATTAAATAAGGATTATAGATAATGACATAAATTTTCTAAAATTTGGAATTTAGGTTACTTTTTAGTTTTTCAAAGTAATTTAATGAAATTTAAAGATTTTTGCCCTTGTTGCTAGACATCATGTGAGCTATGAAATTGAATGTGATAAACACTGTTAAAATACGTCTTTCAGGAACAAATAAAGAATACAAAAAGAAAAAGGTCCCTACAGGATTCTTCTGCTATCATATTGAATCAACTGGAAACACCTTTGATGGACAAACTGGTAAATCCTTCATATTCAACAGTCTTCAGCAATAAAAGCAAAAAATCAGAAGCTATTGTCCTGAGCATTGAGCTTCAAGAACCCACCTAGAGGAGTACTAGAAGGATTCATGGTCTATAAATATGTGAATATTTTAAAGTTCAATAATATTCAACGAGTTCAATAATTACATTGTCATTCATAGTTTCAAAGCTTTCATGGTGACTGTTCAGTAGGCCTATACATTTCTTTATTTATCCATTCATTCAAGATGAACATGAGTAATACAAAGTCCCAGGCCTATAGGCATTAACAGTCTAACAGATGTGCATCAGTATTATGCTAGATGAAGAGAAGAAGTAATTATATGAACTTCACTTTCACTATCCTTATTATTTGATGACTACTTGTGTGACCTCACAGATAGATTTGAAAAACCTATCAGCCTGTCCAAATACCCACCAACCTGCCCACTATTTTATATCTTTAGAGACACTTCCTGGCAATGTCACAGTTAACAAATCCACACCCTATGTATTGTTTTAAAATACAGGTGCAATTTGTGTTACACGGTTTTTTTTTCTTTTCTCTTTTCAGTTGGGGTGTGTGTGGAAAGGACAGAAAAGAATACCTGTCATTTTTCAAAAATCTAAAAATTTTTAAATCTATAGATGTGAGAGGAAGCTTGGATAGCATACTGACCTTGAAATCATGCTAAATTGTAATAGGAGAGAGTTTTCTCACTCTACATCTTTCTCTACATTAATGAAATCACCAGTAGGAAGGGAGAAAAATTAAATAACTATGCCTATGCAAGTATATACTAATAAATAGGAGAGGCACACTCTTTTCTAATCCATGATGGAAGGAGCAAAAAACTTAAGTTAAAAGGAAAGTAACCAGTCTCTTCCTTTTTATTTCCTTCTTTTTACTTATTCCTCCCTCTTTTCATTGTATTTTTCTTAATAACCAATCATTTACTTTTACCAGAATTTTATCCAATTCTCTTACTCATCCAACACTTCTAACCTTCTTCTATATGAAACAATTGAAAGTACAATTATCCCTTCCACATAGCAACTTTCCTCATTGTGGTTTCAATATATTGCAAATTGGCATAAAAAATTAAATGGGAATTTGGGGGAAGTTTTGAAGAAGCTGCAGATGACATGCAAAGGCCAGCAGATGACACAGAAAAAGTTTAGAAACTCAGAAATGCATAAAGTATATGTATAGTATTGCATCATGTCAAGAAAAAAAAAGAGAAAGAAATCCATAAAGTTGGAAGATTTCTCTGGTATGAAGGGAGGCCAAAAAATTTTACATGGATTTTCTAAATTGTGGAGGGGCTGCTCCTCTAACCCCCATGATGCAGAAGGGATAACTTTAGGTGTTTGTAAAGCTAAACGGACACCCATATTACATTTATAATTCCTCTGTACTTTCATTTTTCTGATTCTTTCATCCTTTCAGCCTAGGAACTCCTTTCCTTAGCCTAGGAAATATAAACTCAAGTACTATTATTAATATTTTTGGAGTTGAATGAAAGATATCCAAAATGCATAGGCCATATATGCTTTTACTGAGATTCACACACAAAAGTGGTAAGTAATAGTGACTTACTTATTCAGAACTTGCTTGCTAGTCTTAATAGGAAACAGAGACTAGGGAGATCTATGCTTATGTTTATATTTACTGTTTTTCCCTCTTAACATAAAATTGGTCAGGGAATGGTGTATATGTCTGTCATACAAGAAACAGCCTAGGTAAATTGGGAAAGACTCGTTACCAGTTAACCACTGGTCAGTTCTTGAACACTACCTATCAAAACCTTTAATGGAGTTGCTACATTATTGGTAGAGGGAGTATGTACAGTAATAGGACATGTATCACTAAAGAATTATAGGAAACACCACTTCTTTGGAATTTAAGAAATTGTCATGGGTTTGTCAGCTATATGTATACTTATATTACACTAAAAACAAAAGACTGAGTTGTGCAGAAAGTTATACCACTGGTCTATTTCTGATATAAAAACCAATAACTAAGTCTTATATTTTGTTTTAAAGTTTGGAAAGCATTTTACATGTTCTATTTGATTCTCAGAACTGACCTATGAGGTAAGTACTGTAAATCTTATCCCTATTTTACCAATAAGACTCAGAGAAATTAAGAGTTTTACCCATGGTCACACAGCTAGTAAGAGAAAGCTGAAAGGTAATTTCACGGATAATGAGACTAGGGACATGAAGCATTGGCATATTTTGGTAAAGCTTAAAAATATGTCATGTGTTTCTTTAATACTCTTTCCTTTCCTTTCTTCCTTTTTTTTTTTGAAAGCAAGAACCTTCTTTTGAAACTGCCTTTCTACCCACTGAAAGCAGCAGTGATGATGAAGAGTCTTTAATCCAGTTATCAAAAGTGGAATTATGTGCCAAAATAAAAAATCTGAAACAGAAACTCTCTGACACCATGACAGAAAACTGCCGCCTTCGGCAGTCACTGGTCACACTTCAAGGTAAAATCTGAGAGAACTTGACATTTTGGATGAATGGGAAAATCTAATATGAATGAAAAATAATGTAAAGAGTACTTTAGGAATAATGAAAACATTTGATGTTATGAATAATTCAACAAAATCGTGTAAGCAGTAAAGTAGCAAGATAAAAAAAATCTTCAGCATTTCTACATGATTCTATCAAAAATCAGGAGAAAATAATTGAAATTCCCTTCAAGATAACTACTAAATGTGTAAAATATTTGGATGTTAACCTACCAAGAAATACTGAGGACTTAAATAAATAAGTTATATAAGATTCTGTGATTTCTTTGATGTCAAAAGTCCTGGTGAGAAAGCCCCCTCTACCAATGAAGATCAGCAACTATACGCAATTTAATGTTTTAGAGAATGGCCTGCAATACTGAAAAGTTAAGTGACTTACCCAGAGTCTCAAAGTCAATATGTGCCAGGTCAGACTCAAACACAGTATCTCTGAATTCCAGGATAAAAGACTCCTTACAGAAACAAAAGAAGAAAAATAATTCAAGAAATATTCATTATTTATGGTTGGACTTTGGCCAAAATAATAAAAATGAGAAAATGGCTTGAATTAATTCTCAGATCACGTGTTATGACAAACTGCCAAGGGGTTACTAGTCACAATAATGACAAAATTCATTTGTAGGAATAAAAGATCGATAATCTCAAGAGAAACAATATTAAAAAATAGGAATGAAGGAGGCCTACAAAACCAGATCTCAAAAGAGATTATAAAGAGATAATCATCAAAACTATTTGATACTGGTTAAAAGATTTTAAAAAAAGATTAATAGAACAGATTAAATAAGTAAGAAAAATAATTTGGCAGAAAATAGGTTTAGGCTAACATCTTAGACAATATGCCACAATTAGTTTCAAATGGATAAACAACATTTACATAAAGGGTCACACTATAAAAAGAATTAGAGAATATAAAAAAGGTACCTTCCAAAAATAGAAGAAAAATTCTATACATTTTAGCTAAAGTCTATCAAAAACAATCCATTGGCATACAACTATTTCTACTTGGATCAAGGTTCAGATAGACAGAATCTCATGCTTCTAATCATATTACCTCCCCTCACCCCCTCAGTTTTGGCATTCATGCTGGTTGCTTTCAGAGAAAAACATAAAGTTTCACTTTCAATCTCACATATACAAAGGCATAACACCAATTGTCTACCAATTGCCATCCAGAACACAGGACAGCTATGTCTTGCATAGACTACTTGCTCCTAAGTCATCTATCTAATATAAATCTAAACTTTAAAATATTCAGTCTTAAAGGTTGCAAGCATCAGAGAACTCTTAGAGCTCTTAGTAGTTGATGGGTACTCAGGTGACAGGGGAGTGATGTCCATAGGCTGGACTTTTAGTCTTCTGAACCAAGTCTAAGGATAGTTTCAATACCTTTTATGGAAGAAAAAAAAAAGCAAACCCAACTTAAATGAGGACAGAGGTTAGAATATTGCTTCTATAACAAATCTATAAATAAGATATGCCTAATCACTGATACCTTAATTAGGTACCAAAGCCTCTTTGACTGGATCATAGAATCAATCAATCAATAAACCTAAAAAGTAGGTAGGTATTAAGGGGTTTTCCTATAAATCTACAACAATGTAATCACATATCATCAAGTTTTAATGAGTAAACAAGATAGGATAAAGGCCTAATCACTGTATCAAATGCAAACTTCTCTCCAATTGGGTAAAGAAAGAAAGCATTGTCATTGGCTGAAAGGATCAGTCACAACTCTAGGGTCTGTGTAGAAAAACACCAAGCCAGTCTTGGAATAAAGCAATCCATTGAGGAAAGATTCAGGCTTGGAAATATTTTATGAAGGTAGACCCTTGTGCCTCTACCAGAGAGCAGAAGAGGGGAAAAGAGGCAAACATAGAGGGGGTTGTTATACTACCCCCCCCCACACACACACACACACATTGACCATATCACTAGGGACGCTGGACAGATGAGAGGCACTATATCCAACTGGGAGTGAAGCGACACATCAAGGAAGGAGGTAGCATCAGAGAGTATGACTCCTTGTACCAGAGACGAATGCTGGCTGTTAACTTAGGCCTTCCTGAAGTAAGAGTAGTGAGTTGTCCCTTTGCCACACATGTTCCCTACATATGTGCCTTTCTTTCATTGCCCTGTAAGTCTGAGCCCACTCTGTGTTTATTTGTGGAATTACCCAGGTTCTGGAGAAAATGTTTTGTAATAATTCTTCTTACTATACCATCTCGGTAAATGCCTTTGATAAGAGCTGATTGAGACTACTTGTTGATTGTTAAGGAGAAGCACACCGGTGAGGGCTCAGGAGCTACAGTGTTAGAAGTGAAGTTTTACCATGTTACCCCTACTCCAGAACCCTAGAATAATCACTCATTTACCCTCTAGGAAATCCAACCTTCAAGTTCTAATGCAAGTTAGGGAGGTATTCCCAGAGGAGGGGTTGAACAAAATATCTGAAATTCATTATACAACTTTGCTACTGAGTGAAAAGTGCAATGTCTAGATTTACTATCAGTTTCTCATATTGCCATGTAGATCACTGTAGGCAGTAGGGGTCTTTGTCAGTATTTGGAAATTTAGCACAATTTCATGGGACTCCTGATGAAACATGCTACCTACCTCCTCACAGAGAGGTAAGTGATGGACTTAGGATACAAAGTGGGGTCGATGTTTTTTTTAATATGGTCAATACAAGAATTAGTTTTATGTGATTATGCATATGTGTACAAGGGCTTGTCCTACTCCACCCCTTTCCATAGTGGGGAAGGGAGGTTTGGGGGAAGAGAGCTGAGAAGAGAAAGTAGATTTCTGTTCATCGAGAAAAATTAAAACCATAATACACAAAAAAGATTTGAAGACTTAGGGTGGAAAGAAAAAGCACTGAGAACAGTATATAGTAGGCTCTTAATTAATAAATGCTTATTGTCTGACTGACTGACAACAGCAAAATGTTTTCTAGTCCACACCTCCATCTTAGGGAATGTGAGTAGGGAATATTCTTTCCGAACCACAACTTTCTCCTAAGTAGCCCAGGAGGTTTACACCTCTACTCCAGTACTTACTCTAGAGACAAAAAGCATCTCCAAGACATTTACCAGTCTAAGACACCTGACTCTGGCTTACCAGTGACTCCATTTTCCTTCGAGGAGAGGGAGTGGTACATGATCTATTGACATATGGTTCATCTATCTGTACTATTTATGAATTTACAAGAATTATGAAAATTAAAACCCCAAGATTCCTATCTCAACTGGCTCAACTACCATTTAGGGAAAGAAAACCTTAGTATTCTGGATAGAGCTTGATCTTTAGCCTATTCACTGAATAGGTATTGCCTCACTTAAAGTGAGAACTTGAAAAGACCTTACCTTAAAAAGGCCAAAGTTTCCCATTGTATCCTGAGCCATCTCCAGTCATCCTGATCTATATCTGGCCACTGGATGCCAATCGATCTGGAGGAGAAAGTGAGGTTGGTGACTTTGCACAGCTCTATCTCACTCAAATCAAATTCAATTGCAAGTCATGTCATCATCTCCCTGATGTCATGGCCCTTTTCAAGAACAAAGGACAAAGCACAACATATGTCCCTGGGGTCCTCCATTGCACTACCTCCCCCCAAGCACCACCACCACCACCATGCAGTAATTAATATATATTAATCACAAATCACTTATGACTGGTTAGAATTTATAGCAGACAAAAATAAAGAAATAGAAAAAAAATCACATGCAATGTGCCTGCCCACACCAGGCATCAGAGAAATGAGTTAAACTGTTTTTAGTTTCTCATTGATCTATCATTGCCATCAGTGTCAGTCTGTTTCTGCCACTTCCATTAGAACTCTTTGTTCTAAAGAGCAAAAGGCTGGCTCCTGGAGCTAAGCCTGAAATATTCAGATTTTAGTCTGATCTTATCACAAAATGCTTACTGGGGCTTCTCTCTCCAACCACCACAATAGCATAACATTTTGCCTCCACACTTGCTACTTTCAAAAAAAAATTTTTTACTACCTGTGGATACCACGACCACTTCACAACCCTGGCGAACGCCACCACTGTTACCTCCAGAAATGGGAACTAAGCTCAAGCCTGGCTACTCCAACTCATTCATAGTCAAGGAGTTTGGTTTTGCCATTGCATTCCCAAATGGTCCATTCTAATTCCCTGACCTTCCAATCCTGTTAGACAGTTCTCTATGTCCTTAAGGCACTTAGAATACTTCATTTTCCAATTTAGTTAAGAACCTGCAATGGCATGGTCTGTTCTAATTTTTTCTTTCTACCTAATTTCTTTAGGTCACTTTGCTTTCAATGTACTCGACAATTAAATTCTGTCAGTTCATCCAGATTTGCCCAGTTAGTGAGGCCTACTGGAAAATCAAACTGCCTAATGGGAAAAGAAATATTGCCTTTTCTCCAAAAGTATTTGTCTTGCTTTTTTTTTTTTTCCTGAGGCACTTTATTTCCTCTTATGTTTAAGAGTCAAGCAGTTGTTGAGTTCAATTCCCTCCTCTGACCAAAATTAGAGGCAAGTCATAGGACCTCCCAGTGCTCTCAATAACTCTCCAAGACTATAAGTTGCAGAGAAGGTGACTAGTAGACAGAGGAGTTTCACCAGCTGGAAATCCTATATACTAAATATGCTTAAATCACAAATCCACTTCCTGTCTCTAAAAAGATAAATTGCTTCTCTGAGTCAAAGACAAGAAAAAGACTTGCAGGGTAGAATACAACTGTAAGACCACTTCGTGAAACTGCTTAGTTAGAGGAACACACACACACACACACACACAATTGTTTTCAATTCTGTCAGGGACTGCACATCTTTTTTACTGAACTAGTTTAATTAGATACATAAAGGACAAAAATAACACTTCTTTGCTGGTAACCACTCATTGAATACATTTTTTAAAAATCCTTTGCACAGTTGGACGAAAAGATATTTCTTTTGAAACATTTTTAATCTCATCATCTGTAATGTGTCGATTCTATTTGTTTGAGCTCTTAGAAATTCTATTTCTGTAACATGTGAAATGTGAAAAACACAAAGTCCCAGAAAAACAGGACGTTTTGAAAGTTACATGCTTATCTTTAAAAAGAAAAGTAAGTTTTTTTAAATAGAGATATACAGTTTAATATTCAAGATAATAATTAGTACAATAATGATGTTTAATAACAGAGATGACCGTTTTATGTACAACCCTACTGTTTTGCTATATGTGGAAGGACTCATTGAAGTTGATATTTGTTGAGCACAGAATTAAAAAAATAAAATAAAATGCTGACCTTTTGGGACAGTCATTCTTATCCTTAAACCCTGTTTCCCATCTTTGAGGTTCCTTCTATTTTTTTAAATCAGGCATTTCACTCTGACTTCTTGTGGGGTATCTGGCCTCAATGTCCACCAACTGTCAAGAACCTGATTCAAACCTTACCAACTCATGAAATCAGGTTTAAGACTTTACTTTCTGGCAGGAATCTAGACAAAGCCTAACTCATGAATAAATTCCCTGGTCATTCCTAAAGTTTTTTTTTTTCTTGTTCTGGCTCTGCAGCATTTCTTGTAGTCCTTAACTTTGTAGATCTTTGTCTGGGCCAGTGGAGTCAAACTCAAATAGAAATAGGGGAGACTAACCCATACATAGGAATTCCTGAAGGTTGCATATTGACTTAGTTTTTAAAATGTAGTATTATCTATGTTTTATTGTATTTTTATTTATGTTTCTAAATATTTCCCCATTACATTTTAATCTAGTTTGGGTTATACTTCTAAGCCACATACACTCTAGTCTAGATAATCTTACACAGATAACTGACCTCTATCTAAATACAGAGCAAGTCCACATGCTAAACAAGCCCCTCAAAATATCAAACTTGCTGCTTATATATCATTTGGGCCAAATTTGTCACTTTTGTGCCAGTTGGGAAACCTTATACAGAAAAACATAAGGTTCACCAAATTCCCACAAGTGAGAAGTGCTAGAAGACTGGAACCCCTAGCCTCAGGTTTATTCTTCAGCCAATACTCAGAAGGATTTTTTTTTAAGTCTCTGTCACCTGGTCACAGAGTTATGGTAATTTCCCTTGCTTTTAGAGTACATGCAGGCCTTGCCCTATTATGATGGTAAAAAAAAAGGTCTGACCTAAAATTACCTTAATCTCAGACTGGTCAGGTGACAGTATATTATAGAAAAAAAAAAACTTGTACTGTTGTGGCTTAGGAATTACATTGTACAGTTCATAAGGCTGCCACAGATATGAACATGAGCAGAATCATGCAGAAATACCCCCTTAGTGTAACTGGAAAAATTTGACTTTTGTTAAACAGTCATATGAGAAGCCAGCAAGACTGGGCACTCTATATATTTTTTTAAGATTTTTTTTGGAGGGGGAAGGGCAAGGCAATTGGGGTTAAGTGACTTGCCTAAGGTCACACAGCTCAGGTCCACCTGACTCCAGTACCAGTGCTCTATTCACTTAGGCACCTAGTTGCCCCACTATCTTTTTTTAAAGGAGAGTTACTTAGCAATAGGAGGATATAGGACCCCTTGCCTATATTTGTTAACCTGAGTATATTTTGAAGAGGTGTGATTCAGTCATGCTGACTTTTATTATGCAATAGAATCTGAATTCTGGCCCCTTTGAATTATGTAAGAAAAAATCTATACTCGGCAATTGTCAGAGACAATTTATTAACATATAAGTATTTCTGTTTCATGGGAGGTTCAGACAGGCAGAGTCCTGACTAATAATCCAAATTCTCTTTTTGATTCAAACAACTTCCAAATTATATTTCATAGTAAAAATGAAACCAGACAAAATTTTTGAGGAAAGTCAAATGAAGATAGTTTTCATTTTAGGGTTTGGAGCATTCTCAAACAGAACAATAAAGTTCTTCCTCCATCCAATTACTACCTCTTTAACCACTCCTTTTAAAGTTTCCTTGTTTCAATCTTGTCAAAGCAGAATAAAGGGATACATCTCAATTGAATTAAACAAAAAGACATTTGCTCTCCTAGTTTGGTCACCACAAGCCACAAAAATTATCTAATCTAATTAAGACCATCTAATGGTCTTAATCTCAGGTAATTAATATCCCTCCCAGAAACTGATTAATTCTTCTGTTCATGGATTAATCAGGTCTTTTATTCAAGTCAGATCAAAAACTTTAAACTAGAACACTGCTCATATTATTTCTTAATTTTTTATAACTGAGGTTTACTGCCACATTGTGATCTATGGTTAAGCAGTAGATCCTTAACCAAACAGGGAAGAACTGAGGTGGCCATAAAAGACAAAATAGAAAACTTCAACAAGATGAAATCTAAAAGTTCAAATAAAATCAATGCTTCTGGAATAATCAATAAACAAACATTTATTTAGCTCCTAATATGTGCCAGGCATGGAACTAAGCTCTAAGAATGAAAAGAAATAACAAAAACAGTTCTTTTAAAAAGAAATAAGGCAGTTCTTGACTTCAGGGATCTTACAATATCTATGGAGAAAATCAGTATATACATAATCAGACATAAGCAAGATACATAACATGGAATGGAGGAAGAGTAAAGTTAGAGGGGAAGAGATTAGCACTGGGAAGAACAGGAAAGGACTCCTGCAGAAGGTGGGCTTTTGGCCTAAGTATTGAAAGAAGCCAGGAATTCTCAGAGTTGAGGAGAAATATTCCAAGTGATGGTGGACAGTCAGTGAAAAAACTGAAGACAAGATGAGAAACCAAGTCAGGTTGTGGGGAAGTCTTACACCAAATATCTCTAATTAGTCTGATATACAGGTTATACAGAAAATTGATACAAATACGCAAAACCAATATTCATTCCACAATAATAATAGATAAATGGGCTAAGGATAATAACATTTTTTCAAAGGAGAAATGTAAACTACAAACAAAAATATGAAGAACTGCTCTAAGTGCCTATCACATAGTAGACATTTAATACATGTTTATTGACTGAACAATAATAAGAGAAAAGCAAATGAAGACTACAGAACTCTTAGGTTTTACCTCACACCCTTCATTCTGGCAAATGTGATAAGACAGAATTAGTTAATGTTTGGAATGGTTGTGGGAAGACAAACAAAAACACACAACTGTGGAGAGAAAATAATTTGACATTATTAGAAAAATTATTAAACTTGAGGCAGCTAGGTAGTGCAGTGAATAGAGCACTGGCCCTGGAGTCAGGAGGACCTGAGTTCAAATCCAACCTCAGACACTTAACACAAAACCAGCTGTGTGACCTTGGGCAAATCACTTAACCCCAATTACCCTACCTTCCCCTCTCAAAAAAAAATTTATTAAACTCTTCACAGCCTTTAACTCAGAGGACTCACTATTAAGCACCCATAGTTGATATCCTCAAATATAAATATAGAAAGGTCCTAAATATACCAAAATATCCATAGCAACACTTTTAAAGATAGTAACAAACTTAAAAGAAAATCGATATCCATCAATTGAGGGGATGGTTAAACAAATTGTAAATAAATATAGGATTCTACTCATATAGGGAACTCCCTGGATCAGAAATCCCATTTTACTAATGCACTTTCAATGACTCCTCTTCAATATAAACTGACTAAAGTGATAAAAGATTAAAGGACTTGATAAGGGTCATAAAACTGGTATGTGTTAGAGGTAAAACCTGAGTCCAGTTCTTACTGGCTTCAAGGCCAATTCTCTGTCTACCATGCTATGCTGCTTCTTTTAAAGGAATATTGGAATATTATTGGAACAAAAGAAAGGAGAAATGAGGAATTCACAGAAGTATGAGAAGACTGGTCTGAATTACTACAGAGCAAAATAAAAATTACTTAAGTAACTCTGGTAGGAGCATATTCTAGCCCCTCTCCTCCTGCAAGTCAGGCTAAATTTTCCTTAAATGTACTGAGACATTCCCCAAGACTTGGCTGGCTCTGGGGATTGAAGGGCTTAGACCGTTAAAATTAAATCCTTAAGCGAGGAAGATTTCAGATGCTTGGCTGTTGAATCCCAATAGAAGCTTTATCCAATTGAATCAAATCAAGGGGCTCTCAGTTTCTATCCTTGATGAATATCTTGTTGCCATGACTAAGTAAGTCTCATTTTGTTAACTGTAACATTCTACAGTTAGAAATGATGTTGTTTCAATATCAGACTTAAACTACTAAGGGACTAGTCTGAGTTAGGCTCTGCACAGAACAAGTGGCTCAATATTGCAGCATTGGAACATGATAAAACCACTGAAGTGAGGGATGGGTGGTACAGAGAAAAGTGAGTCTGCATGAATCTCGTGGTGGCTTTGGTTCTCTCTCTAGAAATCTGTTTGCTAACTGTGAGTTACCCCAGGCTCCTGGAAGATTAAAGAGTAAACTGTTGGTGGCCATTCATCAAGAAGAAAACAATGTGAATATGCTTTGTCCTTAAGAACTGTACCTTGAAGATAATTGAAGTAAACTGGGTTTTAGGTCCTCCAGCATTATTGGACCCTGGTAATTTAAGTTCTAAAGGGTATATCTCTTCAAAATTCATTTTACCTTCAAAGCAACTTAGAAAAGATAAAATTTGGGGCATGGAGAAAGAAATTTTTTTTTTCTCATTAGAAAAGGACAAATTCAGAACAAGTAGTAGTAGTACTGAGCCCTTGCCTCGAGATATTTTTACATTGCTAATGTCATCATTATCCAATTGCTTGTAGGAAGCCTTTTTTAAATTATTTTTTTTTTTGCTTTTTTTGGAGGGGCAATTGGGGTTAAGTGCCCAAGGTCACATGGCTAGGTTTTGTGTGTGTGTGTGTGTGTGTGTGTGTGTGTGTGTGTGTGTTAAGTGTCTGAGGCTGGATTTGAACTCAGGTCCTCCTGACTCCAGGGTGCTCTACTTACTACACCACCTAGCTGCCCAATGTAGGAAGCCTTCTAAAAGAAAGCCCTAAAGCTTTAAGAGACTTACCTTTGTGTAAGCGGTTCTATTTTGAATTGATTTTTGGAAATTGAAGCTGAACCAGCAGTCTTCAGTCCTACAAATCATACATGGACCTAATCAAGCCACTGAAAAGTGGCAGGAGAGAATTCAACAGTGAGAACTATGGAATTTTAGAATTTTGGAAACTAAGATTTTTTGTTTGTTTGTTTTTTTGTTGGTTTGGTATTAAATTTGGAATTTAAGAGCTGATTTTGTGGTGATTTTCCAAGCTGATTTTGTCGTGATTCTTTCATATAAAGTCACTGGATGAAGTACTTGAAAGTACAGTGCTAAATTCTTCCCAGGGAAGTAGAAATATTTCTGGAATTGGGGATATTGAAAATTTGCCCTTTGGACTCCATTTAATTAGCTGGGGACAAGCAAAGTGCTGCATCTGTTTTAAAAAGTTTCCAGTTTAACCTCTGAACTATAAACTTTTAAATTATAATACTCTTGTTGGAGCTTCCAATGAAGGGCCTCTAAAAAGTGCAGAACTCAGACTCCAGAAGCATTTTCCAACTGCATCAGAAATGACTACTGCTTACACTTGCCTTTAGTAATCTCTAGCTTTGATGTTTATTATGTTGCTCTGTATCTTTTCCCCAACACAGGAGTGCCTAGTCAAGCCCCAGCAGTGGGGCTTAAGAATAAGGATATATAGTAATGTATACAGCTGTCCAAGCCCAAGGTGGAAGAACTCAGGCCCTTAGTAGAAGCAGTTGCATTGTCTGGGCACTGGGAATAGCAGTTGACCCTGCTAGAGTAGACAGCAGGCTGAGGAAGAAGGGAGGGGAAAAACTAATAAACACTTATTAAGTGCCTAGTGGGTACCAGGCATTATGCTAAGCACTTTACAAATATGATCTCATTTGAGCCTCACAAATTTAGGAGGTAGGTGGTATTATTATCCCCACTTTGTAGTTGAAGAAATTAAGTACAGAGTTTAAATGATTTTCCCAGGATCATATAGCTAGGCTTGAATTCACATCCTCATGCCTCTAGGGCTATCCTTCTATCTACTGCTCCCCCTAGCTGTAGTGCTGGCCTAAGGTCAGGGGCCAAAGATGTGGGCCTCAGTGGTAGTAGATGGCAGATCAGTTTCTAGAAGCAGGGGCAGAAGAGTGGGCACTGGCATTTGCAGTGGCTAAAGGCAGACCCACTATAACTCACTGCTTATTGCAATGTAAAATTGATCAGTACTTTGACATTGCTGCCAGTATAACACCCAGGAATCCTTGTATAGCTCCTCCCCAAGGAAGGGCTAGAGGACCAAGGGGCAGCATTTTTGGGAGGGAGCTTATTCTTGGCAACAAAGGGGAGGTAAAAGTGTCTAACCACACACAAACACACACACACACACACACACACAGAAAGTTGTCTTTCAAAGGTCTCTCTCACAATTCTAAGATTTTATATTTGACCTCTACCCTGTAGACCTCCCAGAAAAGAGGAACTCCTGGCTGGTAGACTAGGGTGATGGTACAGGGCAATTCTCCCTGGCATGTGATGAGGATCCGTGACTAGGCAGGAAGTATCATCATCTTTGCTATAAACTTGATGTTCCTGGTTCTTCTTCCACTTGTGTTACCTTTTTACATTGAGACACACTAAGAACTGCAAAGATTTTTCATCACTAACCACATGGACCTGATCATTTAGACCTAGACATGGTCCTTCCTAGGATTCTCCCTGATTTAGTCATTCCTTCAGGAAATTATTACATTGGGGTTTTTTTTTTTTCCATTATGTTCCTTTGGTTTTTGTTTTTAATCTTTCTCCTTTTGTGTTGTGTTTATCAAGCTTCTTGAATATTAGAGGTCAGTGCTGACTGGTAACAGTCATAGAGTCATTTAAGTGGTGGAGGTCAGTCAACTTGTATTTATTAAGATAACAGCTTAAGAAAGCTTCCCATGAAGAGGTGGATTGTGGGAGGATTAATAAAGCAATAGCCTTACCTTTCCTTTCTGAGTTAGACTACTTTTTCCATATAAGGTACTGAAATATCCCTTGAGACTTGGTTAGCTCAGGGGACTAAGGGCTCAGATTATTGACATCACTTCCTCTCAACTAAATACAGAGCAGCAGCAAGAAGTTATAAGGGCTCTCAGATATTCAGCTGTTGAATCCCAGTAGGAATTTTATTCAGCTGAATCATCTCAAGGTGTTTGTTCTCAATAGCTATCCTTGATGAGTAGCCTTCTCCTGCAATGGCTGCCTAAATCTCCTTTGGTTAAGGTTTGAATAACCTGTGAGTTCTCATTCTTGAGAACTCACAACTAAACTAAACTAAACAAACCTAAACTGTCAGGAACTGACCTGAGTCAGGCATAGTCCATAGCAGTAATATAAAACAAAAACAACTCTAAAAGGCACCCAAACTCAGATTAATTTTAATGATCAATCATGATACCTGAGAATGGATTGTGAAATAGAATATCCTTCTCATTGGGAAGTAAATATTGTATGCCTATTTTGTTGTTCAGTTCTGTATAACTTCTTTCTTTAGGGAGATTTAAATGAGTGATGAGGGTGCAGATATCAAGAAATGCTACTTCTTTTAAAAGGCATTAATAAAACCTTTAGACAGATAATAGTAACAGATCATAGAATTTGAACAAGAGAAAGTTCTGTTAAAGGAGTCTGTTAATCAATAAGTATTAAACTCCTACTATGTGCCAGGCACTCTGAGGATACAGAAAGAGGCAAAAGACAGTCCCTTCCCTTAAGGAACTCACAAGTAAATGGGAGAGACAGCAAGCAAACAAGCATGTACAAACAAGAAGAAATCGGAAATAATTAACAGAAGGAAGACACTAGAATTAATAGGGGTATCAAGGGCTTCCTGTATGATACGGAACTTGAAGGAAGCCAGGTAAGTCAGTAAGCAGAGATGAGAAGGAAGAACATTCCAGGAATGGGTGACAGCCAGAGAAAAGTCCAAAAAGCTAAGAGCTGGATTATCTTTTTCATGGAGCAGCAAGAAGGCCACTGTTACTGGACTGAAGAATGTGTGATGGAGAAAAAGGTATAAGGAGGCTTGAAAGGTGAGGAATTTGTGGGAGTTAGCTTATGGAAGGGCTTTAATGGCAAATAGAGCATTTTGTATTTGATCCTGCAATTGAATCTTCAATTTAGGAAAATCATGTTGACAATTGAATGGATTGGAGTGGGGAGAGACTTGAGGCAGGCAGACCCACCAGCAGCCTACTACAGTAGTCCAAGTGTGAGATAATGAAGGCCTCAGGGTAGTAGTGGCAGTATCTGAGCAGAGAAGGGGGTTTATTCCAGAGATGTTGCAAAGGTAAAAATTAACATGCCTTGGCAACAAATTGGGAGGTAGGGGAGAGTGAGAGAGAGTGAGGAGTCCAGGAGGACACATAGATTGCAAGCTTGGGACCAGGACTGGGAGGATAGTAACAGAGAAGTTTGGAAGTGGGGAGCGTTTAGGGGAAAGACAAGTTCACTTACCAACATTCTGAGTTTAAAATGTCTCCTGGACATCCACTTAAAATGTCTTAAAGACTTATGGAAATTTGAGACTGGTGGTCAGTAGAAGTGAAGACAAGATGGATAGACATGATCATTTTAAAAGCATCTAGCCAGGATTCTTCTGGCAAAATACCAAATAGCAATCACTTCCTCACTTCATTTTTTTCCACCTCTACATAGTTTGATTTTCTTGGTATGCTTCAAAAAGTTTTTCTTACTGAATGTTACCTTTTAAATTTATGCCCTCAATTGTGTTACTTCCTTTTGTGGCCACTTACTTATAGTTTAGTTAGTTACCTGTGATTTTAGCCAATAGCTTTGCTGGCAAAATTCCAAGTTACATTATTAAAGGGATGGTTAGTGAACATTTAGAAAAATAAGTGATAACCACAAAATGTCAATGTTGGCTTCATCAAGAATAGGTCATGCCAAATTTATCTTATCCCTTGTGGCAGTCATTAAATAGGTAGATGTAGAGTGAGGTACATAAAGTTTCTCTGTATTTTAAGTGCCCTCTGAGGTCAATGCTGACTCTGGAGTGTCTGTGATGCTGTAACTCATTTTATATTAACAAGTGAGAGGCAGATTTGCTTTTAGGTTGGCACCGAGGGTGGGGGCAGGTAAGGATTTATAGCTCTGTTCACCACCTGAACTGGCAGCACCACATGCTCTGTGGCAAACCTCTCTCAAAAAAACTTCACAGGGAGACAGAGTTGGATCTTTAGAGAAAGAGGTCTTGGGGGTGGGTGGGGGATGAAGAGAAAATCTTTCATTTTGAAACCTTTTTTTTGTTTTAAGAAGCTTTGTTCTAAACCTTTTAGCAAATTCTGAAGAGCTCTGTGACTGGAGAGAAGTCCAAAAAAACCAAAAAAAGGCATGGAGCCGGTTGCTAAGAAGCAACTGCATTTCAGTTACAGGGCTATTAACATAAAGTGTAGTTCCAAAGGTCAAAAGCTAAGGGAGGTGGAAGCTGTTTAACTCCCTTATTCTAATATCCAAGGTCACAGGAGGAACACTGGATTGTTATACTCAACAGAATATGTTTTTGTTAATTTTATAATTTCTTTCCTTGTGAAAATGGAAACAAACTACACTTGAGATCTTCAGGTTATCGAACCAATGGGGGGGTGGCATTTAAAGTCATCTAAAACTCAATCTGAATAGCTAAGGAGGATGAATGCCCTTAGCACAAGCATCTAGCACATAGTAGGTGCTTAATAAAAGTTCATTGATTGATTGAATTCAACACAACAATCATTAAATTCATACGGTATACATAACCCTGTGTGTTTGGGCTCAGTCTATACAAAGTTTAAATAAGATTTGTGAACTCTCTCTTCACTCAGTTCAAAGTCTACCTGAGGGAGATGACACACCAAAAACTAGACTACAAATGTATTATGGAATGAATGCCTTAAAGAGAGAACAAAGCATGTTCAAGGTACCACCTACAAGATCCAAGAGAGAAGGAAAAGCCACTTAGGATCATAGAATATGGAAATGTATCTGTCTACCTAATATTAAATTGCAGTGGGTAATTGATCCTGAACTTAAAGGACCTTAAGAGGTCATCTAATCCAGAGGTATCAGGAAACATGAGGCAGGCCCACAACACTACTGAGTGAAACCCAAATCAGATTAAAATATAATTGGAAAAATTTAACAAAATAAATAAAAATACAATGACACATATATAAGATTAAACTTTCAAAGTCTGTATGTAGCCCACAGAGATCCCTATGTATAGTTTAATAGTCCACATTTCTTTTTAAATTTAACACCATTGATCCAGTCCAACCCTTTCATTTTATAGATGAGAAAATTTAGCCAGAAAGGTTAAGTGATTTTTGTCTAACCTCACACAGCCAGTAAATGGCAGAACAGGGATTTGATTTTAGTTGCCCCACACCCTGGCTCTTAGATCAGGGAACATTTCACAGAAGTTCGCAAAAGTGCTTCATAATCTTGCAAGAAATACATGCCAGTGAAATACATTTTCTTACTAATCCCCCCCAAGTATCAAATTATTCTCACTTTTATTCTGGGTATATTTATTGATGTACATGTTGTCTCCCACCTTAGAATGTAAACTCCTTGAGGGTAAGTACTGTTTCACTTTTGTTTTTTATTTCCATCACTTGGCACTGGGCCTGGCCTATCCTTCTTGACCTCTCTGTGGCCTTTGGTACTAACACCTTCTCCTTGATAATCTCTTCAGTCTAGGTTTTCTCAGTACCGTTTTCTTCTCTGATTTGCCCTCCTACCTATCTGACCATTCTTTCTTAGTCCCCTTTGCTGGTTCTTCATCGAAATTATGCCATTTAACTACAGGTGTCCTCCATGGGCAACATCTTTTCTTCACTCTCTGTACTATTTCACTTGGTAATCTTTTACCAATAGTATACTGTTAACAAATGTTCCCTAGTTCCATAAAGGAACCTAAAATGAAAGAGTCCAATGCACCAATTAAATGCGTCTATTGTCTGAGAAAAGGCTTGTCAGGGAGAGAAGATCCTACAAGGGAGCACAGAGAGTTCTAATCTGTTCAAAGGAGAGAGAAAAGGGGTGAAATAATAAAGTTTCTAGAGACTTTCAGAGGGGTGGGGGGGATTTCTGGGAGAAGACATCTGTAGATACAATAAGCCAGGGAGTAAGGTATTTGGAAAGTCCCCAGTCTGCAGCTGCTGCTCAAGGTTACCCTTGAGCCGTTCAAGGCTAGTGTAGCCTTTCCAGCCATCCCCCAAGTTCATCTAAAGTTCACTTAACATAGGATCACTGGTATGTCAAGCAGCTTTGAGCCTCAGAAATCCTTCTAACTGGCTGGTTGTTGTGCACTTCATTGTCCTGCTCCCCGATGAAGAGGGGAAGTTCTAACATATAGTATAGTCATTAAGAGTCCACAATACCAATCTCTTGGGCTTTTTTTTCTTCTTCCACTATATAATTTCACTTGGTAATCTCATCAGCTCCTGTGGTTTCAATAATCATCTCTATACAGATGATTCTTAGATTTATTTGTCCAGCCCTAACTGCTCTCCTGGCCTCCATTCTCAAATTTCCACCTGCCTTTTGTATATTTCAAACCCCATGTCTCATAAACATGTCCAAAACTGAACTCATTACCTTTCTCCCCAAATCTCCCCTCTTGCTAACTTCCTTACTACTGTAGAACGTACCACAATCCTCCCAAGACTCACAGCCTAACATTATTGAAAGTTATGTTTAGTCAGTGACCCTGCTTGTCAATCAGTTTTGGGGAGGCTAGTTGAGGAGGGGGACATCAGTCAGCCAGTCCCCTGCTCTTCATACCCCTACAAGAAAATTGTTAAGTACTTGCTACCTGGGGGAGGAACTGAGATGCAAGGACCCAACTCCTTTTACTGTATGGACTTACTCGAATTGTCTTTATCTCATTAGGAAAGTTACCCATAAAAACTGGCTCCAGGTTAAAGCCATCAGTGATCTCTGGTGTTCCACCCACCAACTTGTTGCCACTTTGATTTACTTGTAATAAACTCTTTTTAGTTCTCTCAGTCCTGAGTTTTGCCTCGTAAATCAGGGCAAAAGTCCAAAGAACTTTCCTTTCTACTGCATCCTCCACACCTTACTCTCTGTCATCCCCCAAATCCAATCATTTGCCAAATCCTTTATTTCTTTCTTTACTACATCTCCTCATCACCCTGATCTAAGCTCTCATCCCTTCATACCTAGATAACCCCAGTCCCCTACCTCAAGTTGTCCCTACCTCAAGTCTCTGCCCATTCCAGTCTACCTTTTACTCAGCTGTAAGACCGATCCTACTATTTAAAGTTTAGGCCCCACACCTCCCTTATTCAATCCACTCTAAGTGATTCTCTATTATGTCCAGGATCATCTCCAGTTTCTCTTGTATATATCTAGTTTGTTCATGTTTGTTTGCATGTGGTCTCATCCATTAGAATATGAGATCTTTGAGAACAGGGATTCTACCTTTTCTTTGTATTCCCAGGTTAAACACAGTGCCTGGCTGAGATGAAAATGCAAATTTAAAGATCTTCCCTGCCCCTAGGCCCTTTGATAGGCTTAAGAGACTCTGAGAACCTTCCTTGATTTGAAAATATACTCTGCCTCCTAATAGGCTAAATGTGGTCACATGGAACCTGTGGCAGGAGGCTTGGTTTTCAGGAATGCCCACACCTTGATGCTGTGTGATTGGGCAGTGGGTCAAGAGGGTGGTTACATTCTCTGACCCAGGAGAAGGCTATATAATCCCTGATGTGAGGCTTTGCTTTGGGGCTCACTTTGAGAAGCGTTCTGTGATTTGATCAGATGTGACTCTGGGAAGCTGTTGTTGAGAGCCCCCCAGCTTTGAAAAACCCAGATGTTGATGGTAACTGTGATTTGGTATGGATGTAATGGTTGGACAGTATGGAAACCTGTCTGCTTGATCTGTTTCTCTGTCTTGATAATTCTGTCTGTATACTCTGAAGTTCGGGGTGCTGACCTTTTTCCCCTGAACTAGGTAAATGATATATGTTTGACTGACTAAAGTAAGCTTGTTAACCCATTTTGAGTTGCTTTCCTTTAGCAAAGCAGATCTAAGAACCTGTGTTGGTAGCCACCCTGGGGACACTGGGGTGCTTGCTGCTACACTGGCACATTTTGTTGTTGCTGTTATTCGGAGATGTCTAATTCTTCATGACCCCATGGACCATAGCACAATGGGCCTTTCTGTCCTTCACTTTCTCCTGAAGTCTGTCCAGCTCACCATAGCTCATAGTTTCACTGAGTTACACAAGCCCCTCTAACACAAGAGCAGAACATAGTAGGTCCCTGGTACATAGTAGGTACTTAACCTAACAGGTAGGAGAACCAAGAGAGTGGTATCCCAAAGTTGAGACCCTTATCACCTCACATTTAATGGCGATGGTGGTGGTTGTCCTTGGTTCTTAAAAAGGATCAAAATCACTATGTTGCTGTCAAGGTACAGTGTGCCCTGTGGCTGATCAGACCAATATGAACTCGGAACGTTCTACCACAGGTTGGGCACAAATAGTCCATATGACCATTTGGTGTGGAGGTGTCTTTAAATTTCTTTTAAGCTACTACAATTATGCTTCCCTCATAGAACACAGTGCTTTCTCGGATGCTGGCATGCCATGCTGGGCAATCTTTTGCCAGCATCTCCCATATCACAAAATCAATTCCAAAGTTCTTCAGAGAGACTTTGAGAGTATCTTTGTATCACTTCTGACCTCTATGTAAGTGTCTGCCTAGTTCTCTGGAAAATAGTCTTTTAGGCAAATGTACATTTGGCATTCAAACAACATGGCCAGCCAATCCAGCATTACAACTCTCTGAAGCAGAGGCTGAATGCTTGGCAGTTTAGCCCAAGAAAGGATCTCAGTGTCTGGTACCTTATCTTGCCAGGTGATCTTCAGAATCTTCCTAAGACAATTCAAATGTAAACTATTCAGTTTCCTAGTATGGTACTGGTAGACTGTCCAGGTTTCACAATGAGGTCAAAGCATTATGCCTCTGTAGACTTTCACTTTGGTAGCAGTCTAATATCAATTCTTTCCCACACTTTTCTTTGGAGTTTTCCAAACGCTAAGCTAACTCTGGAAATGCTTGCATCTACCTCATCATCTATGTGTACATGCCTGGAAAGTATACCACCAAGGAACATGGTATCAAAGTCAGTTACTGTACTGATGGTAAATTATTTAACTTGAAAATGCTACAAACCAAGACTAAAGTGGAGGGAGAGTTGGTGCAGGATTTTTTGTTTGCAGATGATTGTGCACTGAATGCAGCCTCTGATGCTGAGATGCAACAAAATATCGATCTATTCTCTGATGCTTGTGCTAATTTTGTCCTAACAACACCGAGAAAACAACAGATTCTCCACCAGCCTTCACTACACTTAATAAATGCTTATTGACAATTGGTTTTTAGTAAGTGCTTAAGAAACATTCATTGATTGATTAATGTAGGGGAAAAGTGAGCTAGATGTTGATTCAGGACCACTCTATTTTGATCTACCACAAAATACTTTAAGAGGCAGAACACTGGATATTTCTGTTACCATAATAAAAAGAGAAAAGCATAGAGTGAGTCTACTTGAGAGATGTATTGTATTCTTTATCTCACCTGGAGCTTCCTGCACCAGTGAGATCACAGCTCCAGCCCCTGTGAAAAGCAGGAAGCTTGGTGGTTTGGTATATAAAGCACTGGGCCTTCAGTCAGGAAGACTTAAGTTCCAATCTGGCTTCAGATACCTCCTAGCTGTGTCACCCTGGGCTAGTCACTTAAAAAAAAAAAACCTCTGTCTGCCTCAGTTTCCTTAACTATAAAATTGGGATCAGAATAGCATAATTATTAGGAGAATCAAATGAGGTAATATTTGTAAAGTACTTAGTAGGGTGCCCAGCATACGGTTAATAAATGTTCATTCCCTTCATTCTTTGCCTTATTTAAAAAGTCTTAAATAGACCATGAGAAAATCATCTTCTTTTATCAGGGATTATAGGTCACCATGTGGCAGACCTGAAAATGGCCTAATGTGATCTCATGTTCATGCAAAGAACTTGGGAATGGAAACAGTTAGGAATCCAAATAAGGTTACATACTATCTGTATTTCTCTTCTGGTTTTAGTGTTACCCCAGGCAGTTACCCACTTTGAAGAGCTGGTGGGCATGGCAGAAGCACTGCTTAAGAGGGGAGGAGCCCCTTCTGCATCTAGCCTTCATTCCCAAGGCATCTGGAAGGCTGAAGGAAATTCTATACCAGATTCTTATCCAACAGTGGGTAATAATTCCAGTTCACCTCTCTCCTCGAAGGTGGAGGAGGAAGAGCATACCACTGACAGAGAGGTTAGTTAAGTGATATGAATGGTCCATCTCTGAGATAGTAAAATATGAAAATTAATGAATGACTATTAGAGTGTTTCTTTACAACTCACATGATGAGTTGACATTTAACCATTTGATTAATATTGTAAGCCTCTATAACTACCTCCACTTTATCCTGTACTTTTACATTCATAATTAATAAATAAATATATTAAAAAATACAATGGCTACAGAGCCAGCTTTGAAGCCTTGAAAAACTGGGTTCAAATCTTGCCTCTGACACATACTGTCTGTGTGACCCTGGGTACCCTCTAAGTGTACTAGGTAGCTCTCTTAGGCTGTAAGTAGCAAAGGAGGTGCCTGCGGATCTGAATGGATAGAGGGAGTTTCTTCATCTGGGAATTCAATATACCAATGAAAATCACCAAAGAAAATCCCTAGCCTGTCAAATGTAATACTTTTAAAGGGATGCTGTTATTTCATACAGTACAAATAACCACAAGAGGTATTGTGGATAGAGGGACTGCCTTGGAGTCCAGAAGAGCTTGCCTCTGACATATACCGGCTCTATGGCCACCCCTAAGACTATCAGTTACATAGGTACTGATCTTCATTGGTGAAGGAACTTTCTACACTAGGACTCTCTTCCAATGAAATCAAAGGTTGTCTTTGTCCTGTACCCAAGAAGAAAAATTAAGTAAGCATAATTAAGAAAAGTAAAGATTCAGTCAAAAGGAATTGATTGTTTTGTTGAATTTCATTAAATATTAATATCTACAAATTGTTTTATTTTTCAGTTCAAGATTGAAAAATGGCAGATCGCCCTTTGCAACAAGAGCAAGCCTCAAAAATTTGTAAATGATATAATGCAAGCACTTTATACCAATGAATATATGGCAACTCATAGCTTAACAGGGGCAAAATCCTCTTCTTCTAAGGAGAAAGCAGCAAAGCCAGCAATGAATCAAAACGAAGTCCAGGAAATCATAGGTGACAATAAGCTTTCAATATTCTTACACTAAAACTCAATGTAATACTTTAGAAACTCTTTATAGGTATGATCTAATTACTTATTATTTTGTAGTCTTTAAATTTCAAATTTATTGTTACTTTTTATTATTAGATTTAAAAAAAAATTCTTTGCCCTAAAGATCTTATTTTACTTATAATTTCATTTTTATCACTTGCTTCATTTCTTCCAGGTATTCTTATAGTACTTGAGGTCGTCATTTTTTTTATTCTGAGGCTTTGTGTGTAATTATGGAGTTACTTCTGTCTTTGTCTCTTGAGTGTCTATTTATCCATTATATTTTTTCATAGTGTTTAGTGTCTTGTTTATTCATGTCTCAAGCCTTAGTTACTGAGATGGTTGGACCTTATTTGTCCTGATCTCAATTACCTGGGCTTCTTCTACTACATTCACTTCTCCTAATGTGTCTATGCTCAAAGGACTGACAGGTTTCAGGTCTCCTTGTATTGTTTGGTTTCAAAACCCTGCAGTCTTCAAGGCCTTTGAGTGTCTCAGGTGACGTTTCTGCAGACTTCCAGCCTTCTTGTCCCAAAAAGAGAACTGCTGGCTCCTGGCTCAATCTGCATTGAGAACAGTCAGAGTGTTGTGGTTTTCTAAGCCCTACCCCAGGACTTCCCTGTCTCCCCAGTACTGAGTTCTACAGATTTCAGTGCCCTCTCATGCCAGAGGGTCAGAAGGCTAAAGACTTTCAGCCACCCTAGGGTAAAGTGGTCAAAATGATGCCTGGCTCCATAGGTATCTTTCTATGTAGTCCTGGTCTGGTCTGGTCTGGATTATGGCATTTACTATAGTTCCTGTATACATTACTCGATCTTTTTAAAATTTGGTGTTTATTTTTGCTGAAATACATGTAGTAGACCTGGGCTCCCCCAGGAAGCTTACATGCTATCCTATTAACCAAAAGTTCCATAATTTGAAATTTTTTAAAGCTTTAATTGTTCAAAATGTGAAATAAAAAGTTCAGTGAGTCATTTTATAGCTTGTATTAATTATTATTCAATTTTTATTCACCTCTAATAGAGCCTAGAGAAAGATTAAATTAGCTCTTTAAAAAAAATAGCATTAACCCCTCATCTACAAAGAATCCATTTAAGTACTTAAGTCTACTCCAATCATGAATGTATACATATGGGATTATAACACAAAATTATAGTCAGTTTTAGAATTCTCTCCCTCACATGTTATGCACATTTCACCAGCATATGGGTTTTTAATTGGTAGAATATAAGTCAAGATCAGATGTTTCATCAGATATTGCAAAAAGGCAGGTCTGTGCTGGAACCAGCTCCTAGCTGCTCCAGAGTGTGCTTGTTAAATTTTCAGTGTGAGCATTTCTACTTCAGAAATTAGTAAAAGCTACAAATCTGCATTTGATTTGTTGTTTTATTGGTTGAGAAAGCTATGGAGAAAATGTTAATGAAGCAAATTAAACTTAAAAGTGTGTACTGCATACAATATATTCCCTCCCCTCCAATTGATATCCCAATTGATAAACATTGACCAGCACATACTAGAAACACATACAAAAACAGCCTTATCTTTGAGGCAAGTAGATTTATATCCATTAGTTATATAACTAGGAAGTAAACATCTCTTGTATTTAACTGATCCTTTTTTTTGCAAAACCAACCATTTTTTTCATCTCCTTAAAAGATTCTGCTAAACTCTTCTTTATTTGGAGGTTTTCTTTAGCAAATTAGAGAGATGGGATAATTTATAATAAGGAAAGTGATTATTTTACCTAACTTGTAGGGACAGCAGAGTTTTTAGGGAAGAGTACCTAGATTAGAAGAATTTCTTACTCTGTCAGTTAATAGCTATCTCACTGAGGTTAGGTTTTTTCATCTGTAAAATAGGGATAATAATTCTTTTACTACTAACCTCTCTTGAAAGTGAGGATCAAATGAATCAATGTATATGATGTGCTTAATTAAAATAAAACTGTATAAATGTGCATTATTGTTATTATGACTCATTCTTTCCAATCAAGGTACCTTACAAATGCTTTCTTCTTTTTTAAAATTTTATAGGGGTCACAAAACAGTTATTTCCCAACACAGATGATGCTTTAATTAGGAGAATGATGGGTCAAAAGCTAAATAACTGTACTAAGAAGCCAATTTTAAGCCAAGATCTTAATTTCCATGTTTTTAGGAAGCATGCTTTTTGGTAAGTCTTCTAAATCTATGGCATTATTCTGTCCTATCTAGCCACATCTGGGAACAGAATCAGATGGGCAAGGAATCTGAATACTCTTCTGGACAGAATATTCTTTGGGGATACATAGAGGAATGGGAAAGGGAGTAGGGAAGAGGGAACCTCAGGACAATACCCCAGGAACAGAGGCAAAAGCCATGGGTCAGAACAGTCAAAAATCAACTAAGGATTCTGGGATAATAATGGAGACTAACTTCTTCACTGGGTGTGGCAGTTCAACCATAAAGCAGCAAACAAACCTCAGAGAAGACCTTAGTTTAAATAAATCAGGGTCCATAGATAGATAGATAGATACATACATACATACATACATACACACACATTATATATGTGGCTATAGACATAGACATAGACATAGACATAGATATAGATATAGATATAGATACACACATCCAACCAGAGACTGGTTAACAGCCAAGAAATCTTAAAAGAACTGGATTAAAAATCAGAGATGAACAATTTCTCATGCCAAGAGCTCCTCTTTCCAAAAGTCCTTTTGATCTGGTCAGTATGAGTCACATCCTTCTATTCAGCGCAGTGAAGTCAGCAGAAGTGGCTTTGATCAGAAACCCTTTATCAATATATCTATACAGATATATAATCAGGAATCTACAAAAATTGCCTACTCTGTGCATATATGGGATATATCCTATATGTGCACAGAGTATATATACAACATATACTATATATTACTATATTATATTCTCTAGTACTATAGAATAATATTTCTGCCTCTATAACCCTTTACATAAATGTGTGCTTACATATACAAATACATATATGTTTAATGTTATGGTTCACAGACACCTACAATTGCTGCTGGGACTCACTGAGAGGATGTGGCTAGAACTCTCGCCCTTGAAAGAACAGCTGTAAAGATAAGAAAGGCTTAGTGCTCTGAAGGAGCCAAATCCTTAATCCCTGGCCTGTATTTATAGCTTCTCTATACAGCTCCATTGCTTTCTTCCTATCTCTCTATGTCGCTCTGCTTTTCTGTCTCTCCCTGTGTCTTTGTGTGTATGTGTATCCACGGCTTTCTGCTCTGTGCCCAGAAATGCCATAGGCCTGTACTGGATTTGTTGCTGGGGTTTCCCAACTTTTTGATAGTGGAAGTAGGCTCCCAAATTCTCACATTTATTGACTCATCACCCCCACCTAGGCAATTGCAGAAACTTGCTAATTACAGATATAGCTATGGGCTCAAAAGTTTAAGGGGGTGTCCCCAGAAAGGAAGAAGTGAATGGAGCCATATGAATCAGGTTTAGTATAGAGCAGGTCATTTGTTTTTATGCAAAAAGCATGGACAGTTAGGTGATGCAGTGGATAGAACTTTGGAACTGGAATCAGGAAGACCTAAATTCAAATATGGTGTCAAACACTTACCAGCTATGTGGCCCTAGGCAAGTCACTTAGCCTCTGTTTGCCTCAGTTTCCTCATCCTTAAAATGGGGATAAAAATAGCTCTTACCTCCCAGGGTTGTTGTGAGGATCAAATGAGATAATAATAATTGTATACAAATGAGATAATAGTCATGATAAAGTGCTTAGCAAGTAGCCTGGTGTATAGTAAGCGTAATATAGTAAGTGCATAGTAAGGTAATAAAGATTACCTATTATTATTAGCTATTATTGATAAACATAAGATAAATCATAGCATATATTAACAGAACAGTTTAAAGGTTTGCAGCCAACACAGTTGTCTTCTCCATGAACAAACTGACTGATGTCATGCCAAAGAAAAAAGCTCACCAGGGTTTTTCCATAAGTTCTCACTTGATTTTGACACTGCTATTTTGCCACTGGCTATTAATCTACTTGCCTAAAATGATTAGGGTGAGGGTTTTTTTTTAAATTTCTCCAATATTTGCTAAGAAAACAAGAATTCCCACACATCTACACTTAACATATTAATTTTTTTTACTTTTTAAAAAAAGTTTTATTTATTTTTAATTTATGGAATAAAATAGGCATTTCCATAATATAGTATAATAAAAAATATGATTGCACATGAAACTTCAAATCTATTATGTAAAACATGCTATTCAGGGATGGCTAGGTGGCACAGTGAATAGAGCATTGGCTCTGGAGTGAGAAGGACCGGAGTTCAAATGTGACCTCAGGCACTTGACATACTTACTAGCCATATGACCTTGGGCAAGTCATTTAACTCCAATTGCCCTGCCTTCCCCCCTCAAAAAAAAAAAGCAAAACTTGCTATTCATTTTAAATATATATTAAAATTATCATGTAAAATTTTCCTTTTTTTTCTTCCCTTTACCCCTGCTCTAGAGATGGTTGCCATTAGACAGAAATATATATTTATACACACACACATATACATACCTACATAAAATCATCCTAAACATACTTCCATTTATCAGTTCTTTCTCTGGATGCCAATAGCATCTTCCTCGTAAGTACTTTATAGTTAATTTAGGTATTTATAATAGTCAAAATGACTTAATCACTCAAAGTTGTTTTAAAAACAATATTACTGTTACAGTACACAATGTTCTCTTCATCCTGCTTATTTCACTCTTCATTATTTCTTGCAAGTCTATCCATGTTTTACTAAGATCATCAAGTTCACCATTTCTTGTAGCACTTCACAATCATGTACCACAGCCTGTTCAGTCATTCCTCAATTGATGGTTATTCCCACAATTTTCAGTTCTTTGCCACCACAAAGAGAGCTGCTATAAATATTTTAGAACATATAGGTTCTTTTCCTTTTTCCCTAATCATCTTGGGAAAGAGACCTAGTTGTGACATTGTTGGGTCAATATAGGTAGTTTAATAACTCTTTGGGCATAATTCCATATTGCTCTCTAAAATGGTTGGATCAGTTCACAATTCTACCAACAATGAATTAGTGCCCAAATTTTTCCACATCCCCTCCAACATTTGTCCCTTTCCCTTCAATCATTTTAGCCAATCTGATAGATGTAAAATGATACCTTAAGATTGTTTTAATTTATATTTCTCTAACCAATAATGGTTTAGGGCATTTTTCCTATGACTATAAGTTGTTTGGATTTCTTCATCAGAAAACTGCCTGCTCATATCCTTTGATCATTTATCAAGTGGTGAATGGTCCATATTCTTATAGATTTTACAAAGTTAGAAGATATTAATTAATCCTTTATAGGCCACTACTGGCTTACAAAAAGGATCAGTCTAAAATTGTAGGAGACCTCAGAGACTATCTAATCCAACCCCCTCCTTTTATGGATGAAACTGAAGCCCAGGGAGCTTAACTACTTGCTACTAGGTCTCAGATATTCTGGGCATATGAGTTAATAATAATGTCCATAATTGTGGACTACCTACCAAGAGTAATGCCTTGAATGTACCTTTTCAATAAGATGATGTTTTTGATGTGGCTATAGTTTAGGCTTGAACTCATAGTCAAAGAAGTAATAAAAATCAGAGGCAGGATTATGAACACTCATTCTCTGATTTTAGAACCAAAGCTCTTTCCACTTACTGTGCTTCCTTTGATGGCATGATGCTATAAATACCCTGGATCAAAGATGAGCAGCCTATCTGACATCATCCCTTCTCCTGGGGCCTGGGGGTGGGCAAGAGAAAGGATTGAATTCAGTGGAAGAGACAGTGTAGCTATACTAGAGAATCAAGAGAATACAATATTATGGAAACGAAGAGAGGAAAGAGTATCCCAAAGGAGGGGATTATCAGCAATGGGATTTGTTGCAAAGAGGCCAAAGGATAAGGGCTATGAAAATGTCTTTGCACATTGTTATTAAAAGGTTATTAATGACCCTGGAGAAAGCAGTCTCAGCATAGTGTGGGGAGCAGAAGCCAGATTACAAAAGGTTGAGGAACAAGTGTGTGCCGTGTAGATGACCATATCTAGAAAGTTATGATATAAAATTCATTTTTATGTGAGATGCTTCCTTGGAAAGGGAGAAGAGAATATAGCAAAATTTAGGTCTTTTTAAAGTTATGGGTAGGTTTTTTCCCTGTCTGTATCATCAGTTCCTACCTAGCCTATTTTTGATATTCAGTCATTTCAGTCATGTCTGATTCTTGGTGACCCCATTTAGGATTTTCTTGGCAAAGGCACTGGAGTAGGTTGCCATTTCCTTCTTCAGCTCATTGTACAAAATTGTACTGAAGCAGAGTTAAGTGACTTGCCCAGAGTCACATACCTAGTAAGTTTCTGAGGTCAGATTTTGAACTTACAAAAATGAGTTTTCCTAACTGCAGGCCTGGCATTCTATCCACTGTGCCACCTAGCTGCCCACCTAGCTATAATAGGAATTTAATAGATACTTACTGTTTAGTTGACTTTGTGTTTTTCTCCTTAACCTCAGAATAAAAAAACTTTCTTTTTTTTTTTTTGCCTTTTTTTTTTGGAGGGGCAATTGGGGTTAAGTGACTTGCCTAAGGTCACACGGCTAGGTTTTTGTGTTAAGTATCTGAGGCTGGATTTGAACTCAGGTCCTCCTGACTCCAGGACCAGTGATCTATTCACTGTGCAGCCTAGCTGCCCCCATAAAGCAACTTTCCTAGAATGTTACCTTTACTTACTCAAATAATCCCATTTTATCTTGTCCCCTCCAACAGATTTGCCCCTCTATCATTCCCACTGTGTCACTCATATTCAATCTCTCCTTGTCTAATAGCTCCTTCTATATTGCCTACAAATATGGCCTATTTCTCTTATCCTCCTATATCTTTTCTGCCCTCTGTTGCTAAGTTCTTTGAAAAGGCTATCCACAATAGCTACTCCACTTTCTCTCCTCTCACTCTCTTCTTAACTGCTTGCAATACAACTTTTGACTTCATTCTTCTATCAAAATGGTTCTCTCTGGGGTGGCTAGGTGGCACAGTGAATAGAGCACTGGCCCTGGAGTCAGGAGGACCTGAGTTCAAATCCAACCTCAGACACTTAACACTTACTAGCCATATGACCATGGGCAAGTCACTTAAACTCAATTCCCCTGCCTTTCCCACTCCAAAAAAAAAAAAGCAAAATGGTTCTCACCAAAATTACCAACCAACTTAGTTGCCATATCCAATGACCTTTTCTTTATCCTCATTCTCTCTGATGTCCCTACAGTCTTTGACACTGTTGATTACCCTCTCCTCCTTGATACTCTTTCATCTTTAGGTTTTTGGGATACCATTCTATCCTGGTACTGCTCCTACCTATCTGACCACTTCTTCTCATTCTCCATTGATGGATTCTCATCTAGATCCTTCTGAACCATAAGTGTCCCACAGGGTTCTGTCCTGGACCCTCTTCTCTACTCTCTCTATTTTACTTCACTTGGTGATCTCATCAGCATTTGTGTATTCAATTACCATCTCTATGCTGATGACTCTCAAATCTCTACTGTCTACCTCTACTGTCCTGACCTACCTGCTGACCTCCAATCTGGCATCTTCAACTACCTTTTACATACTTAAAACTGGATTCCAGGAGACATATTAAACTAAATCTATAAAGGACCAAACTCATTAAATTTTCCTCTAGACCTTCCCCATTCCCAAATTTCTCTATAACTATAGAGAACACCACCATTCTCCTAGACCCCAGGCTTGCAACTAAGCGTCAACCTCAACTCCTTACTATCTTACACACACACACACACACACACACACACACACACACACACACACCATATCCAATCTGTGGCCAAGGCCTGTCCATTTCCCCTCTGCAACATCTCCAGAATATATCCCCTTTCTCCTCTCTGGTACTGCCACCGCTCTAGTAGAGGCCCTCATCACCTCATACCCAGACTATTGTAATATCATACTGGTGGGTCTGCTTGCCTCGAGTCTCTCTTCATTCCTATTCCTCCTCCATTCTGCTATCAAAGTAATTTTTGTAAAGCACAGGTCCAACCATATCACTTGCTACTCAATCAATTCTAGTGGCTCTCATTCATTTATAGGATAAATTATAAAAATCTTTTATTTGGTAGTCAAAGTCCTTTATAACCTGGTCCCCTCCTACTTTCTAATCTTCTTACACCCTACCATGTATTCTTCAATCCAGTGACAATGACTTCCTGTTCCACAAACTCATCTCCTTGGTTCTGGGCATTTTCTCTGGCTGTTCCCCATACCTGGGATGCTCTTCCTCTTCATCTCTGTCTACTGGCTTCCCTGGCCTCCTTCAAGTCCCAATTAAAAACCATCTTCTACAGGAAACTTTTCCCAATCCCTCTTGCTTCTACTGCCTTCCCTCTTTTAATTATTTACCATTTTTCCTCTATAAAACTTGTCTGTACATATTTGTTTGCTTATTGTCTCCCTCATTAGATTTTGAGTTCTTTGACATTAGGGATTGTTTCTAACCTCTTTTTGTGTTCCCCAGTGCCTGGCACATAGTAAGTGTTTAATAAATGTTTAGTGAGTATTGACTATTGACATAGGAAAGGCTCTCATGTCACATATATAATTATATCAATGTATTACAAATATTTTTAAAGTGTCTAATGTTTGGACCTCTGCCTTTTTTTTTTTTAAGCAATCGGGGTTAAGTAACTTGCCCAAGGTTACACAGCCAGTTATTTCTGGGTGTGGTGCTAAGTGTCTGAGCCCAGATTCGATCCCCAGGTCACCTCAACACTGGAGTCAGTGATCTTACTCGCTGTGCTACCTGGCCGCCCCGACCTCTGCCTTTTTTAACCTCTCAAAGTATTAAGGCTAAGTGCAACATCACAAATGTATTTATTTGCATATCTGAATGAATCAGAAATGTACTGCAGGTCAGTTCCAGGGCAGGAGATCGTATTCTCACTTTGGCCTGCCCCATTCTTTAGTGCTATGAAACAAACCCTTTAAACAAGGCATACATTAAAACTAAAAGAGATTAACTCCTCCATTGTATCAGGACACCTGTTCAAGAACAGGTACTGTAACCCAGATATGAGTTTTATGCTGTTATCTTCACTTACTTTCAGTTGTTAAATGAAAGGAAAGTTGGAGGACAAACCTGGTTTTGAAACAAAACCTAGATGTTTTGCCAATTATTAGATATCTGAATTTTCTTACTAATTATATCTTTTTATGAAAGAATAGAGGAAATGGTTTTTGGGGAAATGTCTTTTGGTATTTAGATTAGATAAATCTGTAATTTCTTGTCTAGATATAGCACCATCTGGTGGAATACTGTTTGCTTATTTCCCCCTCTCTGGGGAATTTAACAAAACAGAAATGAAGCCTATTATTCAGGCCAAGGACAATAGTATCATGCAAAATATGTATTTATTGAAAAGAAACTTTCAAGGTGTTGCCATTCAGACAAACTATAGTCCACAATTATACACTATTTTTAACTCAGATGCCCAAAACATCTATGCCCCAGTAGGAAGCAATGGTCTTCCCTCTCTACTATTTTCTGTACTCCCATTTGGCTATGCACAGTTGCTATAAATGGAAAACTTCTTCAAGATAATTTTCCCAAGGTCAATCAGTCAGTCAATAAACATTTACAAAGTGCCTACTCTGTCTCAGGTATGATCTCTGCTCTAATACCATTCCTTCTCATTCCTATGCTTTCCAAGTTGCCTGACGCTCCCAGATGTCATATTTGGCAGGTCTTCTTTCTACCTCAGACAAAAGTGGTAGGAATCAGTATTTTCTTGCTTCATAGATTGGACTGTGAAGAAACTTAGAGATCCCTGCCTTAGTGTATATGTCTTTCAAAATTGTGTAATTATTCGATTATAACTTTGATACTTTATTCTCAATTCAATTTTAAAAGCATTTATTAAGAATCTAATATACAAAGCCCTCTGTTGAGACTTTAAGAGATATAAAGACAAAACCAAGGGGCAGCCAGGTGGCTCAGCAAGTAAAGAGCACCAGCTCCAGTGTCGGGATGACCTGGGGATCAAATCCAGGCTCAGATACTTAGCATCACACCCAGAAATAACTGGCCATGTAACCTTGAGCAAGTTACTTAACCCCACTTGCTTTAAAAAAAAAAAAAGACAAAACCAAGTCTGTCCTCAAGGAACTTATATTCTCTTAAAAAACATGAAATTTAATCAATATGAGCATTTTGTATACTTAAAGAAATTGTGGTATGGTGGGAAAGGCACAAGATTTAGTCAGAAGATCTGAGTTCAAACTCTAATTCTGCTACTATGCTACCTGTGCAAACTGAGGCAAACCATTTATTTCTCTAGGCTTCAGGTTCCTCATTTATAAAATGAGGGGAATAGGCAGCATGATATGGAGAAAAGAAGCCTGGCCCTGGATTCCTAGGATGGGTTCAAATTCTACCCTTGATGTGATAGTAGATGTGAGAACTTGGGCAAGTCAGCAGGCCTCTGATTTCTTTCTTTTTTTTTTTTTTTTGCTTTTTTTTCGGAGGGCAATTGGGGCTAAGTGACTTGCTCAAGGTCACACAGCTAGTTTTTATGTTAAGTGTCTGAGGTCAGATTTGAACTCAGGTACTCGTGACTCCAGGGCCAGTGCTCTATTCACTGTGCCACCTAGCCGCCCCAGGCCTCTGATTTCTAATACTTTGTAAAAAGAACATGTTGGACTAGATGGCCTCTGAAGTTTCTTCAGCTCTATAATCCAAACAGCATTGGAGTTAGATCCTCTTCTTGCTAATTAAAATATGTGAAACTTATGCCCTATAACTAGTGAGGGCCCATAGTCCAGGACCAGATATACAATCCAGAACCAGAAACAGACTTCCTGTCTTGGTGGTGTGGGAGTAGTCATCATACACAACAAAAGAGTTAGGGCTGAAGCTAGATAGACCTACTCTTCTTGGTTGAATATAAAGTAGGAATCCACCCTGGCCTAGGGCTACAAAACTGTCTACTCCATTCTGAAACCCTAAAATAAGTGTAATTCTGAGGTAAGGCTAATTAGATGAGAACTCACTTCCCCTTCCACTTAAGGCTTGCCCCTCCTCATCTTCCCTGATTGGTCCTCAGGAAATTCAATTTCTCCTTAACAAAACTTATCTTTATCTTACTTATATTCTTATCATACATTCTTTCAATCTCCTAATAACCACAGAAGTGTGGTTCACCACAGAAGCAACTTCAGGGCATGCTCTTAAATACTATATGTTCCTTCTCTAATGCCCCTTAACACAAAGGGCCAGGAAGAGGCACAAGTCTATTCTTTGTTCCTTGCTGATACTTTTACATTCTCCCTCTTCAAGTCACCAACATTGATCAATCTACCCTTTTTTGAAGTTCACTCCATCCAGACTTAGCACCCTCTCCAGAGTCAGGATATAAGTGAGATGGCTATCCACTACCCCCAGGCTATTTTCCCTTCCCTCTCTGGCTCATAGTCTTCTTCTCTAACTCAATCCTTACCCTTATATATAGAGAATTCAGTATACAAGTTGACATCCCATTGGCCTCCCAGTTTGTCGACCTCCTCAGTTTCCATGACCTTCAACTTCAGTAGATATTAGACACACACACACACACACACACACACACACACACACACACGATGGTCATACTCCAGAATTCCAAGTCCCCACAAAAATTTGAAGTCCACAGTCCAAAATTCTAATATTCTCAGAATCCAATATACAAATATTCCCTTCTCCTTCCTTAAGTTTTCCTTGCCTACACTGTCCTAAATCTATAGTTCTTCCAATCATTTCACCTCCCCATCTATTACACCAGTCTAGACCTACTTTCCTCCAAATGAGATGATGATGCTATTAAAAGTCAGTTCCACTTTATTACCCTTGGATACTTTGACCCCTCGTTTTATTGCCTCCTGCCTTTTCCAACTCAAAATCTGGACTATGCCCACCACTGACCTTTTCTCCTCCTACTTCTGAGTTGCTGCAAGAAGTAGTCACAACCATGAATGAGTTGGTACACTGCTTTCAGTTATTTCTGAATGCACAGTGAAACCACCTGTGCCAATCCCTCTTTTTTTCTTTGAGAAGAAAGTGAGAGTTATACTTCCATTTAGCTGCTACTATCTTCTGGTTTCATGACATGACAATATGCATGAGGTCTGGTTCTTCAAGTACTATGGTGCTGGATAAATATTACACAGAGAAAATATGTAACAATCATTTCATATGTCCATTCTTTAAATGAACCCCTGAATCAATGCACATGTGTTAAAACCTATAGACACAATGGCAAAACTGAAACAGTCCCTGCTTTCAAGAAGCAGGGGATACATTTTAATGGGGAAGACAACATGTACATACTATCTATAGGTATATATAGAATATATTAAAAATGAATTCAAGGTAACTTGGGGGGGAGGGCACTAACTGCTGGGGAATCATGAAAGGCTTCATGTATAAAGTGGTATTTATACTGAGTTTTGAAGGGAACCAGGAATTCCATGAGCTGGAAATGAGAGAGAAACTTCTAGGCGTGGGGGTCAGCTAGTGCAAAAGCATGGAAATGAGTGATGGAGAGTTGTATGTGTGAGAAAGAGCAGATAGGCCAATATGGCTGGATCAGAAAGTACACAGAGGTGAGTAAATGTGTAAAAAGACTGGACAGGTATTAAAGGAGTCAGCTTTTAAAGAGCTTTAAATGTCAGAGTATGTTCTGTTTGATCCTAGAGATAATAGGGAGCCACTGGAGTTTATTGACTAGGGGGAAGTAACAAGATCAAACATGCATTTTAGGAAAATCACTTTGACAGGCTCTAAAAAGGATCAATTAGATTGGGGGAAGATTTAAAAAAAAATTTAATAATATTTTATTTTTCCCAATTACATGTAAAAACAATTTTAAACATTCATTTTTAAAAATTTTGAGTTTCAGATTCTCTCCTTACCTCTTTCCTTCTCCCTGAGACAGTAAGCAATTTGATGTAGGTTAACATGTGCAATCATGTGAAACATATTTCCATATTAGTCATGATGTAAAAGAAGACAAAACCCTACTCCTGCAAAACACACATACACACACAAAAAAAATATTAAAGAAAGTGAAAAATAGCATTTGATCTGCATTCAGACTTTACCAATTCTTTCTCTGGATGTGGATAACATTTATCATCATGAGTTCTTTGGAATAGTCTTGGATCACTGAATTTCTGAGAAGAGCTAAGTCATTCACTATTGTGAATTCATTGCTGTTACTATGTACAGTATTCTCCTGGTTCTGTTTACTTTACTTTGCATCACCTTGTTTCTTTCCAAGTTTTTCTAAACTCATCCTGCTTGTCATTTCTCATTGCCCAATAGTATTCCATTACAATCATATATCACAACTTGTTTAGCCATTCCCCAATTGATGAACATTTATGGTGGGGAAGGATTTAAATCAGGAAGAAAAATTAGGAGGTGAATGAAATAGCCCCAGGCAGAGAATAGTAGGGCTTGAAACCAGAATGATGGCTGTATGAGTAAAGAGTGAGGAACCTATGCAAGACATATTATGGAGGCAGAAAAATAGGATTTGAGAACTAACTAGATATGTGGAGTTAATAAAAGTGAGAAGCTGAGGATAATCCCAATATTGTAACCCTGGCTGATTGGAAGGGTGGTAGTTGCCTTTTCAATAATAATAGGCAGGTTCAGAAAGGGGTGGGTTTGGGAAGAGAGATAATGTGTTCTGTTTTAGATATCTTGAATTTGTGATTCCCTAAGAGACATTCCATCCAAGATGTTCAATAGGCAGTTAGTCACATAGGACTGGAGTGCAGGAGAGAGAGACTAGGATGGTTATATAGATTTGGGAGCTGTTGCACGGAAGTGATAGATGAACCCATGATAGCTGATGAAGTTAGTAAGTGAGAGTAGAGTGAAAAGGGCCCAAGATAAAGTGCTGGGGAATACCCACATCTTATTTAAATACATACAATACCATATAATTATCAAAACACAGTATGAAGCAAATAATATGGGGACAAATTAATAAAACAGCAAATAAATCAATAGGATTATATGATTTTGCATAGAAAGAATAAGTAAAATCCATCCACTCATTATGATGAACCCAAATTGAAGAAGTTACAACAACAGGGTTCAAATTTCTAGAGAATGAACAAATCACAAATTTTGTTATGGTTTACATTTCAGGAATGGTGTAGGCAGTTTCTAACAAGGATTACCCCCTGGCTGAGGGAGATTATAGAAATCTGCTGGGTCAGAGAAATGTGTATCTTGAAGGGAGAAGTCATGACCCTCTAGGTGTGGAGGAGATTAGACATACAATAATAATAGATAGCATTTATGTAGCACTTGAAGGTTTGTAAAACACTTTATAAATAATATCATGTGCCTACAACAACCCTGAGAAATAGGTGTTATGATTATCTCTGCAGATCAGAGGAAACAGGCAGACAGAAATTAAGTGGCTTGCCCAGGGTCATACAGCTCCTCCTCTCTATCCAGCACTTTATCTAGTGCTACCTATTGATAGCCAATTTGTGTTTACTACCTGAACAGGCTTCATGGCTCTCTGTTTTCTGTTTGCTTCCTTTAGGCTTAATATTCAGGTACAGAAGTTCTGTCTTCAGGTAGAAGACCCTGGTGAACAACCCTCCAGGTCTCTGCTTTAAATTTCCTATACTATTTAATCCAGAAAGGAAAGCATTTCAAGAAAAACTAGGGAAATTAACCTTATGATGAAAAGCATGATATAGCATACAAAGTCCATGATTCTGATCCATCCCTTCCAGAGTGTTTTCTACACTATTAAGTTCACTGGAGAATAGAGTTGGCATAGAAAATGAGTGAGGTGCATACACACTCAGGAATTTGGGAAGTAGTTTGGTGTGTTGTGTTTGCATGACTTACTGGTACATTTAATGTACAATGGCACTGTTACTGCCCAAATGAGGAAACCATCCAGGTCCCCATAGGCCCTGGTCTCTCCTGGATGGTAGAAATTAATTCTTATCTTCAGGGGTCAAGGTGGATCTAAAGTACAATTTTTTCCCACTGTGCAGTTGGGGTGCCCCTGTTTGGAAAAAAAAAAAAAAGGACCCATTTGGTGCTGTTTCTCAGATCTTGGTATGGGCAGAGGCTCTTAATGTGGAGACTGTGAACTTTTATTTTTAATATAGTTTAATAACTACATTCCAATATAATTGGCTTATTTTGTAACCCTATGTATTTTATTTTATGAACTTAAAAATTATTTTAAGAAGGGGCCCATAGACTTTACTAGCCTGCCAAAAGGGTTCATGACACAAAGAAGATAAAGAATCCCTGTTCTAGGGTATAATGTAAATATCATCTTCAATGGCCAGAATCCTGTCCACAACATTTAGGCTTCTTTGTAGTAAGGAGGTGCTTAACAATAGATAGGAAGCTAAGTGAGCATTCCCAACTGCTTTAATGCTTGCTGCCTGGGAGAAAATATGATAATGGTCTCCTAGACCTTCCCTGGGAATGGCCTCAGTTCAAACCATTGTGAACAAAGCAATTTACACAGCTGAGCATTGATGGTATGTCGAAAACTTCTTTTAAGAAGAATATAATCTGCCCAATTTCATATTTGATTTCAGTTCTTGTGATTTACATTTTTCTTTTTTCAAAAAAAGTGTATATTTTTTCCAATTCCACATAAAAACAATTTTTAACATTTGTTTTTTTTTTAATTTTGAGTTCCAATTCTCTCCCTGTCCTCTCTCCTCCTTGAGAAGGCAGGCAAATTGATATAGATTATCAATTTGATATAGATTATACATGTGCAGCCATACAAAACATTTCCATATTAGTCATGTTATAAAAGAAAACAGACAAAAAAAACAAGAAAAATTAAGTCAAAAAAGCATGTTTCAATCTGGATTCTGATTACATCTCTTCTTTCTCAGTAGGTGTATAGTATTTTTTTATTGTCAGTCTTTGGGAATTGTCTTGGATCATTGTATTGCTGAGAATAGCTAAGTCATTCACAGTCAATCATCATATAATATTGCTGTTACTGTGTACAATATTCTCCTGGTTCTACCTACTTCACTTTGCATTGGTTCATATAAAGTTTTCCAGGTGATTTACATTGTTTTCAAAGGATGTCATTTTGTTCTGCGCTCTTGTGTTTGTGTCTTCCCAGGGAAGAGGCACTGTATATCTTCCTATTCTTTCAAAAAGTTAGATCAGAATGAATTTAAGATCAAAGCAATCTTTAACAAAATTGCCATTCTCCCACCTGTGAGAAGTGGTCAGTTACCCTTAGGTTTCCTGTTTAGAAGATATACTAACAGACAAGTTAAAACACTGAAGTATGGAATGGGACTGGATCTATGATTTTTTTAGTATAAGAGGCTTCCAACAAGGAAACTCCCCCCATCAATACAAATTCACATGCTTGCTTGAAATTATAGCCCTAGGTACGGGCACTGAAAGGTTAGATAACTTGTCCAGGGCACATGATGCCAATAGGTATCTGAGGTGTGACTTTAATAGATTTCTTCTATGACCCACGGCCAGCATTCTACTCCTTATGTAATTCGTTCTTTCATTTAAAAAAAAAAAATCTCCTAATATAAAATAGCCAAAATTCAAGTCGCCTTTATTTACAATTAATTTGAAATTTTTGAATCCAAAAACCAGTTTTTAATGGCCATATTGGAAAACCACTGAATTTACATTTAAATGTATAGCTATTCCAGCTTTTAAAAAAATATTATCTTTCTCAAGGCAGATGAAATTTCATAAAGACTTTTTTTTTCTGACTGAAGTTGCCAACAACCTCATATGATTTCTAACTTCTCAAGGTCTCTTATTCTTTGTAACTTCTAGAAAAATATTTTCCCCAATCCAGATTAACTCATGATGCACTGGTGTACACATAAGTGTATAATATGCTATAAAAGCTTTTACAATACTTCTTTGCTAGAGAAAGGAAACCAAATTAGTCATAAAACATTTAGTAAGAGCCAGGCACTGTTACATAAGTAGGAATACGAAGAAACACAGAAGACAATCCTTGTTCTCAAGGCACTCAGAGTCTAATGGAGGTCACAACAGGCAAACTATGTCCAATAATAATAATAACAACAGGTAACCTTTGTGTAGTACTTACTATGTGCCAGGCACAGTGCTTAGCACATTACAATGATTATTATCTCATTTGATCCTCACAACAAACATAGGAGGTAAGTTCTAATATTATCCTCATTTTAAGGATGAGGAAACTGAGGCAAATAGAGGTTAAATGACTTGCCTAGTTTCACATAGCTAATAAGTGTCTGAAGCCACATTTGAATTCAGGTCTGCCTGACTCCAAGTTCAGAGCTCTATCTGTTGAACTACCTACAAACAAGTTTTATAAATAGGACAAACTGGAAATAATCAACAGAGGGAAAGCTGTAGAATTAAGAGGGATTGGAAAAAACTTCTTATAAAAAAATTGAGACTTTAGTTGGAACTTGAAGGAAGCCCAGGAAGTTAGAAGGCAGAGATCAGGAGGGAGATCATTCCAGGCAAGAGGGACTTTTGTCTGAAGGACAATTACTTAATTGTCTAATTTACTTAATTACTTAATATTCTAATAGGATTCCATCTATCTTTTCCAGACCCACAGCAGGACTTCAGTATCTGTGAAATTAAGTATAAAATCATTAGCAATCTTCAAAATTCTCTAGGGGTAGTCTCATAAAAAAACAAACAATATAAATGACACTGATATACTGCCTCAAGGATAAGTAAGATACTTTATATTAAATTACTCGGTGCTCCCAACAGCCCTGTGAGGGAGACACTATAAACTACAGAAGAGGAAACTGAGGACCTTTGTGAGGATCAGAGGCAAGACCTGATTCCAGGTGTTTCTTGAATCTAAGTCCAGCAGAGCAATCCTTTCATGTAAATGATTGGGGAGGGTTGATTGGCCCAGTGGCCAAATTTTCAAAGTTAAAACTGTTAGCTTTTAAAAGCTAGAATTGTTGGGATATATTCTTCAAGGCCTTAGGTTGTATTTATTTGGTTTCCTTTAGCTGAGTTAAGAATTAAAAAAAAACTCTTTGTACAAAGAGTTGTTCCAAATTATCCTAGCCTATTGATTATGACAATATTATATTTTGAAATATTAGGCCCATTTGTGTCTTGTTTCCATTTGTACATTTACAGAGGTACACAGAGACTGATTTGTATCATAGGCATACTTTCTAATTTCATAATTATAACTTTGGAACTTCAAATAAATGCTTGAGAAGGGGGACCAAGGGGATGCTTGTGATACAGTGGACAGAGAATTGGCTGGACTTAAGAGAATCTGAATTCATACTCCATATCTGATGCTTACTACCTGTATAACCTTGGGCAACTCATTTAACTTTCCTGGGTCCCAGTTTCCTCGTCTAAAATAAAATGGTGAAGTGGTTGGACTAGATGGCCTCTAATATCCCTTTCACATCTAGACCTATGGGTCATGAATTTAGGGTTTTTTTCTTAGTTGTTTTAGTTCAACAAATCTAGGGAGTAAGGGAGTCCTTTTCTATATATTTCTTTATCTTTTCACTGTTTCCTCTCCTGATTGGTCAGACCAAGAAGAAAACAGATAAGATAAAATGAAACAAAATGACAGTTCAAATCAGACTCTAATCTTAGTTACAGTTTGGAAGTTTTAAAAACTTGGATAGCTAGCTCATATCTCTCTTTTTGCTGACTCTGATTTTGTTAGGGGTTATTTTCCATTCTTACTGATGAACTTTACATCTATCTATCTATATATATGCATATATATATGTATACACACATATACACATTTATATGTATATATACATATACAGATAAACAGTATTTGTGTATATATATTTAAAAGATATATATGAACAGATAGGAAACACTTTTGTTGATACACACTCATCCATGCCAACAAACCATTATATACTAGTTAGTTAACTTAAAGATCCATGTGAGGTCTTATGACTTTCTCCTTTACGTTTCCTGGATAGGAATAAAATACAGAAATTATTATCTTTGAGTTTGTCTTGGCATTCCAAATTGCCTTTTCAGGTTCCTATCACCAAACTGAGTATTCTTTGGGTTCTCTCACTGCAACAATTAATTCTCTGTTTTATAGACACTGGGAGATTTTTTTTTTCTATTCAAGTTATATTTTTGGGGTGGCTAGGTGGCGAAGTGAATAGAGCACCAGCCCTGGAGTCAGGAGAACCTGAGTTCAAATCTGGCCTCAGACACTTAACACTTACTAGCCATGTGACCTTGGGCAAGTCACTTAACCCCAACTGCCCCTCCAAAAAGGAAAAAAAAAAGATATATTTTTGGGGGCCACTTGCCAATTGTTTTTTCTCTTCTATGTTCTGCATATGTTGGGAAGTGAAAAAGAGACATTCCTAAGGTTCCATATCATATCATAATGGAGAATAATTTGGAGACACATTAAGCTACACATTCATAGGGGCTAGAGGCATTTTATCCAGTCACTTCCTTTTCCTACTAAGCACATCTCAATGCAATTTTTCCTTAGATTCAGACAGCTGGAGCTTTGATTTTCAAGGGCTAAAGACTATTTCATCCTGAGGCCCTCAGGATCTATCAAGAGTGGATAGTATGCTCTGTTAACTTGAAAGTTTGGTTAAAGGAGGCAAACAGAATAGATGATATATAAATTCATATTGTTTATGCCTTAAAGCTAGATGAAGCTAGCAAGCTTGTACATACAAAGAGCTGAAACCAAGTTCTGACTGCCTGATACAAGATTGACAAAGTTTTGATATATTTTAGGGCAATCCCAGGATGTCTGTGTCTCTCAGATTTTTGGTCTTCATGTTTGTTTTTTATCCATATCATGAGAAAAGAAGTTTCTTAGTTGAATAACTTGTAAATACATAAGACAAGACAATTGACAAAGTAGAGTCAGTTAGAAATTATGATCCCAGGATACCGGAGCCTCCCCCACATGGCACATAGCTCTAAGAAAGAGAAGTCCCATATTCAGCCTTATCTGCTCTTTGGAGTTGCTGACACACGAAAGGGCATTTTTAGAGCAAAGCAAAGCAGTCTGATTAGTTCAGGCTTTGGTTCTTATTGAGGTCCAAAAATGATATTAAATGATTATCAGTTCAGATAAACTTGTCCTCAGTGATTTGCTGATGTGGGGCATATCCTTTAGACCCTGAATGAGGGGCATTACCTGGAATATTAGCAGTCATACTCCTTTCCCATCCCTGCCAAAGTCTGGACTCAGTCCTCCATACCTTTGAGATCAATATTTCACCTTCTCAATGCAGCCAAAGCCCGATTTATTACAACTCAATTATCTCTCCATTAGTGGCAGTTAGGACAACATCAGTTCTCTTGATACCAGTTTGAATGTCATCTCTAAATGTTTCATTTACTACTATAATAGTGTTTTGCACTTCAGTAATATAAATTTATAATTTTCTAACTTTAAAAAATATCATAGATATGAAAACAAAAAACATACTGCTCATTTATAATGACCAGTTACTATCTGGATCTTACATTTGTAAAATCCTATTACAATAATTAGTTTATTTTAAGCCTAGGATAAATACAATGGCCTCTAAGGTCTACATGGTTCTCTCTGATGCTTCAAGGAATTTATTTTAGATGAAAAGTTAAGAGTTCAATCACAATTGTTCTAAACCTTTAATTAGGAAAATTCATAACCCTTAGATGGAGGTTGGGCTCTCTGCATGGATTCATATTTAGATCTATATCTAGCTAATCCCTGGCCCCTCTGTTGAGACAAAATTCAGGATTCTTGAAATGTTTGGTGAAACAGATTATATTTTAGTGTATGTGGATAGATAGGCACCAGAAGGGTAAATTGGAAAAGGAGCAGACATTTTATTGGGGTTTTTCTAGGTCCTTGAATCAGTGGGCACACTGTCAGTATCAGCATAGGTCTTCTGCTCAGAGATGCCCGTAGAAGTAACGGCCCTATTTCTCTTCTCAGTCACAGACCACTCTCTCCTTCATTATCTCATTTTTTTGGTTCCCTAAGGCCTGCCAGTTCTTGGCTCAGCTATGTGTGACACCTCTACCCCACCCCCACCTTTCCTCTTCCAGAGCTCAGAATAGCTATCTGGCTCAAAGGTAGCTCCTCCCTCTTATTCAAATTCCTTAGAGTTAAGACAAAGCTTTGATTCAAAGAGGTATAATGGGCCCTGTTCACAAGTAGGTGGGATGGATTGATTCAATTATTTTTAAGTGAGTGGGATAATTGAAGGAACTCCACCCTTAACACAATTATTTTTTTTTAATGTTTAACAAAAAAATTGCTTTTAAAAATCCTAAACTAGAAAAAAAATCACTTTCCATTACAGAACTATTGGTAATATTGAAAAATCTGCAATACACATACAGTATTTGTGTGGAAACATATGTTGTGCGGAAACATATATGAAGTGACTCAGTATGGAACAGCTACAGTATGACCTGGGCCTTCCTGAAGAAGAAACACAAGTTACAGAAAGAACTCAACGTGGTAACCCAGATCATCAAGCCAAAGAATTCAGAGAAATGTAACTGGTTCAAATCAGAATAAATATGTAGTACAGGTTATTCTAGAATATTTATATTACTTAACATATATGTCTCTGTTCAGTTCATTTGCTAGTGAGCACAGTTACTACTTATGATATAGGAAAAACTTATAAGAACCTTTAATGACAAGGATTCTTTAAATAAAAATTAAAAAAATTTCAGGTTGCTGATTTAAAGTATTTGAAAAATTATTGCCATGACAAAACTAAGCATTCTGGTATTTATTCCTCATATAAAAGTCTCTTTATTTAGAATTTTCTTCTCTGGAATGTAGATTCATACTCTTTCCCTAGACAAAGAAAGTCCACATTGGGCTATCTTCAATGCAGCATGAATTAATTAAAGATAATATTAGAAAGAGTATAATATCAAGATAATATATATTACTGAGAAATACCATTGAGGCATTTTGATTACAAAATTATTCACAGCTATTTAAAATGCATAAAATAAAAAGTTGGAAGAAAAAGAACAGTAGGACTATTACACTTTTGTTTTCAAATATTTTGTGTTCCTTTTATCCCAACAATGAAGTTAACCTTTTTTGTTAATGTTAGAATTATAGCATCAACTTTCAACATAAACTTAAAAAATATTTGTCATAATTTTTACATTGATTTTTCACTTTCTAAATTTTAAATGGGTCAAAAAAATACAAATCTAATCTATATCAGCATGATCAGTTTCATAATTACTATATTTTTACTTGGATGAATCTAGGAGCTCATTCTTCCACTGGTGCAAATTTCACTCCATTAAGGTCTTTTTCTCTTCTGTGATTCTTGTCCATGTCCTTCCATGAATTTAATGTAGAGGCTGAAGACCTTCAAATGTGCTAGGGATCTTCCACGATGTCTTTTAATATTTCATGAATACCAGTATAATATTTGAATTCTCCATCTGTTATACTTCATTCTTGCTATATAACTATATTCAATTAGTTTATCTTAACTGTGTCAGAAGGAAAAAGTTTTAAATCTTGTTTTTAAAAAAGAGGACGAGAATACAAAAGTAGTAAGGATTTATTTGGGGATTCCCATATGGGGATGAACACTACTTTGAAAACTTTATATAACAAAGTTTATAGAAAAATGATACATTTTTCAATAGATACTTAATCACTTCATGTCAGATTATACTTTTCACACCAAATTATGTTAATTCCAAAACTCTTTCATGTACAAGGTTACTGCTTTAAGATTAAAGTATATGAGTTATATAGGTATGAGCCTACTGCCATGTACTGAACAAATTTAATAAAAGTTGCTTGATGATGACAGTATGATGATACAGTAAATATTCTCAAGTTTCTGTGCCAATGAGAATGTTTAGAGGGAATGAATTATGCAAGTTTGGGCAGAGGATAAAGCTTTGATGTTTAAAAGGATGTATAATAAAGATAAAGTATTTTTTTAATGTACAGGAAAGGCTTTTTAGAGTGCTGTTTGTCACTCACTCCAAGACGCATTAATAAGATTTTTTTTTGGTCCTATCTGGAGCTACAAAGTACATGAGATTAAAAAAAAAAAACAACTTATCAAGAAAGGTAAACAAATCTGGGGGACTTTTTAAAACTTGGTTCAAGTATAATTATCATGTTTTTAAAATGTATTGATTTTATCTCTACTTTTAGCACTTTAGAAACTCTAATATTTATGTTACTTCTAATTAAACCATAGTGCCTGTCAAAATGTATACCTCTAATGACATTTTTTTTTTAAGCAATTGGGGTTAAGTAACTTGCTCAAGGTTACACGGCCAGTTATTTCTGGGTGTGGTGCTGAGCGTCTGAGCCCAGGATTCAATCTCCAGGTCGTCCCAACACTGGAACCGGTGCTCTTACTCGCTGAGCCACCTAGCCGCCCCATGACATTTTCTTAAAGACAGTATTAATCCCTCTCTTTCTCTCTGTCTCATAATAGTGAAACTCATTCTGTTTGCTTTTTAAAATAGCTACTAAGATCAGAAAATCACTGTATCACAATTTAAATAAATTGCTTAAAAAAACTTTATTGTCCAATTAGATTCTCTGTGGACTAAAACTCTTCAGATTTGGCTTACTTATTTTTTTATTTAATATTTTGGTTTAATATATTGGCTTTACTGTAGCAAAGTTAAGAAAGTGGATTTTCTACATTTTAGGAAGGAGAGTAACAAACTGGACAGTGTCCAGAGGAGGGTGACAAGGATGTCAAATGGCCTCAAGGTCATGCCATGTGAAGATTACTTTAAGAAACTGGGGATGCATAGCCTGGAGAAAAAAAAGACTGAGGAGGGGGGTGGCTAGGTGGAGCAGTAAGTAAGAGCTCCTGGAGTCTGAGGACCCAAGTTTAGTTCTGGCCTCAGACACTTAATACCCACACAAAAAAACTAGCCGTGTAATCTTGGGCAAGTTACTTAACCCCAATTGCCCTCCAAAAGGAAAAAAAAAAAAGCCTGAGGAGGAGGATATGATAATCATATTCAAGTATTTGATGGGCCATTCCTTTGGAAAAGCAATTCGATTTGTTCTGTTTAGCCTGAGAGCACAGAAGGAGGAGCACTTCCTAGAAGTTACAAAGTGGTAAATTAGGATTGAGGTAAGAAAAACCTTGCTATCATTTATAGTTAACTAAAAATGAAATGTGCTTGCCTTAGGAGAGAGTGGTTTCCTCTTCATTGGAGGTCTTCAAGCAAAGAAAAGATGGATAAACACTTGTCTGTTAGATTGTGAAGGGGTTTATTTTTTGGGTATGAGTTGTGATAGGGTGCTTGGGTGCCTGTGCTTGAACATCAGTTTGTAAAATCAGTTTGTATAATCACATTTCTCCCCAGCCTCAGAGCATTAACTCTGCCCCTTCCCCCTTCCAGCACTCTGCCTAGAAGTCATTCATGAATGCTTATCTCTGCTTGGCACAATAACAAGCTGTACCTATGAATCCTTCACTAAACTATCTATAAGTAACTCTCTAACTTAGGCAAATGTTTATTTCTCCTTAGTATAATGACCAGCTGCACCTATGAATCCTTTACTTGATTATCTATAAGTTACTCCCTAGCCAATTATACACATCCTGAATCCCTTGTTATTCTAGGTTCCCAACATCCATCTTGTCAACATGACTTTGATGGGTGGCAGACTAGGCACTTCTCAGTCAGCCATGACAGCTAGCTGACTTAGTGATGTTTCAAGATGTTTCAAGCCTAAAACCACACCTCCATGCACACCCCCCCTCTTCCCCCCCTCCTCCTAGGGCTATTTCCCAGTGAATTATGGGCTGCACAGTAGATATTAAAAGTGCATGTTTCTTTAAGAACTGACTATTCTTTAACTCCTCCCTAATCCTGCCCAAACTCACCTAGTTAGCAAAATTGACATCTGATTTACTACCGTGTTTCCCTGATAATAAGACCTATCCTGAAAATAAGCCCTCCCCTTACTGTGTAAGATTCCTCTAAAATAAGCCCTCCCCTGAAAATAAGCCCTATTGAGATTGCTACTGTAGTGAAGGTGATCCCCTGCGCTACACGCTACATTACGGGTACCCTCTGCATGCACCGTCCCCCCCTCCCCCCTGTGAAAGGCACGCCGAGCTCCAAGCTGCATCCAATCAGAGCTGCAGCAGTGAGCTCTTCATCCTGTTCTTCCCCAGTGATTTGCTTGCTGGCGCCATTGAGAGCAGTGCCGTGGAGGAGAGCTAAGGCAGGACAACATAAGCCCTCCCCTGAAAATATGCCCTCTGGTGTTTTTCTTTCCAAAAAAAAAAAATAATAATAAGACAGTGTCTTATTATCGGGGAAACATGGTATGATTACCCTTTATCAACTTTAACTCTAACCCTTTAAGGTTGCAGGTTCCCTAAGAACTCTTGCCTGCTGTAAAGCCTGATGAGGGATGGCAATATGGTTCAGCAGGAACTCTGATCTTAATCTAAGACCAGAAAGCCTTCGATTCAGTCTGGAAAGAATTCAGCCCAAGCCAACTTGGAGTCAGAGTTGTAAAAGTTGATTGTAAGCTTTATAGTGGGCAAGGGTCCTTAGGGGGACCTGCAAGCCTAAAGAAGACACAGGCATAGCTTTTAAAGAGTTAAGGCTATTCATTAGATGTCAATTATGCTGACCAGGTGAGAAGAGGGTAGAATTAGGGAGGAGTTAAGGTGGAGCCAGTGTTTAAAGGAACATGCACTTTTAATGTCAACTATGCAGGAGTATTGCCCATAATTCACTGGGAAACAGCCCATTGGGGGGGGGGGGGCTACTTGGAGGTGTGATTTTAGTCTTGAAACGTCACTAAGTCAGCTAGTGGTCAAGGGCTGACAGAGAAGTGCCGAGTCTGCTCTGAAGCTGGGTGGGA